>NC_053431.1:88089071-88689071 GCF_007990345.1 Gossypium hirsutum
TGGTGACTCGTTTAGCGGTCCCGAAACCGCTTTCCGACTAGGGTCAATTTAGGGCTGTCACAAGATTCATGCAAGTATTGAAATGAGAAGTATTCAATGAATTTCATTATGATATTGAATATGTGTTCAACGAGAAAGGTTTGTGAACTTGTATGTGTTTAGCTATTGTAACACCCCTAACCTGTATCCGTCGCTAGACTAGGGTCACGAGGCATTACTGAATGTAAACACAGTTCTGAACATTCTCATATTAGCACTAGTCATATTCTTACATACATGTAGAGCATATAACTAATTAAATAATAAACATACATTATAAAACATATTGCATATACAAATCACAGTTTCATCACTTTGATGATAAGGGAATACCAAAATAAAAATCAAAAATTTTATTTCCTAATTTTATACATGCACATGTTTGACTAATTAAATTATATCACAAGGCAGTTTATCCCTTAGCATATATGGCATTATCAATTTTATAAATGATCAAAAAATATTTCATTAAACATTAAAGTCATACCAATTCCACCATTCAAACTTAAGTTAAAAGTTTACCAATTGCATACCCGAATACAAATATATATACTTGTTACTTATTAACTATCCATTTTACTAACAAAACGTACCTAACATCTACTCAATATTTATCTTTATCAAATGTACTTATTTTACCAACCATATAAACATAATATATGCATATACATTTCTATTACAAATCGAACCATAATGTCAAGTATCATTTGGTTATACACATATAATTATATCATCAACCTTTTGCTCCATTATTAAGCCAATTTACTAAACCATTCACAAGACAAAACATATCATAATAAACCCTTACCATATTCGAACATAACTATATATCATTTAATGTCAATTTACAGAATAACACCTATATCAAACATAACGACCAATTTCATTTATATTTTATCTATGCAAAACCAAAGCAGAATCAACTAAACATACTTATGAAAATATATATATATACACCATGACCGATTCATCAACCACATCCAAATCAACCAAACATACCTATGTATATTATATGACCAACTCATTCATATCTTATCCAAATTCATTAGTCAACTTCAATGCACAAAACACATATCATAAATTCCTCTCATCCATGGCACATAGCATTATAACAAAAAATGAGCTCAAACCATAATCGAAACATGACTGATTTCAAGCAAATAAGTTAAGCCATTTTTGCATGGCTTATATACATACACTTTCAAAGTAAACTAACTCCAAGGCTAGCCTATACATGCCATAATTCCAGTTTAACTTATTAAGTACTGAAACAGTAGATAGTGTGATGAACTTTGTTGACGATCCCTGAGCTCATAACTTGATCCAAAATCTATAAAACATAATTAAACACACACAGAGAGTAAGCTTTTATAGCTTAGTAAGTCATAAGAAAATAAACAACCCAATGATATAATCAACTCAATTAAACTAAATCAAATTATAATATCATTATCATTTTTAGTCACAAACTTACAATTTCATAAATAATATATATACTTTCATACATAAATGTTTCCTTAGCCGAATGCTTATTTAGGTATATTAACAAAATATTATTTAACTTCTAAAGCTAGAATGTCATTATATAACTAAGCATGCTTTTACACACATACACAAGCTTATGAATCAAAATACAACATCGTATACATATACTAATTATATGGCCGAAAATACATGATAATATGTACAAAAATTCAAGAATCAATTCAATAATATTCATATTATTTATTCCCAAGTTCGAATACACTTACCATATTCACATCCATTCTTCCTTAACTTCATACATGATTTGCAACAAATAGCAAATAATTTACTTAACTTATTTCAAATAGGTAATAAACTAATTCATACCTGATCATTTCAGGTCATTATACACATTCGATTACAACTTATCATTGCCCGATGAACCATTCAAAATTGGATAGAACACTCAACTAATCACATATATCGTACAATGCCAACGTCCCAGACGTGGTCTTACATGTAATCACATATCGATGCCACTGTCCTAGACAGGGTCTTACTCGCACACATATATCAGAGTCACATATCGATGCCAACGTATAAATCGTGGTCTTACTCGCACACATATATCGATGCCATTGTCTTACTCGCACATCACATATCAGGATCCTATGTCATGACATATGTATCCTTGCTACTCCTAAGGTTCATACGGGGCTTTCGGACATCGTAACCCGGTCGAAACAAATTCATAAACATTTCTGTCAAACTTATTCACATTCGGCTATTATATAAATATATTTACATATTTCAGTTCAGCATATACAATTCACACTTAATTAAAATTAAGTACGTCTATTTGCTTATAAACTTACCTCAGACGATGAAAAACAGAACGGGACGATTAGTCGAAAACTTTAGTTTTCCCCTGATCCAAATCCGATTTCTTTGGTTCTTGATCTAAACATATTCAAATTAAACTTATTCAAACATATTTTCATGCAAATTAGTTCAAAAACACATAAATGGACAAATTACCATTTTACCCCTAACATTTTACACTTTTTACAATTTAGTCCATATTACACAAAACACAAAATATGAAAATTTCAATATACCCATGTTAGGCCAAATGTTCCTAATGTTCATATAAGTCCATATATTTCATTTATTTCACATTTTAGTCCCTCAATTTATTATTTTTTCAATTTAGTCCTAATTACTTAAAATCATCAAAAACTCCAATACAAAACATGTTAATCTATCACATATCTTTTATTTTCTACCATCAAATAACAAAAATCACAAGCTTTCAACAATGGCATAACTTAAAATATTCACCAAAATCAGAAATTCAAGCATGGGTCTTGTAGATAACTTAGCAACGATCTTAAAAACATAAAAATTATAAAAAACCGAGCTAGTTACATACCTTGATTGAGCTTGAGTATGCCCGAATATAAGAAAACCTTATTTCTTTTCTTTTCTTTTAGGTTTTGGTCATGAAAGAAAGTGTGAGCACTTGGTTTAAATTTATGTTTTATTATAACATATATTAACATATTATTTAATTACATATTTAACCTTTATTTTGTAATATAAAACCATTACAATCTTGGCCATTACCGTCCACTCTAATTGTAAATTGCTTAATTGCATTACAAATTCCTCACATTACAAAGACAACAACAATTAAGCACTTTCACATTTAACCACCAAATTCTCATTTTACGCGATTAAGCCCTTTTATTTAATCAAACACTCAAACGACAAAGTTAAGTCATGAAATTTTCACAAATATAAATTCACACATAATAAACACATAAAATAATTTTAAAATATTTTTCTGACTCGAATTCGTGGTCCCAAAACCACCGTTCCGACTAGGGTCTAAATCGGGCTATTACAGCTATGCTTAGCATATTTGAATTGATATGCAATTATTCATATGATGACTTTATTTGTATATGGCTTACTAAGATTTTAAAGCTTAATTTTTGTGTTCTTTCCCTATTTTATAGACTATCTAGCTCAAACTCGGGGATCGTCAGGAAACATCATCACACTATCGATCATTTTGTTGGTACTTTTGAAGCTTTGTAAATATGGTATATGGCATGTATAGGCTAGTAGTTTGATGATAACTTTTGAGATAATATTAGCCATTTATATTGGCTTGTGAATTGATGTAAATGTTGGTGTGTATGGCCATTTAAGTTGGCTTGAATTAGGTGTTTGGTAAGTAATTCATGATGTATAAGTGATCATATGTTTTGGTTTGTTTGGTATGGTTATATGGTTGCTCAAGTAACTAGTTGTCAATTGGTGAGATAATGCTTAAATGATGATATGCTGTGGCTTGGTTTTGAAATGATGAAATGGTATGATTTGAAGCATGAAATAGATGATAAGATGATGAGGAAAACATTTAGAAATTATGTAAGTTTGATGATTTTGGCATATTGATTTGGTATGTTTTGGTTATGGATTTGAGTAGTTAAGAGAATGGTTTATAAATGGCATGAAATGTATATGAGTTGGCATGTTTTGGCTGCCTATAAATGCATTGAAATGGTTCCATATTGGTTGCTAGGTGTTCTTCAGATAAGGGTGGCAAATTAGCTTTGCAAATAGCCTATTTTTGTCTACACGAGCAGGGACACGGGCGTGTGTCTCAGCCGTGTGTGACACACGGTCATGCTATATGACCGTGTGTCCCCTGGGGTACCCTTTCGAATTAAGTCAGTATACCCTAAAGGTTTGACCCGGTTTAGACACAGGGGGTGTCTATTGGCCGTGCGTGGAACACGTACTGGCACATGGGCGTGTGGTTGGCTGTGTGACCCAAGTCAGTAACCCTTCCAGTTATCCCACGACCATGGCATACAGTGTGACAGCCCAAAGTTGACCCTAGTCGGGAAGTGGTTTCGGGACCGCTAAACCGAGTCACCGAAATGTTTGATTGTGATACTTATTGTCTAGAATATGTAATTATGAATGTGTGAAAATTTCAAGCTTCAATTTGGTTGATTTCATGTGAATTTAGTCAATAGGACTTATGTGAGAAAATTCTAAAATGTGATAGGTCAATGTGTGAGGACCTATTAGTGCATGTGGACAAAGGGGGGACTTGCATGTCAAATTCCCCCCTACTAGTAGTGGCCGGCCATGACAAGCATGGTAGACCAAGTTTGATGGCCAAGACATGTCATAGACATGTTTTGTTGGTGCATCATGGGTGGAAAAAAAAAAATAATAGGCATGGAAATTAAATAATGAAAAGGAGTATGATGAATACACAAAAAAAAAGTGTGTAGTTGATTCTTTCCCCCCCATTGCCGTGAGCTAAAGAAAAGAGAGGAGAAGATCTTTGTTCGTCCTTTTCTCACCTTCATTTAGCCTAAATTAGAAAGAAAAACAAAGAAAAAAATTTTCTCATCCTTTGGTTCATCTTTGGCCAAAATTTTAAGGAGGAAAGAAGAAGAAAGGTGAAGAGATTCGGCCATGCATGTAGCTAGGCTAAGGTATGTTTGATGATGTTCCATGAGATGCATGCATGTTTTAGTTGTTAGCTTGAGTTCTACCTAGCCCATGGTCTAAATCTTGCTATGTGATGGAATTGGCACTTGACCATGGATGCATCATTCTTGGTTGGTGTTTGATGTTGTGGTGATGAGGCATGAGGATGAGTTAAGATTCGGCCTAGGTGGAGGTTGTGTTAATGCCATTGCATGCAAAATATGAAGCTTGTTAATGATGCATGTGATGATGGCTTGATGATTCTTGAACCTCCTTTTTAGCATTTTTGTGTGAGCACATATGTGCATTGGTTGCTAAATGGAGAAGAATCGGCTAGCAAGATGTGTGCTAAGGCCGAATGTAACTTTGCATGTTAATGAGCAATGCATGTGTGAAATTGATGAAAAGGGGGAGGATGCTTTACTAGTGTGTATATGTGTGTATTAAGTGTTGAAATCGACCCCAAAAATAGACATGCATATTCGGCCAAGGGGAAAGAAATTAGCTAATATGTTGTGTTGGTGCATGATTTTTGCATGTATGAGACTTTAATGTCTAATGTATAAATATGGGCTAAGTGCCTTGTGTTCATCTTTTTGATGCCTAAATGATGAAATCAATTTATTTGTTTAATTAAGCTCAAGAGCAAAGGGGAAATAAATCCGATAAAGGGAAGGAAAAAGTGGTCGAATAGTTAGCGGAATCGTTCGACAACACCCGAGGTAAGTTCTTGAGTAAGAGAGCTTAAATTACGATGTGATTAAATCATGCTCTATGTGTGGCTATTGAGCCGAATGTGCAAGGACGATATGTGCCTTGTGTTTGAGTTTCGCAAATGAAAATGAAATATGAATGTGCCATGAATTATTGTTAGATGTGCATGATTAATTGAATGCTGTCCGGGCTAAGTCCCGAAGGCTTTGTGCTAAGTGAATATATCCGGACTAAGATCCGAAGGCATTTGTGCGAGATACAAATTCCGGGTTAAGCCCCGAAGGCCTTTGTGCGAGATACTAAATCCGGGTTAAGTCCCGAAGGCATTCGTGCGAGTTATTAAATCCGGGTTATGTCCCGAAGGCATTGTGTGAGTTACTAAAACCGGGCTATGTCCCGAAGGCATTTGAACGAGGAGCTATATCCGGTTAAATCCCGAAGGTACGTGATTTGGTAATGAATGAGCTTGCTGTAAAATTCCAGCGAATACTCGAAAAACATCCCAATATGGGGATATGTTACGTATGTGTTGAATTTAATCGAGCCCTTACAAATAAATGTTCGCTCAGTTGATAAACGAGCTACCGGCCTTCGGCTAAGTTAGTCTATTGTGTATGTACATAAGGGTTGTTAATGTTGTGAAGCAAGTTTGATATTCCGTTTAGCTAAACGTGTGTTATTCTTTGTTTATGCTGGAATTCCTTGCTCAAAACTTACTAAGCATAAATTGCTTACTCGTTATACTGCTCCTCTGTTTTATAGATTTTTGGTTCTCCAGCTATCGGACTCGGGATCTTGAAGTCGAAGTCGGCCACACTATCAAAGGCTCTTTTGGGTACTATTTTGGTTGAATTTTGATATGGCATGTATAGGACTACCCATTGTTGTTTTTCGAGTACTTTATGAAATGTATAAGTGTACAGCCATGCGAAAATGGCTTGTAGAAGTGGAGTATGGCATTAGACCATTCGTGTTTATGAATGTATAGATGGTTTCATGATGTAACTATAGTTGGAATGGAAGTGTTGAGCAAATGATCAGCCATTGGAATGGCTAAGTATGATCATATGTGGGCATATGTATGACAAGGCCCTAGTTGGTCCATGAAACCCCGAAAATAGGTAAGGTTTACTTTGAAAACAGAGGCTGACAGCAGCAGTGGTGTGGATTGGAAAAATCACAAGAATTCGTAGGAGTGGAATTAAATAGTGAATAAATTATGTAATCGAACCTTGATGAATCTACTTTCACATGAAAGTAACAAAACAATCATATGAACAGTACAGTAAGAGATATTCAGGTTCTTGTGGGACAGGGCCAGAACAGTTTCTGGATTCCCTGTTCCGACTTTGGAAATTCACTATAAATTGACCAGAGATAATTAGGAGTCATACCATATATGTATGGATTCCTCTCGGAGTCTAGTTTCCATATAAACAAACGGCATCAGTATTGAAGCTCTGTGCAGAGAGATATCCAAGTCGTAATGGGAAAAGGGCAGTGTAGTCGACCCCTGTAACACGGGAGACTTTGACTAATAAACTGTACTAATTGGCTCTACCAAAAATTCTAGAAAAAGATACGTAGGTGGTGACATGAGTCTAGTTTCAGGGAAAAATCACAAAACTGATTTTCGAGTTGTGAAACTCAAGATATGATTTTTGAAGCGACTAGTACTCAGACTGGGCAGTGTCTGGAAAAATTTTTCAAAGTTTGTTAACATCTCGTGTCCGACTCCGGTGTCGGTCTCGGGTTCGGGGTGTTACATTAAATTCGTATTAGAGTTACGGTTTAGTCGATTCTAGGACTACCGTAATGTGTTGGGTCTAGCTATACATGCCATTTTATGTGATTACTTGATAGTGTGGTGATTTCTGACAATTGTAAATGTGTTTATAGTAATGGATCCCGATCGTGACCGAGAGGTAGCTGATGATCTTGAGAGTGTAGCGCCTGCTCCCGCACAAGGGACAGTGCCGGCAGACTCTCAACCTAATGCTAGTAATCCGAATGATGAAGCTAGACAAGCATTCTATAGCGTGATGAATGATTGGTTCAACCAATACATTCGAACTAATATGGCTGTTCCACAACCTCCATTCCCGACAAATACTACCCCCGCACCTACAATACCACCGGTAACGGACCAAATAAGGTCAAATAAGCCCCCAGTTGACAGAATCCGAAAACATGGGGCTACTGAATTTAAGGCTATGGATAGCGATGATGCCGAGCAAGCTGAATTTTGGCTGGACAACACTATCCGGGTACTCGATGAGCTATCTTGTACACCCGATGAATGCCTAAAGTGTGCTATCTCCTTGCTACGTGATTCTGCTTACTATTGGTGGAGTACTCTGACTTCTGTTGTGCCCCGAGAGCAAGTAACTTGGGAGTTTTTCCAAACTGAGTTTCGGAAAAAGTATATCAGTCAGAGATTTGTTGATCAAAAACGGAAGGAATTTCTTGAGCTTAAGCAAGGCTCCATGTCGGTTACTGATTACGAGCGAAAATTTGTTAGACTTAGCAAATACGCTCGGGAATGTGTTTCGTCCGAAGCTATTATGTGTAAACGCTTCGAGGATGGGCTGAATGAAGATATAAAAATGTTCGTTGGCGTTCTTGAAATACGAGAGTTTGTGGTACTTGTTGAACGAGCTTGTAAAGCCGAAGAGCTTAGAAAAGAAAAGCAAAGAGTTGATGAGGGAACTGGAGAGTTTCGTAAAAGATCCTCGGGAAGGTCTCTTCAACAGACATCGAAGAGATTTCGAGATGATGCGGGCCAGTTTAGAGGCACTTCGGGCCTTTTTAGACGAGATCGTGATCGACCCCCTGTGGGTACACGAGGCACTTCGGTCGCCAGTGTTGGGAATGAACGTCGAGATAGAACGAAATGTCGATATTGCGGTAAATGGCATTCGGGGAGTTGTAGATTCCCTGACCGCTCCTGTTACAAGTGCGGATCAGTTGACCACTTCATTAAAGATTGCCCGAGGTTGTTTGAACAGAATGAAAATCAGAGTGGGAAACCGGGTGCTACCACTGCTCGAGGTAGACCATCTGGAAATACGGGCAATGCTAGTGGTGGTCAGAGAGGATCTAGAGATGATATAACCAGATCCGAAGCTCGTGCGCCTGCTAGAGCTTATGCTATACGTGCCCGCGAGGATGCTTCTTCGCCTGATGTTATTACTGGTACTTTTACTCTCTTTGATACTAATGTAATTGCTTTGATTGACCCCGGTTCTACTCATTCTTACATATGTGAAACCTTAGCATCCAGTAAGACTTTACCTATTGAGTCTACTGAGTTCGTAATTCGGGTGTCAAATCCCTTGGGTCATTACGTGCTTGTCGACAAAGTGTGTGAGAAATGTCCCCTGGAAATTCGAGGTTCCTGTTTTCCGGCGGACTTGATGCTTTTGCCGTTTGATGAATTTGATGTTATCCTTGGTTTGGATTGGTTGACCGCGCATGATGCGATTGTGAATTGCAAGAGCAAGACTATTGATTTGAGGTGCGCAAATAACGAAGTAGTCCGAATTGAGTCTGCGGACTTGGAGGGGATGCCAGCTGTAATATCAGCAATGTTGGCACAGAAATATGTAAGAAAAGGGTGCGAAGCATACCTTGCGTATGTACTTGATGACAAAGAATTAGAAAAGAAACCCGAATCTGTGCCGGTGGTTTGTGAATACCCGGATGTTTTTCCGGAAGAATTACCGGGTTTACCACCTGTTCGGGAGGTAGAGTTTGGTATTGAGCTTGTACCTGGGACTACGCCGATTTCGATAGCTCCGTATCGTATGGCACCAACCGAGTTAAAGGAGTTGAAAGCTCAGTTGCAAGAACTGACGGATAGAGGTTTCGCTCGACCAAGTTTCTCACCTTGGGGTGCACCAGTATTGTTCGTGAAAAAGAAGGACGGAACCATGAGGTTGTGCATTGACTATCGTCAGCTGAATAAAGTGACGATAAAGAACAAATATCCGTTGCCGCGCATCGATGATTTGTTCGACCAACTGAAGGGAGCCTCAGTGTTCTCAAAAATAGATTTGAGATCGGGCTATTATCAGTTGCGAATTCGAGATTCAGATATTCCTAAAACTGCCTTCAGAACGAGATATGGTCACTACGAATTCTTAGTGATGCCGTTTGGGCTCACTAATGCCCCTGCAGTATTTATGGATTTGATGAATCGGATCTTCAGACCGTATTTGGATCGGTTCGTAGTTGTGTTCATTGATGACATTTTGGTCTATTCAAGAGATGAGACCGAACATGCTGAGCATCTGAGGCTAGTGCTGCAAATTTTGCGGGATAAGCAGTTATATGCTAAGTTCAGTAAGTGTGAGTTCTGGTTAAGAGAGGTTAGCTTCTTGGGTCATGTGGTATCCGCGTCGGGTATTCGAGTTGACCCGAACAAAATTTCAGCCATACTTGACTGGAAACCTCCGAGAAATATTACTGAAGTTCGGAGCTTTTTGGGGCTCGCCGGTTATTACCGACGATTTGTGAAAGGTTTCTCGATGATAGCACACCAATGACGAAGCTACTTCAAAAGGATGTTAAGTTCGAGTGGACGGAGAAATGTCAGAAAAGTTTCGACCAACTGAAAACTCATTTGACTGAAGCTCCAATTTTGGTGCAACCCGAATCAGGTAAAGAGTTTGTCATTTATAGTGACGCATCCCTACTTGGGTTGGGTTGCGTATTGATGCAAGAAGGTCGAGTCGTGGCCTATGCGTCGAGACAATTGAAGCACACGAGAGGAATTATCCGACCCATGATCTCGAACTAGCTGCCATCGTGTTTGCTTTAAAAATATGGCGACATTATCTGTTTGGTGAGAAGTGCCATGTATTTTCGGATCACAAAAGTCTCAAATATTTGATGACTCAACGAGACTTGAATCTGCGACAAAGACGTTGGCTTGAGTTGTTGAAAGATTACGAGCTTGTCATTGATTACCATCCGGGAAAGGCTAACGTGGTTGCAGACGCCTTAAGCCGGAAGTCATTGTTTGCTTTACGAGCGATGAACGTGCATTTGTCTGTTCTACCAGACAATGTGTTAGTAGCTGAATTAAAAGCTAAACCATTATTGACTCACCAAATTCGTGAAGCTCAGAAAGTCGATGATGAATTGGTTGCAAAATGGGCTAAGTGTTTTCCGAATGAGGAATCGGAGTTTCAAATTGATGATGATGATTGTTTGAGGTTCAGAAATCGTTTGTGTGTTCCAAGGAATTCGGAACTCATTTCGATGATTCTGAACGAAGCCCATTGTAGCCGAATGTCAATTCACCCGGGGAGTACGAAAATGTACAACGATTTGAAACGTCAATTTTGGTGGCATGGTATGAAACGGGACATCTCCGACTTTGTTTCGAGATGTTTAATATGTCAACAAGTGAAAGCGGAACATCAAGTGCCTTCAGGATTACTCCAGCCGATCATGATACCCGAGTGGAAATGGGATCGAGTCACAATGGACTTTGTGTCCGGACTGCCCTTGTCAGCAAGTAAGAAGGATGCGATATGGGTTGTTGTTGATAGACTGACTAAGTCGGCTCATTTCATCCCCGTACGTACGGATTTTTCATTGGATAAACTAGCTGAATTGTACGTTTATCAAATTGTGAGATTACACGGGGTACCTGTTTCTATCGTGTCGGATAGAGATCCGAGATTCACCTCACGATTTTGGAAGAAATTGCAAGAAGCTCTGGGTACCAAGCTGCATTTTAGCACTGCTTTTCACCCCCAAACCGATGGTCAATCCGAGCGGATAATTCAGATACTTGAGGATATGTTGAGATGTTGCATCCTCGAGTTCAGTAGTTCATGGGAACGGTATTTACCTTTGATTGAATTCGCTTACAACAATAGTTTTCAATCAAGTATTAAGATGGCACCTTACGAGGCTTTGTACGGTCGTAAATGTCGTACACCATTGTTTTGGACCGAGCTCGGTGAAAGTAAAATTTTCTGAGTTGATTTGATTAAAGATGCTGAACAGAAAGTAAAGGTAATCCGTGAAAGTCTGAAGGTAGCCACGGATCGTCAGAAGTCGTACGCAGATTTGAAACGAAAAGACATCGAGTATCAGGTGGGAGACAAAGTGTTCCTTAAGGTTTCACCTTGGAAAAAGATACTCAGGTTCGGCCGTAAGGGCAAGTTGAGCCCAAGATTCATTGGGCCGTACGAAATCTCCCAACGAGTTGGTCCGGTTGCGTATAGATTGATTTTGCCCCCGGAGCTTGAAAAGATTCATGACATCTTTCATGTTTCGATGCTTCGACGCTATCGATCTGATCCATCGCATATAATTAGCCCATCAGAGGTTGAAATTCAAGTCGACATGAGCTATGAAGAAGAACCGATGCGTATCCTAGCTCGTGAAGTGAAGGAGTTGCGAAACAAAAGAGTTCCGCTAGTAAAGGTGTTATGGCTCAAACACGGGATCGAGGAAGCTACTTGGGAGACCGAGAGCTCGATGAAAGAACGATACCCAAACCTATTTACCGGTAAGATTTTCGGGGACGAAAATTTCTTAAGTGGGGGAGAGTTGTGACAGCCCAAAGTTGACCCTAGTCGGGAAGTGGTTTCGGGACCGCTAAACCGAGTCACCGAAATGTTTGAATGTGATACTTATTGTCTAGAATATGTAATTATGAATGTGTGAAAATTTCAAGCTTCAATTTGGTTGATTTCATGTGAATTTAGTCAATAGGACTTATGTGAGAAAGTTCTAAAATGTGATAGGTCAATGTGTGAGGACCTATTAGTGCATGTGGACAAAGGGGGGACTTGCATGTCAAATTCCCCCCTACTAGTAGTGGCCGGCCATGACAAGCATGGTAGACCAAGTTTGATGGCCAAGACATGTCATAGACATGTTTTGTTGGTGCATCATGGGTGGAAAAAATAAAATAATAGGCATGGAAATTAAATAATGAAAAGGAGTATGATGAATACACAAAAAAAAAAGTGTGTAGTTGATTCTTTTCCCCCCCATTGCCGTGAGCTAAAGAAAAGAGAGGAGAAGATCTTTGTTCATCCTTTTCTCACCTTCATTTAGCCTAAATTAGAAAGAAAAACAAAGAAAAAATTTTCTCATCCTTTGGTTCATCCTTGGCCAAAAATTTTAAGGAGGAAAGAAGAAGAAAGGTGAAGAGATTCGGCCATGCATGTAGCTAGGCTAAGGTATGTTTGATGATGTTCCATGAGATGCATGCATGTTTTAGTTGTTAGCTTGAGTTCTACCTAGCCCATGGTCTAAATCTTGCTATATGATGGAATTGGCACTTGACCATGGATGCATCATTCTTGGTTGGTGTTTGATGTTGTGGTGATGAGGCATGAGGATGAGTTAAGATTCGGCCTAGGTGGAGGTTGTGTTAATGCCATTGCATGCAAAATATGAAGCTTGTTAATGATGCATGTGATGATGGCTTGATGATTCTTGAACCTCCTTTTTAGCATTTTTGTGTGAGCACATATGTGCATTGGTTGCTAAATGGAGAAGAATCGGCTAGCAAGATGTGTGCTAAGGCCGAATGTAACTTTGCATGTTAATGAGCAATGCATGTGTTAAATTGATGAAAAGGGGGAGGATGCTTTACTAGTGTGTATATGTGTGTATTAAGTGTTGAAATCGACCCCAAAAATAGACATGCATATTCGGCCAAGGGGAAAGAAATTAGCTAATATGTTGTGTTGATGCATGATTTTTGCATGTATGAGACTTTAATGTCTAATGTATAAATATGGGCTAAGTGCCTTGTGCTCATCTTTTTGATGCCTAAATGATGAAATCAATTTATTTGTTTAATTAAGCTCAAGAGCAAAGGGGAAATAAATCCGATAAAGGGAAGGAAAAAGTGGTTGAATAGCTAGCGGAATCGTTCGACAACACCCGAGGTAAGTTCTTGAGTAAGAGAGCTTAAATTACGATGTGATTAAATCGTGCTCTATGTGAGGCTATTGAGCCGAATGTGCAAGGACGATATGTGCCTTGTGTTTGAGTTTCGCAAATGAAAATGAAATATGAATGTGCCATGAATTATTGTTAGATGTGCATGATTAATTGAATGCTGTCCGGGCTAAGTCCCGAAGGCTTTGTGCTAAGTGAATATATCCGGACTAAGATCCGAAGGCATTTGTGCGAGATACAAATTCCGGGTTAAGCCCCGAAGGCCTTTGTGCGAGATACTAAATCCGGGTTAAGTCCCGAAGGCATTCGTGCGAGTTATTAAATCCGGGTTAAGTCCCGAAGGCATTCGTGCGAGTTGTTAAATCCGGGTTATGTCCCGAAGGCATTGTGTGAGTTACTAAAACCGGGCTATGTCCCGAAGGCATTTGAACGAGGAGCTATATCCGGTTAAATCTCGAAGGTACGTGATTTGGTAATGAATGAGCTTGCTGTAAAATTCCAGCGAATACTCGAAAAACATCCCAATATGGGGATATGTTACGTATGTGTTGAATTTAATCGAGCCCTTACAAATAAATGTTCGCTCTGTTGATAAACGAGCTACCGGCCTTCGGCTAAGTTAGTCTATTGTGTATGTACATAAGGGTTGTTAATGTTGTGAAGCAAGTTTGATATCGGTAAATTGCGTATTGTGAAATATTCCGTTTAGCTAAATGTGTGTTATTCTTTGTTTATGCTGGAATTCCTTGCTCAAAACTTACTAAGCATAAATTGCTTACTCGTTACACTGCTCCTCTGTTTTATAGATTTTTGGTTCTCCAGCTATCGGACTCGGGATCTTGAAGTCGAAGTCGCCCACACTATCAAAGGCTCTTTTGGGTACTATTTTGGTTGAATTTTGATATGGCATGTATAGGACTACCCATTGTTGTTTTTCGAGTACTTTATGAAATGTATAAGTGTACAGCCATGCGAAAATGGCTTGTAGAAGTGGAGTATGGCATTAGACCATTCGTGTTTATGAATGTATAGATGGTTTCATGATGTAACTATAGTTGGAATGGAAGTGTTGAGCAAATGATCAGCCATTGGAATGGCTAAGTATGATCATATGTGGGCATATGTATGACAAGGCCCTAGTTGGTCCATGAAACCCCGAAAATAGGTAAGGTTTACTTTGAAAACAGAGGCTGACAGCAGCAGTGGTGTGGATTGAAAAAATCACAAGAATTCGTAGGAGTGGAATTAAATAGTGAATAAATTATGTAATCTAACCTTGATGAATCTACTTTCATATGAAAGTAACGAAACAATCATATGAACAGTACAGTAAGAGATATTCAGGTTCTTGTGGAACAGGGCCAGAACAGTTTCTGGATTCCCTGTTCCGACTTTGGAAATTCACTATAAATTGACCAGAGATAATTAGGAGTCATACCATATATGTATGGATTCCTCTCTGAGTCTAGTTTCCATAGCAACAAACGGAATCAGTATTGAAGCTCTGTACAGAGAGATATCCAAGTTGTAATGGGAAAAGGTCAGTGTAGTCGACCCCTGTAACATGGGAGACTTTGACTAATAAACTGTACTAATTGGCCCGACCAAAAATTCTAGAAAAAAATACATAGGTGGGGACATGAGTCTAGTTTCAGGGAAAAATCACAAAACTGATTTTCGAGTTGTGAAACTCAAGATATGATTTTTGAAGCGACTAGTACTCAGACTGGGCAGTGTCTGGAAAAATTTTTCAAAGTTTGTTAACATCTCGTGTCCGACTCCGGTGTCGGTCTCGGGTTCGGGGTGTTACAGTTGTAGATTCCATGATCGGTCCTGTTATAAGTGCGGATCAGCTGACCATTTTATCAAGGATTGCCCGAGATTGTCTGAACAAAATGTAAATCAGAGTGGGAAACCAGGTGCTACTATTGCCCGGGGTAGACCATCTGGAAACACGGGCAATGCTAGTGGCGGTCAGAGAGGATCTAGAGATGCTACAACTAGATCTGAGGCTCGTGCTCTTGCTAGAGCTTATGCTATACGCGCACGCGAGGATGCTTCCTCGCTAGATGTTATCACCGGTACTTTTACTCTCTTTGATACTAATGTGATTGCTTTGATTGACCCTGGTTCTACTCATTCTTATATATGTGAAACCTTAGCATCCAGTAAGACTTTACTTGTTGAGTCTACTGAGTTCGTAATTCGAGTGTCGAATCCCTTGGGTCGTTATGTACTTGTTGACAAAGTGTGTAAGAAATGTCCCCTAGTAATCCGAGGTTCTTGTTTTCTAGCCGATTTGATGCTTTTACCGTTTGATGAATTTGATGTTATCCTCGGTATGGATTGGTTGACCGAACATGATGCAATTGTAAATTGCAAAAGAAAAACCATTGATTTGAGGTGTGTAAATAACGAGATAATCCGAGTTGAGTCTACTAACTTGAATGGGTTGCCAGCTGTAATATCATCGATGTTGGCTCAGAAATATGTAAGAAAGGGGTGTGAAGCGTACCTCGCATACGTACTTGATAATAAAGAGTCAGAAAAGAGACTTGAATCAGTACCAGTGGTTTGTGAATATCCGGATGTTTTTCCCGAAGAATTACCGGGTTTACCACCTGTTCGGGAGGTAGAGTTTGGTATTGAGCTTGTACCTGGGACTACACCGATTTCGATAGCTCCGTATCGTATGGCACCAACGGAATTGAAAGAACTGAAAACCCAGTTGCAAGAGTTGACGGATAGAGGTTTCGCTCGACCAAGTTTCTCACCTTGGGGTGCACCAGTATTGTTTGTGAAAAAGAAGGACGGAACCATGAGGTTGTGCATCGACTATCGTCAGCTGAATAAAGTGACAATAAAGAATAAATATCCGTTACTGCGTATTGATGATTTGTTTGATCAACTAAAGGGAGCCTCAGTGTTTTCAAAGATAGATTTGAGATCGGGTTATTATTATTTGCGAATTCGAGATTCGGATTACCCAAAACTGCTTTCAGAACGAGATACGGTCACTACGAATTCCTAGTGATGCCGTTTGGGCTCACTAATGCCCCCGCGGTATTTATGGATCTGATGAATCGGATCTTCAGACCGTATTTAGATCGGTTTGTAGTTGTGTTTATCGATGATATTTTGGTCTATTCGAGAAATGAAACCGATCATGCTGAACACCTGGGATTAGTGTTGCGAATTTTACGGGATAAGCAGTTATATGCTAAGTTCAGTAAGTGTGAGTTCTGGTTAATAGAGGTTAGCTTCTTGGGACATGTGGTATCTGCATCGGGTATTCGAGTTGATCCGAGCAAAATTTTAGCCATACTTAACTGGAAGCCTCCGAGAAATATTACTGAAGTTCGGAGTTTTTTGGGACTTGCCGGTTACTACAGACGGTTCGTAAAGGGTTTCTCGATGATAGCCACACCAATAACGAAACTACTTCAGAAAGATGTTAAGTTTGAATGGACAGAAAAATGTCAGAAAAGTTTCGATCAATTGAAAACTTATTTGACTGAAGCTCCAGTACTAGTGCAGAACGAATCAGGCAAGGAATTTGTCATCTACAGTGATGCATCCTTACTTGGGTTGGGTTGTGTATTGATGCAAGAAGGTCGAGTTGTGGCCTATGCGTCGAGACAATTGAAGCCACATGAGAAAAATTATCCGACCCATGATCTCGAACTAGCTGCCATCGTATTTGCTTTGAAAATATGGCGACATTACTTATTTGGCGAGAAGTGCCATGTATATTCGGATCACAAAAGTCTCAAATATTTGATGACTCAAAGAGACTTGAATCTGCGACAAAGACATTGGCTCGAGCTGTTAAAAGATTATGAGCTTGTCATTGACTATCACCCGGGAAAGGCTAATGTGGTTGCGGATGCCTTAAGTCGTAAATCACTGTTTGCTTTACGAGTGATGAATGTACACTTGTCTGGTCTATCCGACAATGTGTTAGTAGCTGAATTAAAGGCCAAACCATTGTTGATTCATCAAATTCGTGAAGCTTAGAAAGTCGATGATGAATTGGTTGCAAAACGGGCTGAATGTGTTTCGAATATGGAATCAGAGTTTCAAATTGATGATGACGATTGTTTGAGGTTCAGAAGTCATTTGTATGTTCCAAGAAATTCAGAACTTATTTCGATGATTCTGAACGAAGCTCATTGTAGCCGAGTGTCAATTCACCCGGGGAGTACGAAAATGTATAACGATCTGAGACGTCAGTTTTGGTGGCATGGCATGAAATGAGACATTTCCGAATTTGTTTCGAAGTGTTTAATATGTCAACAAGTGAAAGCGGAACATCAAGTGCCTACAGGTTTACTTCAGCCGATCATGATACCTGAATGGAAATAGGATCGAGTCACGATGGATTTTGTATCTGGGTTGCCAGTGTCGGCAAGTAAGAAAGATGTGATTTGGGTTATTGTTGATAGACTGATTAAGTCGGCTCACTTTATCCCCGTATGTACGGATTTTTCGTTGGATAAACTAGCTGAATTGTATGTTGCTCAGATTGTGAGATTACACGGGGTACCTATTTCTATTCTGTCGGATAGAGATCCGAGGTTCACCTCGCGATTTTGGAAGAAATTGCAAGAAGCCTTGGGTACCAAGTTGCATTTTAGCACCGCTTTTCATCCACAGACTGATGGTCAATCCGAGCGGATAATTCAGATACTCGAGGATATGTTGAGATGTTGCATCCTTGAGTTTAGTGGTTTATGGGAGCGGTATTTACCTTTGATCGAATTCGCTTACAACAATAGTTTTCAATCAAGTACTAAGATGGCGCCTTACGAGGCTTTGTACGGTCGTAAATGCCGTACACCATTGTTTTGGACCGAGCTTGGTGAAAGTAAAATTTTCGGAGTTGATTTGATTAAAGACGCTGAGCAGAAAGTAAAAATAATTCGTGAAAGTCTGAAGGCAGCATCAAATCGTCAGAAGTCGTACGCGGATGTAAAACGAAGAGATATTGAGTATCAGGTGGGAGACAAAGTGTTTCTTAAAGTTTCACCTTGGAAAAAGATACTCAGATTTGGCCATAAGGGCAAACTGAGTCCGAGGTTCATAGGGCCATATGAAATATCCGAACGAGTTGGCCCAGTGGCATATAGATTGATTTTACCCCCTGACCTCGAGAAGATTCACAACGTTTTTCATGTCTCAATGCTTCGACGTTACAGATCTGATCCGTCGCACATAATAAATCCCTCCGAGGTTGAAATTCAAGCCGATATGAGTTATGAAGAAGAACCGATTCGCATCCTAGCTCGTGAAGTGAAAGAGTTGCGAAACAAGAGGGTTCCGTTAGTAAAGGTGTTATGGCTCAAACACGGGATCGAAGAAGCTACTTGGGAAACCGAGAACTCTATGAAAGAACGATACCCAAACCTATTTACCGGTAAGATTTTCGGGGATGAAAATTTCTTAAGTGGGGGAGAGTTGTGACAGCCCTAAATTGACCCTAGTCGGAAAGTGGTTTCGGGACCGCTAAACTGAGTCACCGAAGTATTTGAATAGGATATTTATTGTCTAAAATATGTTAATATGAATGTGTGAAAGTTTTAAGCTTCGATTTAGTCGATTGCATGTGAATTTAGTTAATAGGACCTATGTGTGACACTTTTGAAATGTGATAGGTTAATCTATAAGTATCTATTAATGCATGTTATAAAAATGAGGGGTTTGCATGTCAAATTAACCAAATCTTAGATGGTGGCCGGCCATGTTATGGACTAAAACATATAATAGTTATTTGTTGATTAATATTTTCGTGTTAAAAATAAAATATGGATAATAAAAGAATGTTGAATTAGTGGGAGGAGAAACCAAAGTTTCTCATCTTTGCTCCTCATTACCGTAACTAGAAGAGAAAGAGCTTGGAGAAATTCGGCTATGGTGGCTCTCTAGATTAAGGTAAGTTCAATGATGATTCATGGATTTTTTTTTTTTACATTTTTGAGTTTGTCATTAAGTCCTTTGCCTAACCCATGACCAAATTGGAATGGTGTGGTGTCTTAAGCCTTCGGCCATGGTAGAAAATGGAAGAGATAAAGGGTTGTTTTCATGTTTAATGATTAAGTCGCAAGTGGTTGTTAATTGTATGTAGTTTGAATAAATGAACAATAATAATAAAACATCTAGTGAATTGGTGTAATTGCCGAATTTAAACTATGAAGTTATTGAGTAAGGTTTGTCTATTAAATGATAGAATAGAGACAATGCTTGGAATGTGATATGTATGAATTATAAGTTGGATTAAAGGCTGTTATATTGCCTTATCATTTTCGGAAGTGTGCTTTGTCAAAGAAATTGAGGGTTGATGTTTAAATGATGTAAGTATAGGTATATTCGGCTTGTAGTTTTATAGATGTAATATGAGTGTAGGTCGGAATGATGTTTAAGTACGAATGTATTTGGATGATTAGTTAAAATTCTACCTATTTTATGGTTGGAATATAGGTTTTGTATGAGTTAAGTTTCGGTTAAGGTGGATTGTTTTAATGTCATTAGCATACTAAGTGTGAAGCTTTGTAATGATACATGTGATGGTGGATTGATTAAGGGTTTTATAAGGAAATTATGCCATAGCCGAATGTGTCTTGAAGAAGATGTCATATGTGCTTATTATATATATATGAGTATTCGGCTAATGAATTAGGATTGATGTAGTATGAGTTGCCAATGTTCTTGCCGAATGTGTGTTTAATAATCAAGGAGTTTGTTATTGAATGTTTAAATAAATTGGATAAGGTTTAATATGACTAAACTTGTTTAACATAGCTCAAGAGCATAAAGGGGCAACATCGGATAGAGGAAAAGCTAAAGTCACGGAATAGCTAAACCGAGATTTGTTCAGAAAGATATAAGGTAAGTCTTTGAGTAATGGAACGTAGTTTATGATTTGATTAAGTTATGACGTATAAGCATAACAAATAAACGGTGATATAATGATTCTATTTGAATTATATGTCGAGATAATTAGTTTATACTTATGACGGGTAGCCGAATGTGCATAGAGATCATGTCATAAAGCAAATCAAATCATGCTCTTTGTATGTGGCTATTGAACCGAAAAATGGGAATGGTTGACAAGTGTCTTGTGTTTGAGTTCTAGTGATGAAAATGAAATATAGATGTGATATGATTTACAGATATATGTGCATGAATATTCAGATGGTAACCGGGCTAAGTCCCGAAGGCATTTGTGCTAGTGACTAATTCCGGGCTAAGTCCCAAAGGCATTTGTGCAAGTTATTATATCCGGGCTAAGTCCTGAAGGCATTTGTGCGAGTTACTATATCCGGGCTAAGTCCCGAAGGCATTTGAGCGAGTAGCTATATCCGGCTAAATCCCGAAGGTACTTGGTTTGGGAATGAGCGATCTTGCTATAATACTTTCAATTAAGATGCTCGTAAAATCCCAACGATGAGGTATGTTTCGTATATGCATTGGAATAGTTGATTCCTTTTAAATAGTATTCGTTCAATCGATTAACAAGCTTCCGGCCGTTAGCCAAGTTGATTCCTTATGTATGAATATAAGGGTTGGAAATGTGAAGTAGGTATGATTTTGAGAATATGTGTATATGAAATTATTCGTTTAGTCATATGAATGCTATACTTCAGTTGTGCATGATTTCATTACTCAAACTTACTAAGCATTAAATGCTTATTTTGTTGCTTTGATTCTCTGTTTTATAGATTTTGCTCGTCAGCTATCGGACTCGGGAGTGTCAAAGTCGAAGTCATCCACACTATCTAAGCCCTTTTGGTACTCTTTTAGTTAAAAGTTGATAATGGCATGTATAGGATTGCCCTTTGTTGTTAGTCAAGTACCTTTGGTAATGTATATATTTGGATAGCCAAGCGAAAATAGCTTATATATATATTGAGCATAGCATTATAATCATTTTGTATGTTGTTCATTGAGTGGTATGGAAATTTTTGGTAATGATTAGCCATTGGAATGGTTAATCACGATCATTTTGGTGCTATGTATGACAAAATTCTAGTTGATCCATGGAAAACCATGAAATAGGTAAATTTTACCTTAAAAATAGATGCTGACAGCAGCATTGATGTGGATTTGAAAAATCGCTACAAATAGTAGGAATGGAATTAAATAGTGAATAAATCATGTAATCGAACCTTGATGAGTCTATTTTCATATGGAAGAAGCGAAATGACCATATGAGCCGTATTTTATGAGATGTTTAAGTTTTCGTGAAACAGGGCCAGAACGGTTACTGGATCCCCTGTTCCGAATTTGGAAATTCACTATAAATTAATCAGAGATAATTATAAGTCGTTCCCTATATGTACAGATTCCTTTTCGAGTCTAGTTTCTTTAGAAACAAACGGCATGAGTATTGAAGCCCTGTACAGGGAGATATCTAAGTCGTAATGCATGAAGGTCAGAGTAGTCGAACCCTGAAATAGGGGAGACTTTAACTAATGAACTGTACTAATTGGCCTGACAAAAATTATAGAAAAATATATGTAGATGGATATATGAGTCTAGTTTCATGGAAAATTTACGAAATCAGTTTTCGAGTTTTGGAACTCGAGATATGATTTTTGAGGTGACAGTGATGCAGTTAGCCAGCTTGTCTGGAAATTTTAAAGTGAACTGTGTAAATAAATGAATTAAGTTCGTTAACACCTCGTGTTCGACTCCGGCAACGGTCTCGGGTGCGGAGCGTTACAATAAGATTTTGCCAGATTAGGGTGAAGCCTAATTAGGGGTTCCATAGATCGAGTTAATGCAATATTAGGTGTTAATTAGAAAGAGATTTCAATTAATCTACCTAGGGTTAGACGTTTTTAGTCTCGGGAGAGATAATAATATAACTTAGGGATTTCTACGGATCAAGTCAAATGAATAAATTGTCTGATTCAGAGTCAAATAACAAGTGAAGTCTAGGTGGATTTTTCCTTAGGTATTGTCTTAATAAATCAAGTTTTCCCGAAAGCTTTTTTTCCAATTTTCTCTTTGTGCTCTCTTAGTTTAGTTAATTAGTTTAGATAAAAAAATCCCTTATTTTTTAGGCTAGATAATAAAAAGAAAGTAATTACTAGTACTCTTGGTTCCTTTGGGTTCGACAATCCGGTCTTGCTAAAGCTATCCTACTGTTCGATAGGTACACTTGCCTTCATCGTGATAATAATTAGTTTCAAGAAAGATTAATTATAAATTTTAAAACCTGTCACGAATATCACGTATCAAGTTTTTGGCGCCATTTCCGAGGAACTAGGATATTAGGAACACTCGATTTTTATTACTTTAGCCATTTTACTTTATTTGCAATTTAATTTTTATTTTATTTTCTAATTTTTCTTTTATTCGTTCCTGGCAGGTTTTTATAGTGTATGAATAGAAGAAACCTGTTGGGACCATTACTGTTTGATAGTGAGATCGATCGCACAGTTTGCAGAAATCGAAGAGAAATAAGGCGAAGCTTATGATACATAGAGGAAGAGCAAGAGGACGATACTTCAACCACAATCGAGGAGATGGATGAAAACCAAGAAAATCTGCTACCTCCTGCGATTGTTGTTAATCAGAATCTTGCTTTATGCACTATGTATGATTATGGTAAACTTTCTTTAACAGGAACTGAATCGAGCATAGTTAGACCTGCTATAGCTGCAAATACTTTTGAACTGAAACCTAAAACAATTCAAATGATAAAACAATTTATTCAGTTTGATGGTTTGCAGGACGAAGATCCCAACGCTCACTTGGCAAACTTTTTGGAACTATGTGATACATTTAAAATTAATGGCGTTTCTGATGACGCCATTCGCCTTCGGTTATTCCCTTTTTCATTGAGAAACAAAGCTAAACAATGGTTGAATTCGTTACCACGAGGGTCAATCACTATTTGGGAACAAATGACCGAAAAGTTTTTATTAAAATATTTTTCGCCGGCTAAAATGACTAAATTACGTAATGATATCTCTTCTTTTGTGCAGATGGATTTAGAATCACTCTACAATGCATAGGAGAAATACAATGACCTCTTGAGAAGATGCCCTCACTATAGGTTACCACTCTGGCTACAGGTTCAAACGTTTCATAATGGCCTGAATCCTTCGACTCGACAAATGGTTGACGCAGCTGCTGATGGGACTATCAATAATAAAACACCTGAAGATACTTATGAATTTATAAAAGAGATGTCATTGAATAATTATCAGTGGCAAGTCATGAGGACAAAACCAATAAAAGAAGTCGGCGTTTATAACGTCGATTCGGTCACCATGCTCTCTAATCAGGTAGAACGCTTGAATAAGAAAATTGATGGTTTTCTTAATTCTTCACAGGTTCACCCAGTAATGCAGTGCGAAGCAAGTGGAGGTGGATCGAGCAATCCAGAATACCCACCCTATGGCCACAATATGGAGAACGAGCAGTTAAATTACATGGGTAATAATCCTCGATCTCAAAATAATCTGTATAGCAATACTTATAATGCAGGATGGAGGAATCACCCAAATATTTCATGGGGAGGCCAAGGGAATCAGAGACCACCACCACCTCCAGGCTTCCAACAACTACCTTACCAATAAGAGAAAAAGCCGAACCCTGAGGAGATGCTAACAAAATTCATCTCGGTGTCAGAAACTCATTTTCAGAATACCGAGATAGCATTTAAAAATCAACAAACGTCAATCCAAGGGCTCAAAACTCAGATAGGTCAGCTCACTAAATTGATATCTGAACGTCCACAAAGTAGCCTACCGAGTAACACTGAATCTAACCCAAGGGAGCAAATCAATGTAATTACCATTCAAGATGATGAAGGGTTAGTTGCACCTGAACCAGAACAGAGGCAAGAAACTGTGGTAAGTAAAGGTAAGGGTGAGGTGGACCAAAATGACCAGAAACTGATAAGTAAAGAGTACAAACCTCTTGTGCCATACCCAAACACGACAAGGAAAGACCGTACAGAAGAACAATTCGGTAAATTCCTTAAATTATTAAAGAAGTTACATATTAACTTACCGTTTATTGAAGCTCTTTCGCAGATGCCAAACGGAGTCAAATTCTTAAAGGAGCTTTTAACAAATAAGCGGAAGTTGGATGAGGCGTCGCATGTAGAACTAAATGCGGTTTGCTCAGCCATACTACAGAATAAGTTGGCCAACAAATTAAAAGATCCAGGAAGTTTTATGATTCCCTGTTTAATTGGTAGCCTAGATATTAATAATGCTTTGGCTGATTTAGGGGCTAGTATCAATGTCATGCCTTACAAAATGTTTAAACAACTAGGCCTTGGGAAACCCAAACAAACTAGGATGAGTATTCAATTAGCTGATAAAACAATCAGATTTCCTAAGGGGATTATTGAAAATGTACTCGTTAAAATTGACAAATTTATATTCCCAGTTGATTTCGTTGTTCTAGACATAAAAGATGATAGTACTGTTCCTTTAATTTTAGGGATTCCCTTTTTAGCAACCGCTAGAACAATAATTGATGTTGGCATAGGTGAACTCACACTTCGTATGGGAGACCAAACAATCGCCCTTCAAGCTCGTAATTCGAGTAACACATCAAAAATTAAAGGTGGTTGTATAAATCATTCTACTAAAACTGACCATGTGGTGCAACCTACTTTGCAGGAAATAAGTTCAAAGAACCTACACGAGCCATGTTCAAGCAACAACAAAGGACCTATCTATGAAGAACAAAGGCTACAAATCGAGGAACTAGATGAATGGTGGACACAGAAATTGAGAACACCCGATAAACCGAAACTGAGCTAGGATGATCTCAATACATCACCAAATCAACTTAAGGTTGGAGACAAAGTACTACTAGATGCAGCAGATCCTCGCATTACCACTTATGAACCTAATGAAGAAATTCCTCTCACGGTACTCAGTATTTTCCCATATGGTACAGTTAAGGTAATTCGCCCTAAATTTAAAACTTTTAAGGTAAACAATACTCGTCTTAAACCTTATATTGATAAAGTTGATAGGAGGGATGAGGAGTGTAAACTCCTCGAGCCACCATGATCACACACCAGAGAGGTAAGTCAAGCTTAGACTATAAATAAGCACTTCTTGGGAGGCAACTCGAGCGCTAACAGTAATGATTTATTTAAATTATAGTTTTTCACATCTAACCTACTAACTAAGTCTTGAAACACAAGGTTTTCCCATCCACACGGCTAGGCACATGGGCGTGCCTTAGGCCGTGCACACACCACAGGAGGAGACACGGCCATGCGATACGGCCGTGTGAAATAGGGCAAAAATTTTCCCAACACAGGATGCGATAAGTCACCACGGTCGTGTGATAAGGCCGTGGGTGAAACTGCCAAACCAACACGGGCGTACGACACGCCCGTGTTTTGAAATCATGGGCGAACCTGTCAATTTAACACGGGCGTGCGACACGCCCGTGCCATTCACCTGTGGTCGACACTGTCAAACTAACACGGGCGTGGGAGAAGCGAACAAAGCAAGACACGGCCGTGTGCATCCACACGCCCAAGGAACACGGGCACAGGGCGAATGTCAAACGCGCCTAAATTTAAAAATCGCGAAACACACGGGTAAAAATTAGGGCACGCGAGCGTGCCCCACAGTCGTGTGCCCCAAAATCTATATAAACCTATCACTATTCATCATCTCCCTCCCCAAAAATCCATAACCCTAGCCACTGCAACTCTACACGCCCTGCCTGCCACGTCCGTGCACCGCCTACAACACTATTCCCGATGACCCAAGCTTCTCCCTTTTGCATATACAATGTCATCCTCATGTGGTAAGAAGATCGCTGTGCCCGCCTCGAAGAAAGGAAATGAGCAGCATCATCCTCGAGTTTTACCGCTGAAATCCGTCACCCTTTCCTCAAGTTCCCCTTGGGACCCCAGGAAGAGCTATTTCAGACATTACGGGCCCGACCTCTAGGTGTGGGCCGCTGTATTGACTAGGCCGCAGTTGAACAGATTTAATTGGCTGACGCGTTCCGAGCCCTCCTAACGACTGACCCGTGAGGGCTCTTCTTTGAGATCATCGAGCCGATGTATCTCGAGTTCACATTAGAACTCTACTCGACGTTCTATCCTTAGACCATCATGACTGACTTCGACGATCCTGGAACGGTCCAGTTCTGCCTTGGTGGTCTAGTGGGCCAGTTGAGCGTACCTGAGTTCAGGATTGCACTAGGGCTGTACACGGAAGAGTTCATGAACGACAATGAACTCGACACCCTCCACCACCACATCCAGTACTCTTCCTCAAAGTACTGGAAGGACCTCATCCCTACCTCGGCCACTTACAATCCTAGCCACTCTAAGGCATCGGCTCTCCCTCCATCCCTGCGATACCTACACGCTATCTTGGCCCACACTCTAACGGGACGACAAGAGACCATCGATGTCGTCAACACTCACGACGCTTATTTCTTATGGAGCATGGTGAATGGGCACGTCTTCGACTTGCCTACTTCATTTCCCTTGCCATTCGCCATCAGATGGAGCGACATAGGAGAGGGGTCATCTCTATCGGGCCCTATGATACTCGATTAGCACCACACTTTGGGCCCCTCAACACAGCGGCACAATCATCCTCTCTCACTCTCATCAGCTAGATGTCCCCACAAGGCATCTCGAGCATGCTAAACATGAGGATGATCAAGAAATGACGCGGCACCCATGCTAAACATGAGGATGATCAAGAAATGACGCGGCACCTACCTTCCTCAGTACCACCTCGTCTAGTCCACCGAGGAGGAGGACCCAGAAGACATTACTGATGATGTCCCTCCACGTCATGAGGACCCACAGTCTCAGCCACCACTCATCCATCATTCAGTTCATGCGGCGGCTTCATACTCTGACATCTCTGAGCGCCTTACTCGATTTGAATAGCAGTGTTTTCAGTGTTTTGATCGCATTGATGCTACACTTCATTAGATTTGTCAGCACCTTTACATCTCATCGCCACCACCACCTCGCGAACCATCCGATGATGACGATGTTTAAAAACTTTTTATTTATTATTTTTATTTCCACTTGTATATTTATTTATCTTATTTAAGTATTTTTTTTATTTCATTTTCCTTTATTATTATTTTAATTTTAGTTTTTATAATTTTTATTAAATAATTTATAGTTTCGGCTATTTCATTACGAGTAATTATGCTTTCTTATATTTCCTAAAAAGTTCCTGATTCTATCACAGTTATAAAGAGCTCCAAAGTTCATCATCACATAGGAACTAAAAACTCCACAGGCAAAGGTTCTCCACGACTGCCATGTCCTGCTCGACCGCGACCATAGCTACCACCAGATATAATATTCTTTTGGCGCAGGACTTATGGATTAATGAACCTCTACCACCACCGGAGTATCCTCCTCCACTATCATCATTGCCTTGGCTGATTATTCTACATAACTCTAAATCAAGGAGTTCATTCATCATTCAGGAAGTTTCACTTCTCTCCTTATCTTATGATTATTTATCTATATTTTTCAATATATCTATCTTCGTACATTGAGGGCAATGTACATCTTAAGTGTGGGGGGTCTTTCATATCATCATTAGAAATCCCTGAATTTTGTCTTATTTTCACGTGAATCACTCATATCACTATTAGAATGAATTTTAATTAATTTATGATTTTTATTGATATGTCTTGAATTAAAACATAGACATTTATGCATTGATTGTTTAAACTTTAAGACATTAGGGAATCAAGCATGATAAGTTGATTTTTGAAGAATTATAAACTTTTAGGTTGTTTCCCTAAGTTTAGGTATTATCGTGAGTTGAAATTTACAAGTTCAAACATCAAAAAGCCAAAAATTTTGTGAGATCTTGAGCCTTTAGAGCATATTTTATTTCTTTCATGCTCACTTTTATTATGAGTGCGTCAGTATTGATTTGTTATTCTAGAACTTGCTTGATTATGCATATCAAGACCACACCATTTGATTTGATATGTCAAGACGAAAAAGGCACTTAGGTTTAACCCATTTACTCCACAAAATCCTACCTTCATAATTGACCCTTAGTGAACCCCTTTGAGCCTAACAAGCCATTAATTGATTTACCCTCAATATTAACCCATAACCCATTATTGTTGAAATCCCCTAATTTGATCCCTATTTTTGTCGGGATTTGATTGGAACTAATTTCTTAGCTATGTTTTGCTCTTCTAAATATTTGATTTGTTCTTAAAAAAAATACTTCAGCACATATTAGTAGTAATTCGTCATTTTTGAGCTTGAGTGTTAATTCCATATTTTGAGAAGAAGCTCACTTGTATTCAACTAATGACTGGTTATTTTTCTAGCTAGGTAATTTTTTAATTCAATATCGATTCTAACATTTTCTTTCAGCTTGCGACCACACCCCCTAACTAAAGCCACATTACAACCCTCTAAAAGACCTTTTTGATTTATGTATCAGCTCAATTTATACTGGTGGAGATTTGATTTTCTAGCAAGCCTATGGCAATAGCTTTTCATATTGACTAATGAGTGCTTTAATCGATGTCCTTAAACACCTTGAGTGATTTGAGTGAATCTTTAGTGAGGATGTTAAACTCTGTGATATTTCGATCAAAGGTAATCACTTAGATAAAGGGGAGACACCTATGTTTTCATGATAAAATACTCAACTTGGAATGTTTGAAACTTTGATGTACTTTTAGTTGAATTTTCAATGTATGAATACTTATGGATTATTTTAAGATATTATTGATAAGGATTATAGATTGAGAATAATTTATTTTGATTGTGAGTTGAGGATTTTGCTTGAGGACAAGCAAACACTTAAGTGTGGGGGTATTTGATAAACCGTAATTTATACATATTTTTGTCCTATGCTTAGCACATTTATGGATGGTTTCTCCTTAGATTTGGTGAATTCAATGCTCCTAATTCTTTAATTTCATGTTTTATACTTAGGTGAGCATAGGAGAGTAAAAAGAGCAAGAAACGGGCCAAAAATGGAGAAAATAGACCCATATGGGAAATCAACACGGCCTGGACTTCCTCACACGGGCGTGTCACACGGCCATGTCTCTTTGGTAGGACCGAAGCACAACTTACACGGGTAGACTACATGTCGGTGCCTATTCAATAGCCTTGACCACGAGCTGGAGTAATCGCACATGGGCGTGTCACACGAGCGTGTCCCTGTCGAGCCCAAGTATAACTCTATTCGGAAAAGGCCAATTTTGGGGGCTCTTAGGCATTCTAAAGCCTATTGAAACACCTAATGAGGCACTTAGGAGGGGAGACACAGAGTAGGAGGCAAGGAATTACTCAAGGGAAGCAGATTGGTCCATCTCAGAAGCCGAATTCATTATCGAGACTGAAGATCTCCCTTCAATTTCCATTCAGGGGTTTTGGGTTTTCTTTATGTTTTGTACTCATTATTCTTCTGAGATGTTTTCTTCTATAATTATGAACTAAACCCCCTAAATACCTAAGGGGAATGAGACCTAAGACGGATCTTGTTTATTATTATCTGAATTGTATGATAAATATTTGACTTGTTCTTAATTATGTGTTCTTAATTCTTGTTTTAATATTCCAGGATATTGATTCGAGTTAATGCTCTTATTCAGAGGAGGAATAGACCCTGTCTAAGAGTAAATTTTTCATAATTAAGCGGAGTTGATTGCACGCCTAGAGATAGGGTGATAAGATTTTGCCAGATTAGGGTGAAACCTAATTAGGGGATTCATAGATCGAGTTAATGCAATATTAGGTGTTAATTAGAAAGAGATTTCAATTAATCAACCTAGGGTTAGACGTTATTAGTCTCGAGAGAGATAATAATATAACTTAGGGATTTCTACGGATCAAGTCAAATGAATAAATCGTCTGATTCAAAGTCAAATAACAAGTGAAGTCTAGATGGATTTTTCCTTAGGTATTGTCTTAATCAATCTAGTTTTCCCAAAAGCTTTTTTTCCAATTTTCTTTTTGTGCTCTCTTAGTTTAGTTAATTAGTTTAGATGAACAAATCCCTTAATTTTTAGGCTAGATAATAAAAAAAAGTAATTACTAGTCTTGGTTCCTTTGGGTTCGATAATCCAATCTTGCTAAAGCTATACTACTGTTCGATAGGTACACTTACCTTCATCGTGATAATAGTTAGTTTCAAGAATGATTAATTATAAATTTTAAAACTTGTCGCGAATATCACGTATCACACCCCTAACCTTGTTCTATCGTCGGACCCGAGTTATATGATGCTATAATAGCCAGCTTTACACAAATATGATTTATTTAAACAGTCAACTAAATAATAAATCATCTCATAATCCAAGCATGATAAGGACTTAATTGAAAACTTAGCAAAAAGAATAGAAATTTTTGCCAATAGGGGTCACACGGTCGTCTGACAAGCTGAGACGTGTAGCTATGAGTCACAAGACTATACACTTAAACCGTGTAACTCATTGATATCGGTGCAAAAATAAGAGATTCAATTACGAGACAAACATGGGTCTGTGGCAAGCCCATGTTACAAACTGTAATCATCTATAAATATACTCCATAATATACAATGAGCATACAATCATGTCACCTGCTCATGTGTGACACAACTCATGTAAAGAAAAAAATAACCCATTTGATGCATGTTACAATCCAATTCCCAAAAATGACCTTAAATGCACTTATCAACCAATATAAACCTATTCAAAACTTATTCATTCCATAACAAAACATAGCTTAAAACTCTTCTCTAAACATACAACCGATATGCCACATTTGGCACCAACTCAACCATCAAATATAATTCCGCAATTCATATCATAACTCTTAACCATTTTATGCCACAAGCTAGGTCATATACATGTGTCTAAGCTTTGCCATTAGCATTTGCAAATAACCATCCAACATTTACTTAAGTTACCATATGCACATATTTATATATCCAAAGCTCAACAATGCCAAAACACAAACACTTACTTTATATTATAAGTAATTGACAATCCTATATACATGCCACATATAACCAAGCTCGAAACTACAAAAGTTTATCGAATTAGGAGATGAAGGGTGTGAGCTCCTCACTGATCTAATCGACATGTTCTAGATGTCCAAAATCTACAGAGAAGTGGTAACAACGGGTAAGTACTATGCATACTTAGTAAGCCCAAACAATACAAACGACTCACCTTAATCATTTAATACATAAAGTACAATATGCAAACCAATTTCCCTACCAAAGTAAAATAAAATAACATCAAATAGGTGAGACTTTGGTTTATGACCTTATTTGTTGTTTCAAATCATTCAGTCATAGTGAACAAGTTGCATTGTGAAATATTGAATATATTTTCTTGGAAATTTTACCAAGGGTAAAATAGTCATAATTTTGCCGAAGGTAAAATTTGGCTGAGAAAATTATTTAATTGGGAAAATTAATGTTTATTTTGGAAAATAGAAAAATATTTATTAGGTTGGATTAAATTATAAAGTGTTGGGTTAAAAGTCTAGACAGCTCATATAATTAGGTCCAATACAATGAGAGGCTTGAATCTCCCATCATAATACATATGAGGGGAAGCACACCCTATTATCCCCTTTCCCTCTCCTAGTTGGATTAGGAAGTTATTTTTCTATTTGCAATATACCTCTACAATTCAATAAGGGTTCTACCTTCACTCCCTATAAATAGATGGCATCGGTAGAACTATTTACACAACTTTAAGAGGTTGTTACTATGTCAAAAAATAGAGAGAATTTATTCTTAACTATTATATATGTTTTTCCAGAATAAAACTTCTACCAGTTTCTATTAAAGAAGAGAGAATTTTTGTTTTCACAACAAATAAAAGAGAGAAAACCTTTTCTAGTTCTATGTTTCAATTCAATTGGTTCTAGGCCATACTCGAAGCAATTCATGGTACGAGAATAATAGAGAAGAACATTTGGTTGAAAGTCGGGAACAACGAATGTCGCTAAGCCAAAAACATAAGTATGAACTAGGATAGAGTTTATTGCTATAAATATCACAAACCGGGTCAGTTTTAGAAAATTTTAATTTTTCATTGTGTAAGAAAATCATTTTCAAACCGTAATTTTTCCAACAAGAGCATGAGTAGCTAAATACTAAGTGGTTGGTTGATGGAAGTGATTGGTAATTGACTTATAGGTTCAAGGACTAAATCACAAAAGTCGAACTAAATCTAATAGGGTTCAAAACTTAGAATTGACGAACCTAAGAGAAAATTACGATAACTGAGACCGAGATGAGATATTATCGAGCATCAATTTGATATTCCCGGTTTAGTTTGGTAATGTTGAAAGATAAATTGGACTAATTTGTTGAAATTGGTAAAGTTCATGTCGAGAGGTGAAATTGAACCAATTTAGGAGTAATAGTGATTTAAATCCCTAAATCAAAGGTTAACCAACCTCATGGAAATTTAAGATAACTAAGACTAAGATGAGATATTATCGAGCATCAATTTAATAGTCCCGATTTAGTTTGGAGATGTTGAAAGATAAATTGGACTAATTTGTTGAAATTGAACCAGTTTAGGAGTAATAGTGATTTAAATCCCTAAATCAAAGGTTAACCAACCTCATTGAAATCAAGCAACCACTGCATGTTATCGTATTTATTCAAATTTTCTATTTTCATATTTGTTTTATTTACAATTTAGTCCTTCATTCTTTTTAGGTAATTAATTAGCATAATTAAACTTGTGAATGACCTATCGTAATATAGGAACTAGTGAATAGTTAGCTAGACTCCTTTAATTGCATGTTTATCATGTAGGAATTACATAATCACTAACTCTTTTGAGTTCGATCGCTTGGAATACTCTCGTGTTCCATTGAACACTATAAATATTACAACTGACACTGTCCGCTTGCAGTTAAAACCACATCTTTAAAATTGTTTTATAAAATTATTTGTTTTATACACACACGTGATAAATGGTTAAGTTGTTGACGCCATTTTCGATGAAGCGATGTTTGATTAAGTGAACTTTAGTTTTATTGCATGCTATTTAGGGATATAATTGATGAAACTTAGGTTTATAGATATGACACTTCTTTTCTTGTCTTTGTTTCTTATTTTGTTTTGAAAAATTTGTGTTGATTTATTTTAATTCTTTGTGTTTGCATGAAGTAGTGTATGACTCAAACTGGTAACGAGGTTGTACCATTCGAACTGGAACCAGAAAGAATCTTAACACATGCTTGAAGGATAAAAATTTCGAGAGGATCCCATCCTTCACAAATAGACCAACCAATTGATTATCTGAGAGTAAAAGAGTGTCTACCACCACTATTACATCAAGTACCTATGGAGCAACACACGTTGCGCGACTATGCCATGCCTAATTTAAAAGTAGTCCGAGGGAGTATTAATCGTCCCACAATTAATGCTAGCAATTTTGAAATCAAATCGATGATGATCCAGACGATCTTAGGGGATCTCCAATTTCAGGGATCGATAAATGATGATCCTAACCAGCATCTCAAGCACTTCTTAATCCTTTGTAACACTTTTAAATATAACGAGGTAACTGATGACACCATACTTCTTCAGTTATTCCTTTTATCATTAACTGATGATGCGTTTATGTGGTTAGATTCACAGCCAGTTGACTTGATCAATACGTGGGACGAGTTGGCAAGTCGGTTCCTAGCCAAGTATTTTCTTCTAAGTAAGACAATGAAGTTGCGGATGGACATTACAAACTTCCATCAGCTCGAGGGAGAGAAAGTTTGTAAAGTGCAAGAGTGTTTCAAATTAATGCTACATAAATTTCCCAACCATGGTCTACAAGATTGGTTGCAGTTACAAATTTTTTATAATGGGCTAGATGGGAATTTGTGATTTAGTCTTGACGGAGCGTCCGCGAGGGAGTTCATGTCGAAGACTTATGTTGAAGGTTATCAATAAATTGAGGATATGTTAATGAATTCTTACATGTGGTCGGATGAGCGGTTCATATACCAAGCTAAGCAACCGACTGTGAATGTGACTGAGAATGAGGATAAGTTCCAACAGATCCTCAAGAGGCTTAACCACTTCGAGATAAGCTCAGCACGATCACAAAACCCAAACCAACCCCTTTTAACCAATTCAAATGTAGGGCATGATGTGAAGGCACTAATTTGGAAAGCCACAATGAAATCAATCATGCAAGAGTAAACTACTTAGAACATAGGGGATGCAATCCGTACTTTAACACCTATAGTCTAGGTTGCCGAGATCACCCCAACCTTATGTGGGGAGGGAACCAAGGGGGACCTTCCAACCAAGGAGTACCCAACTTCAATCCACCTAGACCCAACGCTCCAAACCAACCCCCATAACCATATTGGCCACCTCAAGAGCCCGAGAGAAAACCCATCTAAAATAGTGACCCCTCCAATGCCTATCCAAGTTAGTAAGCTTGATGAAGAATACATTTAGTGCATGCAAATATACGCCAAATGCAAGGTCAATTAGACCAAATCCTTCAAGTGTTGCAAAGTAATTCAACTTCTAGCATTTTTAGCAACATCGAGCCTAACTTGAAAGGGGAAGGGAAAGAGCATGGAAAGGCCATTACTCTTAGATCTGGAGTAGTCATTAAGGAGTCGATTAGGCCCACTAGTGGAGAGGAGGTGAGAAAGAAGGACCGTAATACTCGCACTCCTAGTGTTGGAGATGTAAGAAATAATTCGGTTTGAAAATGATTTTCTTGCATAACTAACGAAAAAATAAAATTTTGAAAACCTGTCCCATTTGTGATATTTATAGCAATAAACCTTAACTGAATACGAACCTGTGTTTTTTGATAAACGAATCCTTGATGTTTTTCGGCTTTCAACCAAATGATCTTCTCTGCTATTCTTGTACTATGAACTACTTAGAGTGTGGGCTTGAACTAATTGAACCAACACACAGAACTAGAAAAAGTTCTTTTTTGGATGAAAACAAAAATTCTATCTTCTTTAATAGAAATCGGTAAACTTGTTGTTTTTGAAAAATATATTAAAGTTTAGAATAACTTTAATTGTGCCATTTATTTATAGGAAGAGAAGGTACCTTGTAGAGTTGTAGAGGTTTATTTTAAATAAAAGAACAACATCCTACTTAGAGCAGAAGAGGGGTGAAGGACTCACCATTGTATTTCTACTAGGGTTGCCACCCCTTCATGTTATATGAGGGGTTTTGGGCATCTCTCACATCGGGTTCAATTACTAGTACTTCCTGAGCCTTTTTGACCGAGTACTTTATAATGTGATCCAACCCAATTCAACTTTTCTATTTCTCAAAGTAAACTTAATATTTACATATTAAATAATTTTCTCATCCCAATTTTACTCTAGTAAAATTTTGATGGTTTCACCTTTGGTAAAATTTTGAAAAAATTTGTTCCATATATTACAACTCCACATGTTGACTATGATGAATGATTTATTTTCGTTTTCATGCTTCAAAACAGTCCAAAAACATAAATTCATTCTTTCATTATTTTTAAGTAATCCTATATAGGATTGCAAGTTTCCATTTACATTTTCATTTTCATTTCCATATCCATTTTTGGAAACCTATATTCAGTTCTAAATGATTCCATTTCACCATTTCAGATAACACCATAATCATTCTTGAATGTTTCTCATTTCTTTTTTTTCTTCTATTCTTTCTGTTCATTTCTATTCAAACATTTTTTCTGTTCATTTCTATTCAAACAGGCAATTCATTACTAGTTTCATCGAGCTAGCAGAGGGATCGATTTGACATATGTAGTTGAGGCTCAAATGATTTATAATTAAGTTCTAACATTTTCCCTATTAATTATAAATTCGTTTAGTCATGACTTCATTCGAATACAGTGTCATGATTGAGCTCTCCTTGATGGCATACCATTACTAAAGTAACTATTTAGTGCTTGTCTAATGACCTTGTCATAAGTGTGTTACCCTCATTGGATATCTTTGATCTCTTTAGGATAATATATGTTCTCTAAATATGGCCCTATTTTGTCTCATGGTAACCGTTATTTCTTCCTTTATGAAAAGTCAATACTATCAAGTAATGACCAAGCCATTCATCACAAAGACAGATGACCCGTGACTACCTTTACTTTTCATCAACCATGTGATGCCAATGAGAGGATATCATTTACCCATGTTTTGGGCTATGAATTTCACTGTTGTGAATGATGCTACATACTACAGAAGTCGTACAACCAACGCACCAGCTTTCGATTTCTTATCTATTTGAACTCAAGCTTTTACTTTCATCAAAGTGTACGAGTCTCATATACATAGTCCATCATCCACTCAAGATTTAGGTATGTCACACTATGAACGTCACAATTGAATAAATCTATAAATGGATTTAGGATCTATTCTGATTGGGTCTTGTTCGATGTCTTGACAATTTAGTCAGTCACATCTATGTCTTTATCTTCTAGGAGTCATTCGCTCCAATGCCTAAGACAAGGCATCTCCCATATTGGACTTATTAGACGACATATTAATATTTCAATTGGTTTTCTCATTTCCAATTAGAGTAAGGAAATATTTGGGTTCATATACTAATACAAGTTGTCTTTTTGTACTGCAGTCTAACCATATAATACCGCTTAATATTATTTAAAAATTTATACAACTAATGAGCAACATTTGCTTCAATTTTGTTTTGCGTACAAAAACCATATGAGGAAAATATACAAAGTAATATAATGTAATCCATTAATAATTTTATTAACCAATATGTTCTCAAAAATTTACAAGTGTACTTATACGAAAATACTACACTTAGGGCACCAGATCCAATAGTCTCCCACTTACCTTAGTGAAGTAGATAAGTTATGTTTCACATTCCTATGCCCCTCCACATGTTACCTAGAGAACTCTTTACCTAGTAAAGTCTTGGTAAAAACCCCAGCGTATGTCCTTAGATGTGTTCTTTGACTACATCCACTATTCCGTCAAACACTATCATGTACCTTAATGTGTTATGTCCTTATGTAGTTTCTTTTAGGTTTAGCTATATACACACTATTATAGTTCCATAGGATTTCCATACCTCATATTTGGCTCTCCATAGTGAAGTTAGTAGTGCAACCCTAGTTGAAACGTGTTTGCACTATGGACTCGTCATCTAGGAAAAAAACATCGCCCAATGTCAATTTCCTCAAATCTCGACACGTTTGGAAGTTAGAATCAATATTTTTGATAAGAGTGAGATCTCCCTCGAAATACACAAGCATATAATCCCTCGTTCTCCATAAATACTTGAGTATATGCTTAACTGCTTGTTAATGTTTTGGACCTGGATTCGCCTGATATCGACTTACCAACCTCACTACAAAATAGCTATCTGAGCGTGCGCATAGCATAGCTTACATGATACTTCCTACTGCTGAGACATAAAAAGCCTTTCTCATGTTCTCTCTTTCTTCCGTTGTCTTAGGACAATCCTCTAAAGATAGATGAAATCCTAATACAGAGGGTTGATTTCCCTTCTTTGAATCAGTCATTGCATAACACTCTAGTATCTTGTCTATCTATGTAGCCTAAGACAATGCTATCACTTTGGTCTTTCGATCCCTTAGGATTCGTATATTTAGAACAAAATTAGCTTCTCCCAAGTCCTCATGTTACACTGTTGGGTTAACCACAGTTGAATAGATGGCAATGACCCTACATCATTTCCAATAAGTAGAATGTCATTGACAGATAGAACGAAAAAGACCACCTTTCCATCCCCCAAGTGTTTGTAACCACAAGGTTCATAGAATGTCATCGACATATAGAACGAGAAAGACCACCTTTCCATCCTTCAAGTGTTTATAACCACAAGGTTCATCTACATTTTACTCAAATCCAAAAGTCTTGATTTCTTGATCGAATCTTTGATTCTACGAGTGGGACACTTACTTAAGTTCATATATAGATCTAAGTAGTTTACAAACTTTATGCTTGTTTCCTTTAGCTATATATCTGATAGGTTGCATCATGTAGACTCTCTCTTCCAGATAGTCATTCAAAAATGATTTCTTGACATCCATTTGCTAGATCTTATAATCGAGAGCCACCACAATGGATAACAATCTGTGGATTAACTTGAGCATGACAACCAAAGAGAAGGTTTTTTTCATAATCTATACCTTTCTTTTGAGTATAACCTTTTTCTACATGCTTGGTCTTATAAGTTTCCACTTCTCCATCCATATTTCTTTTCCTCTTGTTGATCCACTTATACCCTATGTATTTGTCCCTTTCAGTAAGTCTACAAGTTCCCACATTGAGTTAGAATACATGAGTTCATCTCATCTTTCATTGTTATTTCCTAAAGCTTGGAATCAACATTCTTCATCATTTCATCATATGTGAGTTGGTCATCATCTTCCTGTTTGGCAGACTAAGTGTTAAGAACACTTTCGCAAGATTAGAGGAACTTAGGCCTACAAAAGACCCTCTCACTTTGACAAAGCTCCCTATGCTGCTAATCATTTTTTGGTCTACTTTTAGGAGTTGATTTAGAACTGTTTTCATAGGATTTTCTATATTTCCCAAAAAATACTCGAATGCCTCTTTAGTTCGAGCTTTGAAGTCATTCATGTTACTTTCTTCAATGAAAGTAACATAAGATGACATTATAACCGTTTGATCTTTCAGGTTATAAAACAAACCACCATTTGTTCCCTTTGGATATCCTACAAACATGCACAATTTTATTCGTGAGTCCAACTTCTTCACATCTTTATCCAATACATGGTTCAGGCATCCCTAAATCCTAAAATGATTAAGATTCAGCTTCTTTCCATGCCACAATTCATATGGGGTTTTTGATGCGACCTTAATTGGTACATCATTCAAAATATAGAAATTCATTTGTACATCATATCCCCAAAAAGAGATTCGTAGCTTCAAATAACTTAACAATGAACGTACCATGTCTAACAATGTCTGGTTCCTTCTCTCTGCCAACTTAATCAAAATATTCCCCACCTCCATCAGACCAAAGTTCCTTTATGGGTAAACCTAGTTGTTTCTCTACTTCTACACGAGACTATTTAAATTTGTCAAAATTTTTGCTCTTGTGGTGCATCATGTATACATGCCAATATTTGGAATAGTCATTAATAAAGGTTTCATAATTTTCATAATACCTCTTTCACTAATGCTCATGGGGCCGCATACATCAGTGTGCACAAGTTCTAGGGGTTTTGCGGTTATATTACCTTCCAAGCAAAACTCACATTGTGGAAGATCAACTTTTTTAAGCAAACTTAAGATGACATTAGTCACAAGTCTAGTGATTCTTTCTCGATTAATATGACCAACTCTTAAATGTCAAAGGCACGCCTCATTAAAGTGAGAAGTTTTAAGTCTTTTATTCGATATTTTAGTCTCAAGCAGTGTGTACATTTTTGGTTTGATGAAATAGAGATTATTTGACATCCATCCATTACAGATAAGATTGAGATTTCTAAATATTGTAATTATATTATTAAAAGTCACGGTCAAGTCATCTTTATATAAACATGCAATAGAAATTAAGTTTTTTTTAAACTTATTACATAGAAAATGTCTTTTAAAATAATCTTTCTAAAATACTTAAAACAAAAATGTACATTTCGCACTGCTTCAGCTGCAACACTTCTCCCATTCTCGGTCGGTAACGATAAGCTCTTATCTTTAAGATCTTTCATCTTCTTGAACCCATGTAGAGAAACACAAACATGATTAGTCACTCTTGAATCAGTGACCAAATAGTCTATTGAATCTTCTAATAAACAAGTTTCTATCATCAAGAGTTTCATACATTTTCCTTTGGTAGCTAGGTATTCCTTCCACTCTTTACAATTTGCCTTGAAGTGCTCTTTCCTATTACAGAAGATGTATTTAGACTTAGATAAGTCTTTAGGCTTTCTGGTTCTCTTCCTTTCCACTTGTGGTGGCACAGAGACCTTAGTCTTACATTTCTTAGCACGTTTTCCCTTCCCTTTTAAGGAAGAAGTGATGACTATATTTGCTTCTACTCTTTGAACCAATTAACCATCATTTAACATCAACTCATAGGATTGTAACTCCTTCTTATGAAAGCGTCAGGTTTTTGTTGCCAAGGTTATATGAGGCCCGAAAACCAGCAAAATCTAACATCATCTCAATTTGAGTGTTCTAGTCCATATTTGCCTCATTTTTGACAGCCTTGGCAAAGCATCCTATAAAAGTGATCATATGCTCTTTGACTAGAGTGTCAGGCTTTTGCTAGACATTCATTAATCTAGTTATGGCAGACTTTAAGCCAAGGCAGCTTGGCCTCCGAACATGTCTTGTAGCTTATCTAGATTTGATTTAGCAATCTTATAGCTCTTTACTTGCTTATACAAAGTATTGGTCACGCATGCCAACATATAGCAACGAGCTATCTCATCAGACTCTTGCCTACATTTTCTAGCATAAGCTTGGGTGGTCAGATGGAACTTAGTATCAAGAACTATTTTAATCTTCTTATAACTTTGGATAATTATCAAGTTCCTTTTCCATTCCTTATAGTTATTTTCATTTAGTTTGTTTTCAGTGAGTATGTTCAATAAGGGAGTAAGTGTCATTTTCGAACTGAAAAAAAATTCTTGTATTAATATCTTTGTATAAGAAAATGTTTGAAATTTTTTGCAACATTATGATATGCATTAAGATGATGCATGCATCTTACATTAAACCTTTAAAAACATTTGTAAGTCATTGCAATAATATTTCCCACACCCATTGAATCAAGCCACTATGGGGTAATCATATGATCAACTAGTAAGAACATGGATTTCTATCTAATAAGTACATGAACATAATTCCTTATGCATTCACACGTACTAATAATTGTGTAACATTTGGCCATTATTTGAACCTAAAAATAACTTCGTGGGGAGTTACTTAACTAAAAGATCTTGAGTGTATAAGCATCAACGCAACACCTATCGCATCATGCACCACAAATGAGCCATCATGGGACAATCTCACTGAGTAGCATGCTTTGACTAGTTATCCTCTTTTGAAGATAGAATTTCTTAACCTATCACATGATAATGCCTACCATAAGGGTTGGTCCAATTATCATTTGATCACAAGGGAATTCTATAGAATTTCTTGACCTATCGCATGATAATACCTACCACAAGGGTTGGTCCAATTATCATTTGATCACAAGGGAATTCTTCTTTCTTTTAGGAAATCTCTTTAGTGAAATCTTCATAGCAATCTTACCATGGGTAGTGCACTTGCCCTACCATAGGTCATAAGTCTTGTTTAGGGACCTCCTCCCACTCAATATTTTAAAAAAAACATACAAGGTTTTTATAATTTTTAGTTTCAATCATGTATGATCAATATATACATTATAAGCACATGTGACATTCTTTCCTAAAATATATGGCATGCTTATCTCATATATGCATGACATTCTATGGCAATTTTATAAAATTCATATTCAATTATTCACAAGAGTCAATCAAATAATTTTGGTTCTCTACGGTTTTTCTTTTAAGGGAAAAACCAACGAAGTGAATGTGAACCGTGCACTATATAAGTTCCCAAGAAAGGGAGGTGGATCGTATTTGACCACTTAATAACCAAGTCTTTTCTTGCCAGGTCCAATCTTAGGCATACACCTTCTCATTACCACACTTCTCACAGTAATCGAATAACCTAAAAAAGTGAATGGAACAATGCAACACATGTATTTTCTCATTACCACACTTATTATTTTTAATAGATAAACTGTGGATCGTCTCATACATATATATCACAATTATATCTTTAACAATTACTAAATAGATATATAAGGAGATGGGTAATTAAAATAAAATTTCTAACCAAGGTTTCAATGGTTCTATTTCTAGAAAATAAATGAAAAATAAAAATTACATAGTTTTTCATCACAAGGCATGTCTTCGACTGCCATTGCTCCATCTTCTCCTCATCATGGACTTTTTTTGGAAAAATACAATTATGCCCTATATTTGTTTCCGGCTCACAAGAATTCTATAAATAAAAAATAATCTTATGTGGAGATGATAGTCTACAGTCTAGTTCCTAGGAACCACAACCTTGGAAAAAATAATAATTATATAAAAAATATATATAATATTGCATTCATTCACATACATTCCCTTCAACATGCGAATAATTACAAGAATGTCATACCTTATCAAATATTAATCAAACAAGATGAAGAGAGAGATTCAGTCTCAGTTTACACCATAAACATAACATGATTTGGCTCCTATATAAATTGTAAGAAAAAATCCGGTTTGAAAAAGGTTTTCTTGTGTAACAATATGTTCTCAGTTTTGTCAAAAATAATGGTTTCGTGACCACAATTCCGATAAATCATTCATTATTTTATTATTTATTTAATATTTATATAGTTATTACAATGTTGTATTAAAATTTGATTAGAAAATTTTAATGTTTAGGTAGTTAATTAAGTAAAAAGGATTAAATCATACAAGTCACCAAAGTTAATTGCTATAAGTTAAATTATGTTAGATTGTTATAAAACCATGAATTAAGGGCTTATAATGGTAAATCTACCAAATTTATGTATAGTGGACAGTTGGGTGATAGGTTTTGTGTGAAATTTGATTAAATAACTAGGGTTAAAATAGTAATTTATTAATTATGGTAAAAATAAAAGATAACAAAATATGTTATCATCATCATTTCATCATCATCACCGAAAACTAACAGAGAAACACCATTGTTGAGCTCCCTCAATTTCGGTCAAGCTTTAATCAAGTGCATGGTATGTGTTTTCAACTCGTTTTTCATGATTTTTATGTTTTTGACATCGTTGTAGCCTAATTTAGCTAACCCAAAGACTAATTTGTAAAATTGTTAAATGTTTAGAAATATATCATGAATGAATTTGTGATGTTTTTGAATTTTGATAGTAGATTAATAAGCTTGATAGTTAAATAGGATTATTTTGTAAAAGTTTCATTTTAATCCAGAATTATTTCTGGTCTGCTTTAAATGTTCCATAAGCTTGATTTAACTCATGTTTGATTGAATATCATGGTAAATGATAGAAAATGAATTATTTAATTATTTCTATTAATTTTTGAATGATGTTAAAGCTTATGGTTGTAATACCTTATAGCTCGGGTCAGACATTCGAACCAGCTATAGGGTGTTATATCTTGCACAGCGAAAATTAAAATTTTGAAAATCGACCTGCTTTCTTATATTTATAGCAATAAACTTTAACCGAATACGCACTTGTGTTTTTTGATAAGCGGATCCTTGATTTTTTTTACGTTCAACCGAAATATCTTCTTCGCTATTCTCATCCTATGAACTCTTCGAGTGTGGGCTTGAACGAATTAAACCAAAACATGGAACTAGAAAAGTTTTCCTTTTGGGGTGGAAACCGAAAACTCTCTCTTCTTTAATAGAAACCGATAAAATTGTTATTCTGAAAAAAAATGTTTCAAGTTGAGAATAAATTCTCACTATTTTTCGACAGAATAACAATCTCTTAAAAAATGTGTTAATAGCTCTATCGGTGCCATCTATTTATAGAAAGAGAATATAAAACCCTTATAAAGTTGTAGAGGTTTATTTTAAATAGAAAAACAACATCCTATTTAGAGTAGGAGAGGGGTGAACGACTCACCCTTGTATTTCTACTAGGGTTGCCGTCCCTTCATGTTATATGAAGGGTTTTGGGCCTCCTTCTTAGCCTTTTTTACCCACTACTCTATGATGTGATTCATCCTTATTCAATTTATCTATTTCCCAAAATAAACATTAATATTTACATATTAAATAATTTTCTTATCCAAATTTTACTCCAGTAAAATTTTGACGATTTTACCCCAGTAAAATTTTGAGAAAAATCGTTCAATATGTCACAACTCAACATGTTCACTATGACGAATGGTTTATTTTCATTTTCGGGCTTCAAAATAGTCCAAAAACATAAACTATTTTTTCTATCCTTTTTTAAGTAATCCTATATAATATTGCAAGTTTCCATTTTCATTTCCATTTCCATTTTGGGAAACCTACATTCATTTCCAAATGATTTCATTTCTCCATTTTTGAGAAAACTATAATCATTCTTGAATGTCTCCCATTTCTCTTTTTCTATTCATTTCGTTCATTTCTATCCAAACATGCAATTCATTACTAGTTTCATCGAGCTAGTTGAAGGACCGATTTGACATATGTAGTTGAGACTCAAATGATTTATAATTAAGTTTTGGTTTTTCCTCTATTAATTATAAACTCATTTAGTCATAAATTCATTCCAGTATAATGTTGTGACTGAGCTCTCCTCAGTAACATACCATTACGAAAGCAATTTCTTAGTGCTTGTCCAATAACCTTGTCATAAGTGTGTTACCCTCATAGGATATCTTTGATCTCTTTGGGATAATATTCGTTCTCCCAATATGGTCCTATTTTATCTCATGGTAACTTTTACTTCTTCCTTCATGAAAAGTCAATCACTGTCAAATAGTGATCAAGTCATCCATCACAAAGATAGACGACCCATGGTCACCTTTACTTTTCATCAACCATGTGATGCCAATAAGAGAATATCATTTACTCATGTTTTGGGATATGAATTCCACTATTGTAAATGACGTTACATACTACAGAAGTCATACACCCAACGCACCAGCTTTCGGTTTCTTATCTATTTTAACTTAGGCTTTTACATACATCAAAGTGTACGAGTTACATATACATAGTCTGCCATCCACTCAAGATTTAGGTATGTCACACTATGAACGTCACAGTTGAATAAATCCATAAACGAATTTAAGATCTATTTTGATTGGGTCGTGTTCGATATATTGACAATCTAGTCAGTCGCATCTATATCTCTATCTTCTAGGAGTCATATGCTCTGATGCCCAAGACAAGGCATCTCCCCAATTGGACTTGATAGGAAACATGTTAGTATTTCAATCAGTTTACTCATTTTTTATTAGAATAAGGACATATTTAGTTTCGCCTACTAATATAAGCTATCTTTCTATACTACGATCTGACCACATAATGCTGCTTAGTATTAATTAAACATTTAGGCAACCAATGAGCAACATTTGCTTCCATTTTACTTTGGGTGCAAAAACCATGTGAGGAAAATATACAAAATATTAATGTAATTCATGAATAATTTTATTAGCTAATCTGTTTGAAAAAAATTACAAGTGTACTTAGACGAAAATACTACACTTAGGGTACCAGATCCAACAGGACACGGCTAGAGGAGATAATCGAGAGGGAAAAAGAATTACAGACATTGAGCTTCCTAAGAAGCTAACCAACCAATAGAGTCAAATACTAGTCCCCTTCCCAACTTATTTAGAGGAAAGGAAGAATAGGGAGAGTGGGGAAGTCTTTAGCTTCCTAAACATGTTTACAGCGTTTAATGTTGTGTAATAGGATTCAAAATATGGTGCATGGTCTGTGATCCGCCTGTTGAGTGACTAAGAAGTAGAAAAGTATCCGCCAAGGTTTGAATGAAAATCCAAAACGTTAAAGTCAAGGATTTCAATAGTAACGTTAAAAAAAGGTAATACTGGTTGAGACTTATTAGGTTCCATTGAACTTAGAGGTGTTTATTTTTCAAGTAGGTTAGTAGGTTTGCACCAATTCACCTGAGAGAACCAAGCCAGGGATGCACCATAGTGGTAGATCGAGAGCAATGTTATGCATACAGAGGAACACTTTTAAAAACAAGTTTTCAAATGAAAATTAGTAATACATGCTACGAATATATCTGTTTAATCAAACATTTATGTTGTAAGGCTTTATACTACCTTTGAAAGTCCGGGACAAACGATAAATGTTTCATTCAACCTTTTTGTCTTAGAAAGGACTGTAAATAAATAAGAGATACATTCAATATGGTTTTTGCAGATTGTAAAATTTTGTTAAGTATGTAAGTATTATGACATCTTTTATTTGGATCTGGTAAATCGGGTCGAGTATAAGGTGTTACACGTTGTGAGAATAGGTGGGAGAATGTCATGGGTAGCGATTCAAAGCTTGTAACTATTGCCCAAAGAACATTCCATGGAGTTCAATCTTTACATGGGGCTCATTTTATCCACATGAACTGGCCCGATTCGAAGAAAAAGTGACGAAGGTCATCTACCTAAAGCCTTGGTGGCTGAACGAAGTACTTATGGAAAATTAGGGTAACTTGGTAAATAGGGAAAATAATCTTACAAGATTTTTAATTTGATAAGATTTGATTTTGTAATAATGGGGATTTTTTAAATCCTTTAATTGTAGATATGTTTCGATCTCGTTTGTCAATGTAAAGCTAGTTATCCTGTTGGATTTGGGGGAGCTCTGATGGAAAAAAATCCCGATTTGAAAACAGTTTTCTACTACACTTGAAAAACACTTGGGTTTATTCCGATATCAGTTTAGTCAGTCACATCTATATCTCTATCTTTTGGGAATCATCCACTCCGATGCCCAAGATAAAGCATCTCCCTAATTGGACTTGATAGGCGACATATTAGTCTTTCAATCGGTTTTCTCATTTTCGATTAGACTAAGGACATGTTTAGGTTCGTCTACTAATACAAGTTGTCTTTTCATATTACAATCTAACCATGTAATACAGTTTAGTATTAGTTAAACATTAGACAACCAATAAACAACATTTGCTTCCATTTTGCTTTGCGTGTAAAAACCATGTGAGGACAATATACAAAGCATGAATGTAATTCATGAATAGTTTTGTTAACCAAACTATTTAGTTGTTTCCGCTATATTTTTGGTGCCTTAACAGAATTTCTATTGAGAATTCTCACTTTTTGAGAGTTAGACTGACCTAGGCGCATTTGAAGCGACAAAATAACCTAAGACCACATGAATTGCGTGACAAAAGGTCTAGCCCCATGACACTTGCACCAAATTAAAGTTCATGAATAAAATTATACAGTGAACCAAAGTTCATGGATAAATTGGATATTTATCCCTTATTATTAAAAAATGGTTGGTTAAGTGTCGAGGCAAGTTTGAAGTGGCCTGCTATGTGTTGGTCGGAAGTAGCCACTTCCACTGGTCTTACGATAGTTTATCATACTTGCCATATTTGGATTGACAATTTATTAAAACAAAATCTTTGGGCTATGAACTATGTTGAAAGTGTGAAAGCTGACTTCGAAAACCAATCAAGTTGAAGCTTGGGATATTCTTCAAACTGTTCATGAAGGAACCAACACAATCAAGCAATCCAAGATGCAAATGTTGACCACCAAATTTGAGGCCTTGAGAATGAAGGCCTCAAACCATTGGTGAATTTTATGCTAAACTATGTGACCTATATAATCAAGCATTTGCTCTCAATGAGAAGTATTCCAACACAAAATAGAACTATTACTTAAATAGAAGTCTAAGCATAAAATATAAGAAAAAACTTCTGTTAATTATAATTATAATTAAATTTAAAACTATTAGTTAAAAATAAATATAATTTAATTATAACATTATTATAAAAATGAATTTTTATGTTTTTTTTTAAAATTGTGCTAATTTTATTTGTGTAAAAATAGATATATTAATCAAATAGAACTCTAAACATCTTAATTATCACTTAATTAGTATTAGAGTTACATATAAATTAAAATTTAACTTTAAATTTATAAATAACATTCAGCAGTTAGAATCATATAAAAAAATAGAGCATTAAAGTAATGATTTTTCAAAGCGGTAATACTGAATCATATTCAAACAACAATATCACTAGAAAGAGATAGAATATGATTTTAATTGATGATGAGATAATATAAAATTATAAAATTATTTTTTAAAATCTATTTGTAAGTCATTTAACCATGCGAAGTAAGCAATATTAAATCCATTTTTTATTTATCTAGTATTTGTTTGGTGCAAATGAAAGACACTTTTGTGAATTTGTTTTTAAAAGAAATTCAAATTTCAACCATTATTTTTTAGTCATTATTATTAAATGTGATATTTTTTTAATCATTATTATTAGATGTGATCATTAATTTAGTGCAAATATCTTTTATATTTATTTTATTATGTAGTTTAAATTTTGTATATTTTTAATAGTTTTATGTATTAATTCAATTTTTTATTTTCATTATTTTTAAAACCTCATTTTATTTGTTCAATTATATTTTTTCAAAATTAATTGACTTTTAGTATAAATAAACTAATTTTCATTTAATTAAAAAGATAAATTTAAAAAAATGTATAAAATTATGTGTAACGCATATACCATTAGAAGTTAATATATATAAAGGCATGAATTTAAATAAAACTTTAATTATTCATTATATTATTAAATTAACATTTAAAAATAACTTTTAAATAAAATCATAATGATATATGAATTTCAATATATATATATATATGCCAAATAGTGTATTAAAGTTATGGTTCTTCCAATAGGAAATACGGAGTTATATTTGAATCAAAATGGCATCAAGAATAGATGAAAGATTAGTTGAATAAAAAATATGGCAATTTTATTATATTTATATTTTAAATTTAATTTTTGTTCAAATCATTCTTTTAATATTTTAATTTTTAAATTTCAAGAAAACAAAATTCCAAGATCTTGTACGGGTTGATAAACAAAAACTAATCTTTATGGCAAATAACAATGAGAATGATAGATTGAAGAAAAGATGAAGAATAAAATGATGATTAAAGAATAATATCAAGGTTGAGCATATTTAAATATTTTTCTAATATTATTAGTATTTATTTAGATTTCAATTTTTAGGAATTTCATTTGTTTTATTTGTTAATATATAATTTAATTTTGGTTTTTTTAGAAGTCATTTTTTTTATTTGTTTAGATATAATTTAATTTTAATTGTTTTAGGAAGCTAATTTGTTTTTATTCCTCTTTAATTGATTACATATTTTTATAATACAATTAAATGATCTAACTTTATTAGTTATTACACTTTTGAATAGATAAAATTGGATAAATGTTGAATTATACTTTATATCCGTATTGAATTATACATTCATTGTGATTTAAACTATTATTTATTATTGTATTAAAACTAAATAAAAAATTTGATGAATCTTGAATTGCGTTTTTATTGTAATTTAAACTATTCAATCACCATCCTTTTAATTTTAAATTATTTATTAATAAAACGTAAGAAAATATTGTTATATTAAAACTAGATAAAAAATTTGAATAGATAATTTAAATTTATAGTTAAATAATATTTTTTATTTTAAATATTTCTTACTTGATATAATATATATTTTACTATTATATTAAAACTAAATAAAATAAAATATTGAATTACATGTTATTATAATTTAAACTATTGAAATCTTTATATAAGTAATGTCTTTTTTAAATCTTATTTATTTATATTACATGAAATAAAAATAATTAAAAATGTATTTTAAAATAATAAGTGCTTATATTAATTAAATGTAATAAAAACATAATTGATTGAGGTAAACCCACAAGCAACATAAAAAAAATAATAATAAATTTGAAAAACTGCTTTCTTTAGATTAAATATATGAGTTTCTCATACCCAAATACTTATCCTGAAATATATAAATTAATATTTTCATTTTAAAACTCTTCTATTTTTCACTTTTCTTGTGACAGCCCTAAATTGACCCTAGTCGGGAAGCGGTTTCGGGACCGCTAAACCGAGTCACCGAAGTATTTGAATATGATATACATTGTCTAAAATATGTGAATATGAATGTGTGAAAGTTTTAAGCTTCGATTTAGTCGATTGCATGTGAATTTAGTTAATAGGACTTATGTGTGACACTTTTGAAATGTGATAGGTTAATCTATAAGGATCTATTAAAGCATGTAGTGAAAACAATGGTTTTGCATGTCAAATACTCCTTTTTTTATACATAGTGGCCGGCCATGATGGTACATATATTAAAATATGTAGTAAATCTTAATTAAATGGTTATTATTTTATGTAAAAGAGAGGAAATAAATAAAAGAAATAATAAGGATAATAAAAGAAAAGAAGAATGAAAGGGTGATGAAAAGAAAAGGAGAAATCGGTTCTTCTTGGCCGAAATGAAAAGAGGAAGAAGGGAGGGAAGCATTCAGTCATCTTAGGTTAATATTAAGGTAAGGAGTTTATACTAGTTCTTGAAATTTTAGTTGATCTTGGGTGAGATATCAAGTTATTTTTGTAACCCATGTTGAAATTTTGATTTTGGAATGAGTAAGGTTTTCGGCTATGGTAATTAACAAGGGTGATGGTTGTTGTTTCATGCTAAATCTAGATGAACAATGGTAGTTTGCTTATATCTTGATATTTATGAGTTCCTTTCTTGGTTCTACCTTAAACCCATGAAGTATATTTTTATTTGGTGTTGTTGGAGGTTTCAGTCATGGGTAGAAAAAAAAAGAAAACTATAGATTTTGAGATTTATGATAGAAATTAATGAGTGAGAGTTGGATAGATATTATGATGTTAAAATTCATGGGATTATAAGCTTGTAAATTTGATGGTGAAATTTATGCTTTGTGAGGGTAAATGGTTTAAAAGGAGCATTCGGCCATGATGTAAAATTATGATGAAGTGATGCTAAATGCTTTGAATATTGAGTATATATTGTTATAAGTTGGATTTAAGGTTTGTTAAATTGTCTTTGTCATTGCCGAATGTGTGTATAGTTAAAGAAAATTTGTTAAAGTGCTTAGTTAATTGATATTAGGTTAATGATATGTGTATTCGGTCATAGAGGTGTACATGATGAAATGTTAAATTAATTGTATTAAATTGCTTAATGTGATTAAAAATGCGTATGACCATTTTGTATTTGAGCTAAAAGTAGCTATATGACCTATTAAATTTCTTGTCATATTCGGCCATAAGCTAGCATAATGAGACTTTAATAAGTTAAATTTGTCTGAATTAGCTCAAGAGCTTAAAGGATCAAAGTTGGATAAGGGAAAGGAAAAAGTGATCGAATAGCCGTCGAAATCGTTCGACAACATCCGAGGTAAGTCTTTGAGTAATGGAACGTAGTTTATGATTTGATTAAGTTATGACATATAAGTATAACAAATAAACGGTGATATAATGATTCTATTTGAATTATATGTCGAGATAATTAGTTTATACTTATGACGGGTAGCCGAATGTGCATAGAGATCATGTCATAAAGCAAATCAAATCATGCTCTTTGTATGTGGCTATTGAGCCGAAAATGGGAATGGTTGACAAGTGTCTTGTGTTTGAGTTCTAGTGATGCAAATGAAATATAGATGTGATATGATTTATTGATTTATGTGCATGAATATTCGGATGGCAACCGGGCTAAGTCCCGAAGGCATTTGTGCTAGTGACTAATTCCGGGCTAAGTCCCGAAGGCATTTGTGTGGGTTACTATATCCGGGCTAAGTCCCGAAGGCATTTGTGCGAGTTACTATATCCGGGCTAAGTCCCGAAAGCATTTGTGCGAGTTACTATATCCGGGTTAAGTCCCGAAGGCATTTGAGCGAGTAGCTATATCCGGTTAATTCCCGAAGGTACTTGGTTTGGGAATGAGTGATCTTGCTGTAATACTTTCAATTAATACGCTCGTAAAATCCCAACGATGAGGTATGTTTCGTATATGCATTGGAATAGTTGATTCCTTTTAAATAGTATTCGCTCAATCGATTAACAAGCTTCCGGCCTTTAGCCAAGTTGATTCCTTATGTATGAATATAAGGGTTGGAAATGTGAAGTAGGTATGATTTTGAGAATATGTGTATATGAAATTATTCGTTTAGTCATATGAATGCTATACTTCAGTTGTGCATGATTTCATTACTCAAACTCACTAAGCATTAAATGCTTATTCCGTTGCTTTGATTCTCTGTTTTATAGATTTTGCTCGTCAGCTATCGGACTCGGGAGTGTCAAAGTCGAAGTCACCCACACTATCAAAGCCCTTTTGGTACTCTTTTGGTTGAACCTTGATAATGGCATGTATAGGACTGCCCTTTGTTGTTAGTCAAGTACTTTTGGTAATGTATATATTTGGATAGCCATGCGAAAATGGCTTATATATATTTTGAGCATAGCATTATAATCATTTTGTATATTGTTCATTGAGTGGTATGGAAATGCTTGGTAATGATTAGCCATTGGAATGGTTAATCACGATCATTTTGGTGCTTTGTATGACAAATGGCTAGTTGATCCATGGAAAACCATGAAATAGGTAAAGCCTACCTTAAAAATAGATGCTGACAGCAGCAGTGAAGTGAATTTGAAAAATCACTAAAAATAGTAGGAATGGAATTAAATAGTGAATAAATTATTTAATTTAACCTTGATGAGTCTATTTTCATGTGAAAGTAACGAAATGGTCATATGAGCCGTATTTTATGAGATATTTAAGTTTTCGTGAAACAGGGCCAGAACGGTTACTGGATCCCCTGTTCTGACTTTGGAAATTTACCATAAGTTAACCAGAAATAATTAGAAGTCATGCTTTATATGTACAGATTCCTTTTTGAGTCTAGTTTCATTAGAAATAAACGGCATAAGTATTGAAGCCCTGTACAGGGAGATATCTAAGTCGTAATGCATGAAGGTCAGAGTAGTAGAACCCTGTAACAGGGAGACTTTAACTAATAAACTGTACTAATTGGCCTAACCAAAAATTCTAGAAAAAAAAATTGTAGATGGATATATGAGTCTAGTTTTAGGGAAAATTTACAGAATCAGTTTTCGAGTTTTGGAACTCGAGATATGATTTTTAAATTGACTGTGATGCAGTTAACCAGCTTGTCTGGAAATTTTAAAATGAACTGTGTAAATAAATGAAATAAGTCTGTTAACACCTCGTGTTCGACTCCGGCAACGGTCTCGGGTACGGGGTGTTACATTTCTCACTACCAAATAACATATTTCTAACGCCAGGATAGATAAGCATCCGCCAATAGCAAGGGGAAATTGTTCATTCTAAGATTTAAAGCTCATCCTAATTAACGTAAACTCTCCAAAAATTTTAATGCTTCTTTTTATAAAAATAAATAAATTAAATTTTTTGATAAATTTAAAAGATTTTGATGCAGCAGAATCATTTATAGATTCTCACAGATAGTTGTCCATGTCATAGCAATAATCAAGCCAAAATTATATTTCCTGCACGTCTATCCATTAATTAACGTGTTCTTGCATTATTCTTCTTGGAAGTCCTCCATTACAGCCTACTTATAATTAAATAAATAGTAGCTACTAACATTATTAACCTCAATATTCTGCGATTAATATCCCAAATGAGGTTGGAAGGTCGCTTTTGTTCAGACTGGCATACATCATGATATTGAGACAAAGCACATAAATCTTATTTGAGAGATACAAAGAATTTGCATAGTTGCCGGAGTAAGTATGTGTTTGGTGATGACATTATCGTCTTCACCAAATACTTGGCTAATTGAATAACTAGTTTTCATCATCAAAGATTAGGTGTCAAACTCAAGTTAGTTGCAAGCAATTGCTGCTGATTTTTATTTCATTAGGGTAGTAGGTGAGATGTCACATTTTCTTTTTTATTTCACAAAAATATTATGAAAGCTTTTGAATTAAGAATCGGATTACATTTTGTTCTCACTAATTAAAAAAATAGGTAAATTGATCCCTATACATTAAATTAAAAAATAAATTGGTCATTTTATTAAAAATTCTATCCACTTTTACTATTAAAAATTGCTTCATGTACATCAGACTATGTGCACATGACATGCCACATATGATTCTCTGATTATTTTTTTAACAACACTAGGTTTTAACAGTAAAAATGAATGAAATTGTTACTAAAAAGAACCATTTCGCTCTTTAATCTAACGTACATGAATTAATTTTCTCATTTTTTTAATAAAGGAGCAAAATGCAATCTAACTCTCAATATAAAGGCCTCCATAGTACTTTTACCTTGTCATTTCTCTTTTTTATTCTAGTAAACATGCTAAAAGAATGTACCAAAAACAACAATCAACATAGAACAAAAGAGAGACTAAATCTGATTCATCATTCAAGAATAGAGAGAAAAACCTTACTTCTCAAACTATGAATAACATGCTTTATACAGAAAAGCTGCTGCTAACAAATTCTAAACAAACTAACTTCTAAACAAACTAACTACTCCAACTGGCTCTTAGTTACTCTAATATTCACCCATCACCCATGTCTTGTAACACCAAGTTTGCTCTGCAACTGAAAACAAATGTGGAGGATAACGGCTTGGTAGTATGTTAGCAACCTGATCAAGTGTTGGAACTTCACGTATAACAAGTCTCCCATCAGCAACTTTCTCACGAACAAAGAACAAATCAAACTCAACGTGTTTGAATTTCGAATGAAGAACTGGATTGGTTGAAATAGCAATGACACTTGAATTGTCACACCAAATAATAGATTTTTCATTCGAAACCATGTGAAGCTCACTCAACAATGACTCAAGCCATGTATAGTCAGTAGCAACAACAACAATAATCCTATATTCAGCCTTTGTTGTTGATTGAGACACAACTTGCTACTTTTTAGAACACCAAGAGACAAGATTACCACAAAAAAAAAACACAATATCTAATGGTGGACTGACGATCATCAAAATCAAGACCCTAATTCACATCAACATATGCAACTAAAGATAACATATTAGAAGGTTGTATTTGTATACCATAATCCATAGTGTCACAAAGATAATGCAAAATCCGTTTAGCTGCAACATAATGAACATCAGTCAGGGCATGCATGAACTAACAAATGTGATTGACATCATAAGCAATGTTAGGACGAGAGCGTACCATATATTGTAATGCCCCAACAATGCTTCGATACTCATGTAGATTTTCAAGTGCTCCTCCCATATGTTTAGGCAACTGATAAAAACTAACCATAGGTGTAGGAACTCCTTTTGCATTCTCCATATGACATCGCTCCAACAAATCAAGCACATACTTTCACTAACTTAAATGTAGCCTACCACCATTGAAATGAGTAACTTCAATGCCTAAGAAATAATGAAGAAGTCTCATATCTTTGAGTAAAAACTCAATAATCAACCTACTAACAAACCCATCAATTTTTGTATCCGAGTTACCAATAATGATTATATCATCCACATAAACCAATACATACATGTGACATGTTTCGGTAACCCGAACAAACAAAGAAGATGCAAACCCAATGGAAACAAGAAATGCCTTCAAGCTGTCAAACCACGCTCTCGGAGCTTTTCGTAACCCATACAAAGCTTTATTCAATCAAAAAATAAGTTGTTGACCATTAACATCCTTTTTAACGTAATCGGGAAGTTGTTGCATGTATAACACTTCAGTTCAATCACCATTAAGAAAAACGTTGTTCACATCCCTTTAACGTAACTACCAGCATTTTGTAACAACAATGGAAAGAATAGCACAAATCGTAGCCGATTTAATCACCGAACTAAATGTTTTTCGAAAATCACAGCCAGGAACTTGAGAACACCCTTTTTCCAACTAATCTCCCCTTTCATCGAGCCACAATAGCATCAGGATTGTGTTTCACCTTAAATATCCACTTACAACCAATAGCTTTGCGACCCAGAGGTAACAGAACTAAAGTCCAAGTATTCTTACGGATCAAAGAATCATATTCCTCTTGAGTAGCTCTCCTCCATTCATTACTAAAAAAAGCCTCCTAAATATTGTGAGGTTTACGTTCATCAAGCTTAATAGTCAAGACCTTTGGTTTAAAAACACCTACATTCGACTAAGTAACCATAGGATGAATATTGATGGGAGGAACCGACAGTAGTGAAAGAATAACATCATCATAAACAACAAGAGCTGGAACCTCAGATGTAGGTGAATACGAACTAGACCCATCATCATGTGCAATACCACCAATCTCTATAAATGGACTAGTAGCCAAAGAAGAAAAAGCAAGAGAACACCTTGATGACTGACTAAGACATGCAATAGGAGATGTTGAAACCTGAATACTTGAATAAGATGATGAGACACTATGTAGCTTGGGCATGGAACGAGGACATACCACGAGAACACATATGGTAACATGATTCAAATCCAAAGGCAAACAACTAGCACTGTTTGATGGTGCAAAAAAAATCAATTCTCATCAAGCACTACATGACGCAAAACAAACACTCGGCCATCAATAGCAAGACATTGATAACCCTTATGTTGTGGACTATATCCAAGAAACGTGTACGACTGATATCTAAACTCTAACTTGTGTCGATTGAACGACCATAAGTATGAGTAACAACAATACCCAAAGACCAGAAGATAAGCATAATCAGGACGAATACCATGACGAATAGAGTAAGGCAACTGATCTTTGAGAACCAAAGTAGGCAAGCAGTTGATCAAATGAAAAACACAAGAAAAATGTAACACCCTTCACCCGTATCCCTCGCCGAAACAGGGTTCGAGGTGCTACCAGATTTAAACTCAACCATTTATATAAAACCAGGCCGTAAAAAAATTTTGATCAATTTTAAACTTTTCGTACACGCGTATATTATCCTATAATCAGGCTTACAAGGCCCCAAAACATTCATGAGGCATTATTAAATATTTACCAATATCTTAGTCTTGTATCATTTACTTACTCAACAATAAATCACAATTCAAATTCTAAATATACATGTTATAAATCACATCACAGGAGATAATAACATACAAGAATATGAATAATCAAACTACCTTAATAACAAGCAAAATTCTTTGGCTTAATCATAATATTACATACTCAACTTTACAACCCTATACATGCCATAGACTCGAAACACTAAGATTTACTTACGCCGATAGCGTAGACTCGACAATGTGATGATATCTCTGACGGCCTCCAACCCGATCTAACCTGGAAACCCTAGGGAATATGGGAAAGAAAAGGGGAGTAAACTTTACGCTTAGTAAGTTCATAAGAAAACAATAAGCAACTCATTAACAAGTTTTATCAATGTTTACAACATAATCACAAATTCACTACAAGTTGTCTTCCTGAACAACAGTCACTAAATTATTTATAACTAGACCTACGAAGCTCCAAATCAATTACCGTTAATTTTCCCTGAAAATAGACTCATATATCTTCCATCCATAAAATTTTTTGAATTTTTGGTTTGGCCAATCAATACCATATTTTTCTTAAAGTTTCCCCTGTTTCACTATTTGACTAATCTGACCACTTTTCACTACGAATCAAATTTCTCATTGTACAGAATTCAAAATATGTTCTCGTTGATTTCATTTGAAACTAGACTCATCAAGGAATCTAAGAATATAAATTTTATCTTATAAACATTTTTTTACAAATTATAATGATTTTCTAAAAAACAGAACAGGGGACCCTGAAGTCATTTGACTTTGTCCCCCGCCACTTCAAATATCTCATTATCAGTAATTCTTTTGCTAACACGGTTTCTTTTATAAGAAACTAGACTCATTAAGATTTAATTACATAATTTATTCAGCTTTTAACTAAACTCCCACAATTTATGGTGATTTTCCAAAATCACGTTACTGCTGCTGTCCCAAGCAGATTTATTACAAATTTACTCTTTCACACATTCTTTGCATTCACATTATTTAAACGTGTATATCACCAATCAATTTCATCACATATCTATAATTTCACTTAAGCATAATCTCAATACAATACATCATCCTCAATGATTCGCACACAACCGTTCAAATTAGCAATTATAAGATGGTTCCGCACATAGCCCACCCCTATCGATAATTTACGATGGTTTTACCCTTACTCACATATATGACATAGGCATTTAAATACTTCAGTGTCAACTTTAATTCAACCGAATTCAACCATTGTACCATTTCATAACCACAGTTACTTTCGTCATTCATATCTAAATGGTATTTCACATAATTCATATAACCTTTAACCATGACCGAATACACACATACACATATGACATCTTCACCTATGCTTCTCATTTCACATTCATGATTCAATTCCAATCGATCTAACATGCATAAGTATATATCACATACCTGGCCAACTTAATGTATTGAACGAATTCAATTGTCGATTTAACACAAGGTCTCATAGTCTTAGACTTTTATCAAATCACCGGCATTTAGCCTTCTAGGTTTTAAATCCGAATTCATCACCGGCACGAAGCTTGCTAGACTTTAAGTCTGGACTCATTCACCAGCATTTCACCTGCTAGGCTTGAAGCCCGATATCATTTCACCGGCATTATAGCTTGCTAGGCCCAAAGCCCGATATTATCTCACCGGTATTATAGCCTGCTAGGCCCGAAGCCCGATAATATTATTCACCAGCTTAAAGCTTGCTAGGCCGAGGCCCGAATATCACATTTTGATAAACAATTCACCTGTTCTTTCATACTTTCATAACTTATACTTCAATTACGTATAACTGAAATACATATCTATGAAAAAATATTTTCATCCTTTCAACCACATAGGGTTTAATTTCCACATTGGAACACATATCTTAGTACATCATTTAATAGTATCAAAGTCGACTAGATATGCTAGTCACATACGGCTCATAACTTTAATTTAATATTCATTCAACACAAAGAACATATGTATATATATTTATATATATACAATCAAACATCTTCTTAATTATGATTATTCAACTCTTAAGCATATAACATGAACAAACACAAACACTTATGAACTTACCTTGGATTTAATCGAATAACTACGGATTGACTAATCGACTAGTTTACTTTCCTTTATCCAAAATTGGCTCCTTAGCTCTTGAGCTTGGATTAAACAAATTTAACTTATTGTTAATCAACTAATCAAGCATTGTATTATGAGTATATTTGCCTTTCACACATATTAAACATAGTAATAATCATGCACATTATAATCAAAGTGCAATTAATCCCATACACAAAAATATACGACACTTCATTTCCATCTACTTATATACACGTATCACATAAGACCATTTCATACTTTTTATCACCTAAATAAACAACAAATTTTCCAATTAATTTCTTAAGTCCACATGCGGCATCTATATCCACAATAACACATTAGCCGATTACTATAAATCATCTAATTCAACTTTCAATAATCTCACTTTGCAAAAAATCACTCATTTCATTCATCAAAATGTCATTCGGTAATTATTCAAACAGAATTATCATTTAAACATTTTTCACATCACACATACATATCATGCTAGCACATAACACCAATACCCGAATAACATTTTAAACACTTATTCAATTCATTAACTATTTGATCATTCGGCAATTATATCTCCCATTCAAGCCTTATTTTAAACTACCATGTACAATTCTTGCATTATACTCTAATAGCCGATTACCATCTATCTATCTAACCACAACTATCCTTATTCATCAAGCTCAACTCATCTATCATCACATTTAATACCAAAAACATCAAACACCTTCAAAGACACTCACACAACCCATATATTTCACAATTTCACATTTTAACTACTAAATTTCCACATTTCACAATTTAATCCAAAATTAACATTTTTACCAAAATTCACTTAACAAAACTTATTAATCTAACATCAAAGATTTATTTTCTATCATTAAACATCAAGATACTCAAACATTCAATAATGACATCATCCAAATACTTTAACAATTTTAAAATTAGAGGTACGGGCTAGCTAGATTACAAAGCAACGATCTCAAAAACGTAAAAATCACTAAAAAAGGAGTCAAAATGGACTTACCAATTTAACATGCAATGGCCGAATACTTTGAAGCTTCAATGGCTTCTTTTTCTTTTAACTTTCGGCAATAGATGATGAGAATGAAGCCAAATTTTTATTTTGTTTTATTTATTAAAACACTTATTAGCTATTTTACAATATTAACCTTCAAAAACATTTAAAACTACTCCAACTACCCTTCCACTATCATCCATTAACACAAAAATGGTCTAATATTCTTATAAAGACTTTCACTTTAATAGACCATAGCTATTAGACACCTTAATTAATAGCACACAAGTTTTAAACTTTACGCGATTTAGTCCTTTTTGCTTAATTTACTATCGAAATGATAAAATTTTTCAACGAAACTTTAATACCATCTTATTGCCACTCCATAAATATTTATAAAAATATTTACGACTCAGTTTATAGAAACGAGGTTCCGATACCTCATTTTCTAAACCTACTTGACCTTAAGGTCATACTACTTGAACTTAATAAATCGCTTATAAAACGAAAATCACAATATCAAAAACATTTTTAAAATCAAAATTAACTCGTAAATATTAAATATAATATTTACAAACCTACTCGTCGGATTTAGTGGCCTCGAAACCACTGTTCCGTTTAACCCTAAAAACGGGCTGTTACAACTCTCCCCCCTTAAGGATTTTCATCCTCGAAAATCTCACGAGGAAATAAATTAGATTTACTTTCACAAGTCTCATCAATTTCTCACCTAGCCTCAGATTTCTCAACTTTTCAATCTCATGAGCTAAGATTATGATCTGCTCTTTGCTATACATCATAACAAGCCGAGTTTCTACTTCTGTAAGAGATACTATAGATAAAGGATTTTATTTGTGTCATCACATCATATATATAAGAAACACATTACGGGTCTTCTCAAGTTCTGATAATAATTTCATTCAATCCGATGAATTGCGAACTCAACTTCTCTTTATAGCTAAATCGAAAAATTCTATTCCCACTATAATACTTTCACAAATACTAAATTTTCTAATTGAAAATTTAATGCTTTTGCGCATCAAGCCCACATATATTTTCTGCCAATCTGAAACTGTTTTTAGATGGTCACGAATTACTTTCATTTCCCCTCACTCTTTCCAATCACATCAACCTCAGAATTCTTTTTATCAAAATTCAATTCAATACAACAAAGTTCAGTAATTGCAACCATACCTCTCTCATACAATGCTATCTTAACATTCATCTCATAACCATTATTATTATACGGAAACTTAACAATGTCTTTCTCGGTTGCTTTTAAGTTCTAGAACACAGTGTGACAAAGTAACTCCATACCCAAAGCTCACAATAGTTTCTTTTAGTAACACGATATAATCCTCGTTTCTCCATTTGAACAATGAAAACTGGCACTCTTTTAGTACTCCCCGTACGGACAGATAATTACCACTGTACTAGATGTCACAATTGTTGTAAAATCTCTGGATTTCTCAATACACAAACTCTATCTCGACATAACGAATGATTGTCGGTTCCAATCTGAAATTCTAAATCAGAAATCAATTTACGTTGTACCCTTTTTAACTTGTAATTCACTAACAGACCTCTTAGCCTCACAAATTTGCTGATTAAACATCAATTTAGTTTCTAGCTCAGCCAATAACTACTCATCATTTGATAAGATTAACCACATGGTTATCGGTCGTAAAACACATAAAGATTCTCGCTCAGAACCCCAAAGACTATAATTATTTGCCCAGATTGATAATCAATCGCTAACTCATAATCTTTCAATAGTTCAAACCATCTTTAATTCTTCTGTCGAATAACTCTTTACCTGAGAACTGACGCTTCAATTAACAATTTCTTCAACTGTTTACCACTTTATTGATAAATATCACATCATTCAGACTTCCCAATCGCGATCTATAAGAACATTTCTCAATAAAATCGTTCTGATGGATATAATTCTGTATCATATCTTCTAGAATATGAATCCTGCATTCAGAATATTCATCTATTTATCCGTGAACATTCAAAGTTTATTTCCACCCTGTGGATAGATTCAGATACAAGTAACTCGATTAATCCTTCAAGCAATTAATCTAATCAAACTAGACAACTGAATCGATCTCGACTGTCAAGTAATAACTTTTCAATTATTAATCAACGAAGCTTTGAACCATACTGAAGCCACAACCATCAGATAAATTAAAATCATAGTGCCATAATAAGGCTGACATCTCAACTGTATAGATATATAATGTCCCAGTTATCAATAATGCATTTTGAACACAAGAGAAATTGAAACATAATTACATTCATTCAAAAGATATTTTTCACAGATAACCATATAGAATCATAAGAAAGCAGAGATACTGTAATCTCAAATATATCACTATACTGATCTTTTTAAGAAAGCGCCCATATCAGATGTCTCACTTTAATAGACCATAGCTATTAGACACCTTAATTAATAGCAAACAAGTTTTAAACTTTACGCGATTTAGTCCTTTTTGCTTAATTTACTATCGAAATGATAAAATTTTTCAACGAAACTTTAATACCATCTTATTGCCACTCCGTAAATATTTATAAAAATATTTACAACTTGGTTTATAGAAACGAGGTTCCGATACCTCATTTTCTAAACCCACTTGACCTTAAGGTCATACCACTTGAACTTAATAAATCGCTTATAAAACGAAAATCACAATATCAAAAACATTTTTAAAATCACAATTAACTCATAAATATTAAATATAATATTTACAAACCTACTCGTCGGATTTAGTGGCCCGGAAACCACTGTTTCGATTAACCCTAAAAACGGGCTGTTACAAAAAATCATACCCCCAATACTTCATTGGCAAGTGAGCCTGAGCAAGTAATGTAAGACCAATGCCAACCACATGACGGTGCTTTCGTTCAATAATACCAATCTATTCTTACGTGTGCGAACAAGTGACCCAATGAATGATGCATTGTTGAGTAAGATAAGAAGTGAAAGACTGAAATTCACCACCCCAGTCACTCTAAAATTGCTTGATTTCTCTAAGAGATTGCACATTAACAAACTTTTGAAAATGCATAAAACAATCAATAGCTTGAGATTTCTTTTTAAGAAGATACAACCAAGTAAACTGACTATGCACATCCACAAATGTAACATAATACCAGTTCGACTTAGAATCCACTTGACCCGGTCCCCATAAATTAGAAGCCACAAGATCAAACGAATTATTGTAAATGGTAGTAGAAGCTAAAAATGGAAGCTTATGAGACTTCCCTTGATGACACACAAAACAAAAATGATGCATATTATTATTAGAAACAAAAACATTACAAAATTTTAAGGCAGATCTTAGGACCCGAGATGATGGGTGCTCAATTCGTCGATGCCACAATTCAAATATACTTCAAACAATAGAAGAGTTAGGACTATTTGCCAACTCGATGTTATTTAAGCACAAGTTTGGATCACCAACGAACTCTGAAGCAATAGAGGAAAATACCGGAGAAAATCTATACAGCTCGTCATGTGTGTTGTCGTGAAGCAATATTTCCTTGGTTTAAATATCATTTATAAGAAAATGAAAAAGGATGAAACAAAATGAAAAAGGATGAAACTTGAAAAACATATTATTATCTCGAGCAATCGTTTCGTTAAAGTAGATATAGTACTATGACCTGGATGTGCAATATTAGCATAGATACCATCTCCCATTAGTAAGAGTGCCATACCTGAGTATTCATCGGTACCATATAGCAAAGAAGCATTATTACGGACATGATTCGTTGCCCCAGAATCAGGATACCAAGTTGTAACATCGGTGGATTTGTTGCTATTCAAAAAAGAATGCATAGAAATAGGCTAGATTGAACCAAATTCTGACAAACCTTGAGAACCAATAGGCTATTGGAAACACGAAAATATACACACTTTTTCATGCCCTTTTTAACTCAAATTCATGCAGTTTAGGTAAAATTCTTGTCGAAAAATAAATAATAATTATAAAATAATTAAATTGCACTCAAATTATGAACATGTTGAATTTTAATTAATTTTATATCAAATTTTTATTATTTTTATTATTTTTGACAGATTTGAACAAAGGGGGAAAAACGGCTCGACAAACACTGTTAGAAGCACAAAACTGAGAAGCAATTTTGAAACATCAAGGCGAAATAATTTTTCAGCCTAAGATAGTCCAAAATTATTTGTATTAATTCATAATATAATTAATTTTAATTTTAATCCAATTTAATTTGGGTTAAATAAATTATTATTAATTAATTATGAAAAGTGGCCTAGTTGAGTTGAACCGAGAAAACCGATCCAACCGAGCACTGGGCAGCCCAAAACCGTCTCACATGCTGACCCAATCAGCTTGCTTGTCTGATTATTTAACTTGCAAAGTGGCCCTTGAAGACTCCTTCAAATTGCATTCAAATCCCTCCACTATTTGTGCCTTTCTAGATTTGCCCCTACCTTAAAATAGTAAGTTCAAATTCTTCAAACTTGTCACATGTGTGGCCGGCCATGGTGGGACTCTATGGCTGCTGATTTTTGCTAATTTTAGCAGCCATCTCAACCTATAAATACGCCCTTTTCTGCTCACTTCAAACACATCTCAACCCTTCTCATCTCTTCACTTCTTTCAGATTTTTCTCTCTTCATTCCCTTCTATTTTTCTTCATTTCCTTCCCCTATTCCCTTGTCGATTTCACCTCTTGAAAAATAGTCAATCAACCACCATTTGGAGCAACATTCAAGTGTTCGTGGAGGCCTCAGTTCAACAAGAACAAGTGGAGAAGGAGGAGTGGAGCAAACTAGTCAAGCCACGGAGAAAACACTAGATTTGATTCTTGTCCCCTATCTTTTTAATTTTGTTGTTGTTATGATGAACATGTTTATGAATATTTTTTATGTTCATATGTTTAATTTAATTAATATGACTTAAATTTAATTCATGTTAGGTTGATTGTATTTCATCTACTTAATTTATTAAAATTGTGTTTGTGTTGTTATAGGTCTCGGTAAGATGTTTGATTAAGTAAAAACATGACTAAGTTATTCTTGCATTATAATTGTAAGATAAATAATGAATTAATTATTTAAACGGATTGAAATTGTAATTAATTGACATGATACTTAATCAGTGCATGTTTGATCATCTAAGGTAGCTGAGGGTTAAATTAGCAACAGTATCTAACGATACATTAGCCTTTCATAACTTGCAAGATTATTGTAATTAAACTGTTTCAAGGTAGAAATACATTGTTACGTCACATAATCTTTTATGTGCTTATGAGATTGAATTAATTGTTTGAATTGGATAGAGATATGTACAAGAGATTATTTTAATTTCATAAGTATGTATGTGCATTAACACATTTGCTTATTAAAATTTGTTTAATCGGTTAAATTGACATAGAGATATAGTCAAGAGATAAATGAATTTTTGGTAAGTAAGTATGTTCATAAGTTAGCAAATGACCAAGTTGCCGTGAATTTATTCGTAACAACATAAACATGAGTTTAATAATTCTAAGTTAAGAAATATAATTAATCTAACACAATTATGTCATCTTAATTAAAATCATCTTTTGAAATCAAGAATTGGAGCTTTTATTTTATTTTTATTTATTTTACTTTGTTAAAATCCTAGTTTTTAATCACTTCTTCAAATTAAAATATTTTTCTTCACCAAAGTATTTTTAAAATTGCATTCATAAATAATTCTTTTCACAGTCTCTGTGGGTACGATAACTCGATATTTATTTGTCACTTTATTACTTGTTACGATTATATACATTTACACATTTTCGTTGTTCCAGCTGTCCATGAGAATTAACTGAAAACCCAAGTGGAATTTGAAAATCCATACGAGCCCATGTGAGGAGTTGTTGCTCATGTGGCAGGAGCGCCTACAAAGACATGATTGGCCTGCATCATAGGCTTGGTCTGAACCAATGAGCCATGTGACATAGGCATCAATCGTGGGCCAAGTGAGTAACATATTGAATTATGAGGGTTATATCAGAAACCAAACCCTTTTTCTGTTGGCAGGGTGTCACCAAACGACCGATCAAACTGGTAATAACATTTTTGAAAAATATGTCCTAGCCGGTCACACAGTTGACATTGTGGATAATCACAACCAGCTCAGCCTCGACAACGATAAAAAGCTTGACCATGGTGTGAAAAATTTGACAAATGGAACTCGATCGAGGAACTCTATTCTACCGGAGAAGACCTAGACGGAACAAATGTTGAACCAGATTCGCCTATATCAAAACCTCAACTACAAATTGTTTCTGCTGACTCTCACACTCAAGAAGTATGCTGGTGAGACGATTCAATGGAAGAGACTCGGGAGCATACGAGGCAAATGTCAAGACTGAATCAAATTCCGCCGAAAGACCAACAAAGATGACGCTCACTTGTTCTTCATCAGGAACAGCATGACTAGAAGCACTCAAAAATTCACAAGTGACCTTGATTTTGGCCAAATATTCCTTCACAATCAGGTGGCCTTTCTGTAGAGAATGCAACGAGAGCTTTCTCAACTTTCCCAACTATTACAAATTAAATCACCAATTTAATCATAACATCCAACGGAGTTTAACATTAATTACATCTCTGTACCAATTTTATTTCAACATCTATCTTACATTCTTCGAATTTATTGTTTTTCAAAATGAAAAGTCAAAATAATTTGAATATGTTGATGTTGATTGTTGATGTATCAAAAAATCAATACCTAATTTCTAATTCATTTCAAACATTATTGGGAACTCTGGGACCTATTTGATTATTTAATTACCGTAATCTATAACGCAAACTCTGTTCTTATTCAAGGTATGGGCGGAAGTCAATGCAAACAATATAAGACCACTAGTCAATCAATCAAGAAAGACAAACAGAGTAATTTCATTTTATTTTCTTTTTCTTTTTGAAGGAGTAATTTCATTTTATTATTAGTTTATGGGTTACATTAATTATCATCGTCGAGATAAATCTCAAAATTATATATGTGTATTTTAATATACAATTTTTAATTTAAAAAAATTATACACATAAAATTTTGATTGTAATTCAAATGGATACATAAAATTTTAATTTTGATTCAATCATACACATTTTAAAAAATAAATACATCAATTTATTTTTATATTGGATAAATATATTTATTTTTGTACGCAGTATATAAACATAAAATGTTGCTACATAAAAAATTGTATTAATAATTTGTAAGAATTAGATCAAATAAAAATTTCATGAATAAAATTGTACAAAATCAAAATTTATGTGTGTAATTACACATTAAATCAAAATTCATGAATGTTTTGAGATTTATCCATAAAAAAAGTGTAATTTGTTACTGAAAATGTTACCCTACTTGTATATCTATTTAAGTTTGAATTTTAAAATTATTAAATAAAATAAAATATGACTTAAATTTTAAAACTAACAAAATTGTTCTATTTAAATATGTAATTTTACTATTTTTACTTTAATTTAAATTAATAAATATGTAAAAAATAGAGTTCATATTATAGTAATCTACATTAAAATTAATAAAATTAAAAAATGTAATTTTATATTAATTTATTTTAAATTAACAAAATTAAATGTATAAAAACTAAAGTGCATTATTTAATTAAAACATATTATGTTAAACATACAATTAAGTCATTAAATTCTAGAAATTTTGTTGATATAAGTCACCAACAAAAAGGAAAAGATGGTGGAGAAAAGGGTTGGTTCACCTATGACAGGCGGAGAGATAAAGTAAAGAGAGGGAGGAGAATGAGAAGGATTGCTAGGATTGTTGTGTAGGGTTTTCTGAGGAAAAGAAGCCGATCATTGGTGCCTCATGCACCCAAGTTTATATAGGGGGTCGTCTTTTTTCTTGTAGTGTCACATAGCTGACAGTATAACGTCCTGCATGGTTGTGTAGGTCAGCTAGATGGTAGAGTCATTATAGGCCAGTTTGTCTCCATGGAGTGTATTTTATGTTCCTACTTTAATATTCTTGTCCTCGGGGTCGTATGAGTTGGTTATGTTTTGGCGGTCCCTACGGAGGGTGAATAGCGGGTTGTCTCTATGCTGGTTCGGATAAGATTCATAAAGGGCCATCTACGAACCATCCTACATGAATGGTTAATATAAATGATTCCTTATGGAGGGTTGTACGCGAATTGCTCCCAATGGAGGGTTATTTGCTGGTTGTCCAACAACTTGCCATATGTCTTGCCATATGTCCTGCTGAGTGGAGGTATAACAATTGCCTTCCAGTCGAGAGGTAAGTTATAAAGTGGCTTGTCGAGACCTTTCAGATAGCCAACCATTGTAAAGGGTTAGTAGAGCGAGTCATGTCATAGGTTAGTAGGTGTTTATTTATTGACTTGATTGAATATATGTATTTTTATAGAAGGATTATGGTTAAAGTTTGTTATGATTATTATTGAGACTTCTAAAGAGATCAAAATATATTTCCCCAAAATTTTTTCTCACTCATAATTTCTAGAAAATGATGATATAAACATTTATTAAATCAGTTCAAGTAATCATTTGAAAATATAGTATTCAAGATTGAATACATAGAATGTGATATATTATGTGATGTTGTCTTGAGGGGAGTAAATACATACTGCACTCTTTTTCTCTTAACTGAGGTTTTGTCCAACTAGATTTTTCTAGTAAGGGTTTTAATGAGGTAACATGTTATGCATATTTTAGATAGAAAATATTTAGTACATTGCCATTGGTGTTTTAGACTTCACAAATAGGTTTAGGAGGTTGACAAGTGTATTAAGAGATAGAGAGAGAGAGATGAATTTTTTAAGGTTGATTGTGGAATAAAAAAGTACATTGTATGTGTACTCTCTCTTTTTTTCAATTTTTTTTTCAATTTTTGTCTTAATAAGGTTTTAACGACGTACATTATCTAAAGATGGACACTCAAGTGGAGTGTTATAAATGTTTTATTATTATAAAGTGGATGTCTATTAGAATAAGAAGTTTGATATACTTTACGACTCTACTATCCATTAGGAGTTAAGTTTTATTTTCTTTATACTTCTTATATCTATAAATATAAATTTTAAACAAACATTGTAAATATCATGATCAATAAAATAATTACTTTTAGTCTTATTTCTCTTTTCGTTTATTCCCTTTATTTTTTATTTTATGATATTAATATATTAATTAATAAAAATATATTTATATAAAAATATTTATTATTATATAATAATTTAGAACAAAAGCTAATCCAAATTACATTAGACCACATCGAAGGTCTAAACAAATCCAACGAATCAAGTTGAACGGATATAACCCAATAATTAAATAAGCCCACCGTTCCTACCGGGGGAGGGGAAGTGAACTCAGTGGAGTAATAATAATAAAAAAAAAAAGGTGCGGGTGAGGGGTTATCATTTTAGGTGGTGGGCACCGAGTAGCTGTACAGGGGAAATGGGGACCATGAACGAAGTGGTTGTTGAGACAAAACACCATATATAACCCCTCTTCGTGCCTATCAGCCATTACCACTATCATTTAAACTCTTTGTCAGCGTTTCCGATAAAACTCCAATATCCCAAAACAATGGGTTCAACCGGTGAAACCCAAATGACTCCCACCCAAGTCTCGGATGAGGAAGCCAACTTATTCGCCATGCAACTCACCAGTGCCTCAGTCCTTCCGATGGTCCTCAAGTCGGCCATAGAACTTGACCTGCTGGAGATCATGGCCAAAGCTGGCCCAGGTGCTTTCCTCTCCCCAAAAGAATTGGCTTCCCAGCTCCCCACCAACAACCCCGATGCACCTGTCATGCTAGACCGCATCTTGCGCCTCCTGGCTACCTACTCCATCCTCACTTGCTCCTTGCGCACTCTTCCTGATGGCAAAGTGGAGAGACTCTATGGTCTTGGCCCTGTCTGCAAATTCTTGACCAAGAATGAAGATGGCGTCACTCTTTCCGCCCTCAGTCTCATGAATCAAGACAAGGTCCTTATGGAGAGCTGGTCAGTACCTCCTCTACTTATTTTACTTCTTTCCTTTATCTTCAATTTTTTACGTCCTTACAATCTTTAAGGATCTCTCATTACTTTTAAACCCGGATTGCTTTTGGCATAAAAGATGCCACTGTTAGAAAGAGAGGAGATCTTTTAAAATAATTGCATGAACCAATTAAATTTATTTAAACTCCTGCTGTTTGTGACTTTAAGCATATCGCATTTTACTTTCAAGATACACATACTAAATATATTAATAACGAAAGGAGACATTGAAATTGAACGTGATCAGTTACATGAAGAAGAAACGATCATAGTAATACTTTATATGTGGTGAGTTTCAAGCATGTTGTTGATACTTAAAACAAAGTGTGGCTCCCAGTTTTAGTGGAATATATACAACTATGATCCTTCCTGATAACATGATCCTCAACTTTCAAGATTGAGAAGAAAAGAGAGAAGCCGGGATCCCCTAGGTAGGATGTATGTTATACTGCTACAGCATAAGTTAGGTAAATCTGATTAATAATTGAGGCCACCCGCTTGGCATTTGGAATAGCTTACCGAAAAACCGTATTTTTTTTTCATATTTATAATAAAAAAATAAAATAATGAAGATAAAGCTTTTTTTTTGAAAGAGACATAAAGTTGATTTAATTAATGCATATGATTAATTTAAACATGAATTTTTTTCACATAATATCAATTTTAATTTTGAATGTTTACAATTTTGTTAATTTAGTTTTTTCTTTTTAACTAAATTTAAAGCTCAACTTTTAAAAAAATTCGAATTTAACAATCAATATTTAAAAAAAATTTAAATTATTGTTTTTTAATGAAAATATTTATTAAAATGTTAAATTTTTAAGCATAACAAGCATGGCAATTCACGTGAACTTTATTTAAATTTTAAATTTTTTATTTTTATAATTTTTAAATTATTTGTCATACCAACATAAAAATACATGTGGCCGCCACACAGGTTAACATGTCAATATCACTAAATTGAGATACCCTAATGTGGCAATAAGTTGGCAGTCAGGGACGGTTTTAATTTCAATTCAAACCAGAAATATGATTATCGATTACCCTTCAGTATGTTAGGGACAGGTTATCAAAATTTTCTAGCTAACAATTTCATATTACTCTTTGATCCTTCTTCATTTAGAATTCTTGAAAGTAGTGCTGAAAGTTTAAGCTATTTTGTATGTGAATGGATATTTGAAATGATATAACACAACTGGGCTGATGTGAAGGATCAAAGTTTCAACATTTCAAGCAAAGTGGTGAAGTTCATTACTTAAGCGCAGAGATGTTGTCCAAGTTTAGATTGGATTGAGAAGTGTATTGAGAAGTGTGTATGTTGGACCATTTGCAGGTACTACTTGAAAGATGCCGTGCTGGAAGGTGGAATTCCCTTCAACAAAGCCTATGGTATGACCGCATTCGAGTATCATGGCACGGATCCTAGATTCAACAAGGTTTTCAACAGGGGAATGTCTGATCACTCTACCATTACCATGAAGAAGATTCTTGAGACCTATGATGGCTTTGAGGGACTCAAAACACTGGTCGATGTTGGCGGCGGTACTGGAGCTACGCTTAACATGCTTGTCACCAAGCACCCTTCTATAAAGGGCATCAACTTTGATTTGCCTCATGTCATTGAGGATGCTCCTGCTTATCCTGGTATGACGTTATCCATGTTTCCTTAAGTCATTTTTAAGTACTTTCTAATTTCCTCCATGAATGGACAAAACTGCATTATTCCTTTTTTGAAACGAGAGTGGACTGTTTTTTGGTTGTAGGTGTGGAGCATGTTGGTGGAGACATGTTTGAAAGTGTTCCAAAAGGAGACGCCATCTTCATGAAGGTGAGTTTGAATTAATCAACTGAAAACACTAACAACTTCAGTTTTGGAATTGGCTGGTACATTAACCATGGTGAAAACACGTGTCCAAAATTTTACTAGCCTCATCAACCATGATTTGTGCTGATGCAGTGGATATGCCACGATTGGAGCGATGAGCACTGCTCCAAGTTTTTGAAGAAGTGCTACGAAGCTTTACCGGACAACGGAAAAGTAATTGTCGCAGAATGTATTCTCCCAGATTACCCAGATCCTAGCCTTGACACAAAGTTAGTTGTCCATATTGATTGCATCATGTTGGCTCACAATCCTGGTGGGAAAGAGAGGACTGAGAAAGAATTCGAGGCCTTGGCAAGGAGTGCTGGGTTTCAAGGTTTCCAAGTAAAATGCTGCGCTTTCGGCACATACATCATGGAGTTTCTCAAAAGGGTTTGAACTTTGAATCTATGTGTTTTGGTTACATGCTTCACACTGTTATTTGGGCGATTGTCTCAAAGGTGGCTTGCACACAGAAAACAAATAAGGACGAGATTTTGTGCTGCTTGTGTATGATAAATACTGTTTTATACGTATGCTTATAATTCTATCCTGGCCTCAATGTAAACTAATAAGCAAATGTTGATTAATGTCATAAAACCTCGAGTTTGAGAAAAGAAATCATGAAGAAGCTGATTGTATTGTATAAATGTTCCTGTTTGCTGCCATTTTCTTTTACCAAAACTTGGGAAATGGTTGTCAAATCATCTTACTGGATCGTAAACCGGGTTTAACAAGTATCAATGTAGCTCCGGGCCTGGAAGATCTTCACCCTTAAAAGGCTGCTCAAGTTAGAATGCACTCCTCATCACAACTTAACAAACAAAAAATTTACTAAAGCACCACACAGTAATATAAATTAATTTGGTAAATATAATATATATATTATTAATTAATTTAGAGAGCTGCATACACAAGTCTGGAAAACAAATTTTCACTAAAAATACCAAAAGTAAACTTGCTTAATAAAATTGGAGAAATCTTTAGTCAATTAGTGAAATCTTAATTTTGATTCAAGATAAATTTAAATAAATTGATTATAGTTACTGAGTTTTACTAATTTACCTTGTACTGCTTCATGCAGGTTTTATACAGTTTCGTTAATCTCATATTATTCTGTTTAGTAATGTTTTATTTAATCGACTTTGATGTATTATCCGTTGTTGATCTGTTTTGTACTCCAAAATGTGATTTCCTCTTTTATTATTTACCTTGTACTGCTGTTTTTATTGAAAAACAAGGCTCCTTTATTGTTGCCTATGTGCGGCGGCTGGAAGGGAAGCTAGGGTTTCAAACCGTTTTCTTTTCTAACGACCTTGGATTTTGATTTGAAACCAATTTCAAGTGAATTTGGGCTTGGATAAAAGGTTAGCTAAAAATGATGGGCTTCCAATGGGTCTTCAAAAATGGTTTTGAAAAATGAATTGGATTTCATATTTTTCAAATTGATCTGGGCTTGAAAACTGAGAACCATCATGGAACCAAAATTAATCAAAAATAAAATTTTGTACAAAAATTTCATCAACTAAACCAACAAAATTTTAAACAATTTCAATACATCCATCGAAACTCAATTTGGTCCAAGATTTAGAATTTTATTCGAATCCCACAAATTCAAATGAAGTTCAAATTATTTGCAATTTAAACCAACATATTTAACACTAAATTGAAGCCTTTAGAAATTCATTAATATGCGGATTTAACCTCAAGAATCCAAATAAATCCAATCAAAAGCTCAAAATCTTGAATTTTTTTTAACTTATTTAGAAAAATATCCCTTTTTATTTCCTTTTCGATCGAGTTCAAATAGAAGCCTCTATTCAGTAAAATCAAAGTTCGAAAAACTTAAAATAAAGTTTATCATGGAAATAACCAAATTAAATAATTGAAAATCAACATTATCCCACATTTTAAAGCCTTAAGACACATCACAAAATTTAATCCATTTTATAAGTGTTTCGGCATGTTAAAAACATAAAAGGGGGATTTGGTTGCCCGTTAGGTTTGTAACACAAGCTATTAGATATAAAATAGTATGGGTTTTGCCAAAACCAAATCATTTTTGTCAATTTAAATCTTTATCAATAATTTCCTGGTCTTAAAACACTTTTTAAATCATTCCTAAGGTTCTTTTACGGAGCTATAACAATTATACCTAATTTAGAGTTATTTTGAGGGCTTCGAAACATAGTTTTGTAAGTACAAGTGGACATGTAATGGTACATGGTTCTTTATGTGTCGATACATGGTCCTAATGTTATAGCTTTTTAGTTATTGACTTTGCATGTATCAGTATATGAAGGCAAGGTATCAATACTTGACATCCCCAAACATCCTAGAAACTTATCATGAAGTTCCAAAACATTTTTGTTGATACAGGTGTTTAACAATAAGAAGATAAGGAGGAGATAGTGGTGCTGACTATGGGGTTGGTTTACCTGTGATAGGTGGAGTGTTGGAAAAACTAAAAGAGGTGAAAGAAATGGAGGAAAACATAGGAGATGAGAAGGAAAGAGAAGGCTAAGTAAGCAAGTGAAAGGCTTAAGTGGGGAAAGAGAGATCTTTCATACATCATGTGTTGGGGTATATATAGGGGAAGGTCCTCTTATTTGGAAGTGCCACATCACCAATAATACAGATGATTGCCTGCTTGTATGGTCGGGTAGATGGTAGGTCCTTTACATGTAAGTTGTCATCAAGCATAGTACTTTGCAGTCTTACTTTGACATTCCCTTTACTAAGGTATTATGAGGTTGTTATGTCCTAATGGTCCTTTAGTAGTTCCCATGGACAACCAATAGCGGGTGGCCCCTTGTGGGTAGTGTGAGGCATGTGTTATGAGGTTGTTATGTCCTATTGATTGTATAAGACGGAGAGTCACCCATGGGTGCTTTCTAAGACGCTTCTTGTGTTGCCACGTGTCTAAGCTAGGGTAAGGGTATAACAATTTCCCTCTTGGTCAAGAGGTAGGTTATAAAGTGGCCTATCTCGAGGCAATTCGAATGGATTCCTAATGGGTGTCATGTTTGAGCGTATAAGGGAATGAAGCAGTTGGAATAGCAAAGGTTAGTTGTTGTGCATGTTGATGATACTTTAAGAAAGATGGGGGATGCATCTAAGGTTCTAAAACAACTATATTAAATGAACAAGCTGTACAGCTTTTTAAGAGGATACAGAGCCAATGATAGGGTGTGTTGTTTCACAAGACACGTGCTTAGATTGTATTGGCTATAAAGCGCTGGAATGTTTGGGTCATAGAACACTATTTTGTAAGGGCTGTATAAATAGGCTTCTTGGTGGACCATCATTGTGTTCATCATCCTTTGACATGAGTCAGGGATGTGGCCCATGATAAGGGTGTTTCAAAATACATTTTAGTTGATAGGGGGAATAGCTACAAACCAATTGAGCCTAATGTATTTCTCCCAACGCCAAAGGATCCCTAGGATAGGGGAAATCTTGCATGTGAGGATCAATACCATGAGCCTAGAGTGCCACAAATATATTATTCTAGAACTTAAGTTCTATTTGAATTCAATTTTCCTATTGAATGGATCCTACCCCTATAGACCTATTCAACTATAAGCCTCCACTGGAGCGTTACAAAGAGGCCAGAAAGTAACTTATAATGATAGAAAGGATATTTTCATTGTTCTCTGGTACATCAACCTCTGCAAAGTCTTTAATTACTATCTGTTTGATAATGGCACAAACTAGAACTCAGAATGCAATTTTGGATGGGGTTTCATGAGCAATAGATTGCTTGAGACTCACGACCAGTCGTAACCCTTTAACTCAAAGGACAGGGTGGCTTTGATACTTCATGAGCTAATGAAGGAGCCTTAGAATCATATTGTAGCATATGGGAAATGTTTAGAACAAAAATGGGAGGAATCAGAGGGCATGCACCATTCCTTACCTGTCATCCCCGTGGATCATAAGGAACCTCATGTTATTGTAAGGGTGTGGCTTTGATATTTTATGAGCTAATGAAGGAGCCTTGGAATTATATTGTAGCATATGGGAAATGTTTAAAACAAAAATGGGAGGAATCGAAAGGCATGCACCATTCCTTACTTCTCATCCTTTCAGATCGTAAGGAACCTCCTATTTTTGTTAAGGTAAACACAACTACTATTACTGATGCAAGATATGGTTAATCTATTGCCTCTCGTAGCTGGGCTCAAAAGAGGGGATGGGGAGGAAAATGAGGCGGCTTCTATAGATGTAACAGCTCGGTTTTAGCTTAAATCAGAATAGTGGTTTCAGGACCACAAATATGAGGTTGTAAAAATATTTTAATATTATTTTTGGTGTTTGCAGCATGTATTTAGATATGTGTGAAAATTTCGTGAGATAATTTTATCGTTTGAAAGTTTAATTTGAGAAAAATGACCAAATCGCGTAAAATGCAAAAGTTGCATTCTTTAAGTTAAAAGTGCTTAATTGTCATGGCTTATTAAATGAAAGGTTCTTATATTGATATTAGACCATGGATAGTGGGAATGGACATAAATAGGCAATTATTAAGGTGATTAAATTGTTTAATAACAAGGTTAAATTTGTAAATCAGTTATTAAGGTATATTAAATAAAAACAAAACAAAAATTATGTGTTATCATCATCATCTAGCCAAAAATACAAAGAAGAAAAGAAGCTAAATTAGGTTTAAGCTTTTGGCACTTGCAAGCTTAATTTGGTAAGTGTTTTAGCTCAATTTTTGATGATTTCTACGTTTTTGTGATCGTTGCTTCATGTTCTAGCTAGCCCATGTCTCAATTTTTGAAAGAGTTGATGATTTTGAAAGTTTCCATTGATGAATTCATGTGTTTTATGATGTTTGATGATGAATTATGAAAGCTTGGTGCTTGATATACATGTTTTGTAAAGTGATTTTGAGTAAAAATACATATTAGGGATTAAATTGATAAAAGTGTAAATTGAGGGGTTAAACTGGGAAATAAATGAAAAATATTGGCTGCTAGGGGCACTATAGTAACTCGACACACATTGGTTTGTAATGAATTGGTGTAATTTTATGTATTTGTGAAATAAGGATTAAATTTTCAAAATGTGAAAGTTTAGGGGCTAAAGTACAAAAATGCCAAAACGTATATTTTTGGATGAAATTGAATGAATAGGAGATTAAATGAGTTAATTTTGAATTTATATAGATCGAGAAAGAAATGAATCGGATTTAGATCATGGAAAATTGAAGGTTATCGAGTAATCGAACCGATTCGTCAATTCTGAGTACGAGGTAAGTTCTTACGTGATAAACATTGTTACTATTATGTTTTTAATTTTTTAATAATACATAAATTGTATATATGCGACTACAACAGTGTACAACGACAAATTGAATATGTTTGGCACCTAGTGTGCATTTCGAGATAGCTTCGGCTATATAGAGCACTTAGTGTGCGAATTGGAATAGCTTCGGCTTTATGTGGCGCTAAGTGTGCAATAGCGAGATAGTTTCGGTTTAATGTGATGGCACTAAGTGTGCGATATCGTTATAGCTTTGGCTAATTATTTATGCACTAAGTGTGCGAGTTCTTAGAGCATTGAAAGATTTTCGAATGATTTAACGTATTGAACAAAGAGGTGAGAATGAAATAAATAAATACGGGAAAGTACAGGTACGTATGAAACCTATGTGGTAGTTGATACTATGTGTATGAAGCTTGAGAGATTTGTAAGTACATGATAAATGGTCATGGTTTAGAATTGAATGGTGATATGAGACTTACTAAGTGTTTAATAAATAATGAATTGTATATTATGAACTATGGAGTATATTTAGTACGAACTTACTAAGCTTTCAAAGCTTACTTGTGTGTTCTTTCTATGTTTTATAGATTATCAAAGCTAGCTCAGACATTGGGAATCATCGGAAACCATCATCACGCTATCGACTACTTGGTATTTTTTGATGCTTGTAAATATGGTAGATGGCATGTATAGGCTAGTGAGTTGATGATATGTTTTAAAATATGATTTAACCCATGAGATTTGGCTTAATTTTGGCTTGAAAATGTTGGTATGTATTTGATCATTTAAGTTGGCCTAAGTGTTGAGCATAATGCCTTATATATATTGGCTTATTTTAGGTATGTTGGCCTTAGTTGTTGATATAGTTTAATGATGTGTTTTGTGATATGAAATAGATGATAATAAGATGAATTAATGTATATGGAACTTATGCAATTTGTGATGATTTTGGCATAATGATTTGGTATGTTTTGAATGTGGAATTGAGTAGTTAAAATGTTTGATGATAGATGGTATGATATATGTGCGAATTGGTATGTTTTGGACTGCCTATAAGCGTGGAAAAATGGTTCCAAATTGGTTGCTATATGTGTGCATAAGTGAAGGGTGGCAAATTGGCTTTGCAAATGACCTATTTTTGTCCAAACAGGCAGAGACACGGGCGTGTGCCTCACACACGGCTTTTTTACATAGTCGTGTGTCCCTTGGGGTACCTTTTCAAATTAAGGCAGTATACCCTACAGTTTTGACATGGCCATGACACACGAGCATGTCTAATGACTGTGTGTGGCACACAGGCTAGCACATGGACGTGTGGCCAGCTGTGTGACCCAAGTCAGTAACCTCCCTAGTTTTCCCACAGCCATGGCACACGGGCGTGTCCTCGGCTGTGTGGTACAAGTTAGTATGTATGCCTTATTTTCATGTGGTTTGTGACACAGGCGTGTCCGGTAGCCGTGTGAGGCACACGGCCTGTTCACATGGGTGTGTGACCCTGAAATCAAAGAAAATTGTCTGAGTTTCCCAAAGTTTGAAAATGTTATCAGTTTAGTCCCGAACCACTTCTAAGCATGTTCTAAGGTCTCGTAGAACCTTATAAGGGACAAAAATGATTGAGATGAATGAATTTTGATTATGAATGTATAAATGTATGTGAATGAGGTGTGTTATCTGGTAATGCCTCATAACCCTATTCCGGTGACAGATACAGGTTAGGGGTGCTACAATAGATGTCCCTCCACTAAGCATAATTATGGATGTCTCGACCATTCGAGCATACTTTCAATGGAGAAAGGAGTGTTGTAGATGGAGGGTTGGAGGAAGGGCATTATGATGGGCCCTTGAATCTTTGTTTTATCCATTTATATTTTTCTAAGTGTTGGTGTTGTGTTTAATTTTTATTAAATTTGATTATGTTTTTCCATCGTACAACAACTCCAATCGCAACTACTTTAACCCCCTACAAACGAAAAAATGGATACTTTGTTCTTACTAGTGTTGTAGCCACTAGTCAGAAAAGATTGAGGAAATAGACCAATGAACCATTCAAAAAAATCAAAAAGACTTTATAGCTAAGGGACAAGCCCAAACAAAGCCTCAAAAGTTGACTATATCAGAACTTGATGCTTCCTTAATGAGTGTCATTAAAATTTCTAGAGTGGTAAATAGAGGTCAGCCTAAAGCCTCATCTAGTGATGTTGCCCTAGCATTCGTTATGAGGGGGTATTTTGGAACCATATCATAGTCCTTTTTCACAGGTGACATTCTTCTTGAGAGTGACTTAACCCAAATGAGCTATTAGATATCTACTACTATTCCTTTTTCAGTTATGACACTTGTGTTTTCTTATCAACCTTGTTGCTTTGTTAATTATGGTTGTAACACTCGTTTCCAATTAACCCGAGATTTAAAATGAATACGAGACTAAATTGAAAGAGACCGCAAGTTGGCAGCCTATTTTGGGAGAAATGGGAAAGCTAAAAAATAATTGGACATGGTTGAGATCCAATTCTGGTTCGATTAGAATGGAACCAACCGGTTCCTTAGTGGGAGACATAATAATTAGCAACGAACGGTTCTCATGGGATAGTATTTAGCATTGGAAGGGCTATAAATAGTTAGGAGATGGCTCCTAGAGATAATTTTCTTCCTAGCCTTGTCTAATTTCTCTCGTTCTTTATCTTCTTCGGTAGCTCGAAGAATGAGTAACCGTGGAATGTTCTGCATGGATCAAACTTCATGAGGATGGAGCTGAAAAAGTAGGGAAATCAACAAGTGAGAAAGGTTATTAACCCTTCTGTGTATGTAAAGGTTAAGAAATGAAGTTATGAACTTCAGAACTATTTTAAGGGTTTTGCATGTTTCTAAAAAATAGGTTTAAGCTAATAACGTTGAGTATAACCCATGATTTTGGTTGTAAGCTACTGCTTAGAAAATGAAAGCTCTGGTGTTCTAAGGAAGGAATAAGCTATGGAGACGATAAAATTTAAGGTAAGTTCTAGACTCTAAACCTGTCGTTAGATTTTATGTTGTTTAAGTACAACATGTTTGCATAAAAATGATATATGATGACATGAGTATGCATTCCATGATTGTGGGTAAACCTCAAAGGGTTAGATGAAGTTAGAATGGGAGTGGGGAGAGAACCTATTAGATACCACCTTAGGTGAAACTCTGGGCCTTGCAGAGGGAACATTGTGGTGTTCGAGCATCAAGGATAAGTTGTGTAAAGGAGGTAATAGGAGGAGGATTCAGGAAAAGAAATAATAGAATGGTATTTACCACGACGATGGTATTGACTGGTCTTTCCGGGTGAAACCGTGACAACGGTATATGGCATAAGATCATAGATGAAAGAGGATATGATAGTCTAGTATAAGGTATATGGCGTAAGATTATAGATGAAACAAGCTATGACAGTCTGGTATAAGGTATATGGCGTAAAACCATAGATAAAAGAGGCTATAACAGTCTGGTATGATGTACGTAGTTTAAGAGCATAGATGAAAGATATTGTGGGGACATGGTAAAAGGTATGAGGTATACAACGTAAGACTATAGATGAAAGATGTAATTGGGCTAGAGTGTAACGCCCTCAACCTGACTCGAATCACTGGGTCCAGATCTTAAATATGATATCACGTCACTTAACAAATGATCAGAATAGAGATCGCCTACTCTTGATTTAAAGTATATTTTTTATTATTTTATATAAAATGCTTCATTATTAAAGAAAAATATTTAAAATAAAATAATACACCAGGCTTATCATAATTTAATTACAACACAAAAGTTTACTGAAGACTGACTCTAAAAGATGTAATCCTATTATACACCACTTTTCCAAACTGACCACTGTATGCATAGTAACCCAATTCGCCCCTTCCTTGGCGCATTCCTAGCATTGTCCCTCCTAGTGTAATTATTTTTACAATAATACCTGAAACATAAACATAACATTTGTAAGTTATATTAACTTAGTGAGTTTAAATACAAAATACCTTTCAACCTTTCTTGCTAAAATCTTCATTCTAATTATTTAGATTTCCCACTTCTGTCTTTGATAGATACCTTCACATCGTCGGATAAACACATGTTTATACACCACATACTCTTTTTACATGTCATCTTTCATCTCACTAAATGTTTGACTCTAGATCTTACTAGACGATACAACCTTCACTCTTCTCTTCAGACAACTATCTTTGGTTTTTCTAGAATAGTTAATCACATGTACTATTATTTTGGTAGATATTACTTACTGGTCTTACTTTTGGGAAATTTCCATACTGAGTTTGCTAAAACAAATTATCAACTAGATCATATCCTGATTCAACCCAAGATATATATATACTCACTGATAAAGGACACTCCAGGTCTTTAAGAAGAAATCCAAACATCTATATTTCATAGTATAAGAATACCAAATTTACAGAAAAACTTAGATTCCAACTATCCCAGATAAGGCATGTACTACTTAAATGTGACAAATATCAAATAATTCATATTTCAATCTTTCATAATGTAGTCTAATTCGTAGTAATAGACACTTATACCTTTCGAAATTTGAATACACTCATATTCTAATCTGACAGACTATTATGGCTAATTCCCTTAGAAATATAAACACAATTTCTCACTCAGAATATTTCTTGTATAGCTTATCAAATTTTAATTACTAGATCAAAAAACCTAATCTATTTTCAAACTCATTAGATACTCATCATAGAACTAACTAACGAAGAGATATCAGAAGTTACCTAAATATTAACACAAGAGTGAATAACTTAACTTTCCATACACATATATATCACTGAATATGCTCGTAGGATGATACAGAACGTGCCATAAAAGCCATACAAAATATGCCATAAAGGCTTAATAGATTACTATAGAATCACGTGTTTACTATCCCAGTGGACTTTCACAGAAGGTGCCATGGGTTTCTCCCTCATGGTCTTATAAATAACTTCATGTCGTGATCTTCTAATTCGATATATACATTACTTAAGGCATCACCATGAACATTCATACAGTCATATCTTGTCATGGGTCTCAGCCACATCGACTTACAAATTCTCATGTTATGATCTTCCAGTCCAGTCTTTATCTTGTTGAAAGCTACACCATGAGTGTTTTCATATCATGCATTACCATGGGTCTCAACCACATGGTCTTATACTTATTTTCGTATCATGATTTGCCAGTCTAACTAATAATATACCTGCCCTACCAGAGGTATCACAAGGGACATTTTATCCAGAATTTACTTACCTAGATTTGTTCACACATAGCTAATCGATTTGTACATTCCTTATATCTAACCTTACCTGCATACTTACCAATCACTTTTTATTCATATAGTACTTCATACATAACTTTATTATACATATATAACATCTTTACTATACTCCACAAAACTAGCCTTTATCTAAGGTTTTATCATTATATATCTGTATTTACTTAAACAATTAATAGTAGGAGTCAAAATAGAGACTCACCTGAAACTCACTTACATTGTAGCTCGAAGCTCCAAATTCAGTCATTCATCTCGACCTAGCAACAACAATTGCTTAAAGAACAAAAATTCACCATTAAAACTCATTTTCATACAATTTACTAACATTTCAATCATAAATAACCTTCATGCAAGACATTGCATTCATAACTTATTGTTCCTACAATTCTCAACATCTTTACTTCTTCAAAAACTTAACATATAGAGCTATAATACTTACTAGAGGTAGAACAACCAGCGATTTATCAAGAACCTTAGCTTACAGCTTAATAAGAAAAGGTTAACATTTAGATTTAAGAAAAAAGAAGCAAAGAGTAATACTAAATGAAGAAAAAAACTTCACAACAAACCTTTCTCACCCACATATATATAACCAACTTCTCTTTTTGGAACTTGACAAGTGTCGAGGGTATCTAGAATTTGTCATTCTTAATGGCCTATAGGTTCTGAGAGGAACATAAATGAGCATATTTTATAATTGATATTTGACAAGTCAATCTAGTTGACACCTAACAAGATCTCACTTCAAAACCCAAACAACATAGTACTCAAGCAATTGGGTATACTATGCATATGACGGTAACTCACCTGGCTTATACTTCACTTGATATACCCTTCTCCTGGATAACAAGATAAGAATAACCTAAAACCTTTATTCACCTCTAAGGCAGTTACTATATGCCACATTTCAATTCATTAGAAGACTATAACGTGACAGATTACACTACACTAAATAATTAACCTCATAGCTCTACACCTTAAATCTGGATCTGCCAGAATTTAGGTGTGACACGGAATTTGTTCTTGCCCACCTCGACAAGGAAAAGTTTCGATTAACCCACACCTCAGGAAAGCTCCTAACCTTTTCCAACACTAGCCCGTCCAGTGCTTATTACAGTATGAACAGTTGGGAGTCTTATTTCCAAAATTAGCCACAACATCCCCTTGCTATGATCTACTCTCTCTAGCTGGTGTTATAAGACCAGGGTTCAAATAAATGGAGCCTCAGTCTTTTTTAAATTAGACCTTACTTTTCTCTTATTTCTCACATTCCACCAAGTTAATTTCCTCCATGATCTTGGCCTTCTCCACTAGTGTCTCAAACACCCGTTCCTAGTGTAGAACAACCTATACTTGAGTTCAAATCATAGTCTATTCTCGAACCTCATAAATTTATCCTATTCCGAGGCAACCATTCCTTGCACATAATGGTTAAGCTTTAGAAATTCAGTTTCGCATTCTATCACAATCTTATCACATTGTTTTAATTTGATGAACTCAATTTTATAGGCCTCCAGATACCTAGTGCCTACATATTTATTTTAAAAAGCTTCTTGGAAGTATTCCCAGGTTATATGTTCAGCCTACATACCCTTACTATAGACTGCCACCAATGGTAGGGCTCTTGTAACAGCCCGCATGATGAAGCCTCTGTATTTGATTATTGTTTGGCGTATAGTTGGTAAAATAAGAATAGATATAAGTAAATCAATTTTTTGTCTTGAGTAAGTATAGAATTATTGGTATTGCGCCATTTGACGAACTCTAAATTTTGGCGAGTTTTGTGATTTGGCAGACTCTTTTGTTAAGTATCCGTCCAACCTAGTTGCTTTGGGCAAACTCGTTAAGTTCACAATTGTTTGGATTATTATTGAAGTAATGTGATTTGGTTAGTTAAGTTGAGAATTAGTTAGAACAGAACTAGACTACTGTAGATTATAAGACTTAAATTGTGTTAAGTGCACTTAATCACGAGAATTAAGAGTGTTAGTGGAATTATATGATTTTTTACTAATCCTTGTCTTTGAGCTTAAATATATAATGATAGCGGTGGTCTTTTTGAACACTTTTATGTTTTCTTCTTCTTTATTGATTTTCTCTGAAAAACTCTTTAAAAACTTTTGTTCAAAAAACCACTTCGAAGTAAGGTTCGCAATATTCAACTAACTTCTACGTTAGTACTAGTTCACTAGTAATTACTAATGAACCCTAGGTTACCCTTTAAGTGATTTACTTATGTCTCATTCTGCATTCATAGATGTTAGAGCAGTATGTGAGGAAGGAAACTTCCTATTTATGGATTAAGTGTTGTTGATTCTTGCATGCATGATCAAATTTGGTCGATTGATGATTTGATATGTTTAATTATCTTTATTTTAGTTTAATAAGTTAACAAAACTCATAGTGATAAAGGCAAATGACCTGCTTTGTAGACTTGTCCTAGAGTTTCTAGTGAGTTCCTTTTTACTTCTATGTGTTTTAATTTTCTTTATTTATAATTCGTGTAAGGTAAGTAATCCTCTTCTGTAATGGATGAAAGATGTCGTGTGGGTAATGGTTATCCAAAGTTTTCAGTTTGAGTGTAGTTTGTCTGTGATATAAAGTAAATGCCATTCTTCATGCTTAAATCACTACCATTTCCTTCTGATATGTATGAAATGCTATGAGGTGATGGATATGAGGAGATATGTTGGTGTAGCCTCCGATAGGGCAGCTATATTGCAAATCGGATTGGTTGATCACGATAAAACATGATGTTTTGAAGGAAAATGATATGAAGAGTTAAGATGGAGAATGTATGTGAATAAGACTAAATGATATGCTTTTGATTTTGAATTTTGGGTACATGGTTGGCATGAGAATGGATTTTTCTGAGTTGTGTTAAGCTGGCATATAGTATACGTCATTAGGCGTACTATATGAATGTGCATAAATCCTTCAGAAAGGTTCAAATTTACTATCAGTAATGTTATGTATGATTTCTCTTTGGAACTCACTAAGTTCGTATGAACTGATTTTGTTACCTTTTCCCTCTTCAGCTTAGTGACTGAAGGAAGGCTTTGTTAGAAGGACTACGCTAGAGTGCTACTATTATTGTGAGCTAACCACTTTGTTTTGTATCATGCATGACTTGTGGGGGTGATGCAAAAGTGTATTTATGAATTATTTGTACAAAGAATTTCTATTTTAATAAGACTTTGTTTTATGAGATTTCTATGAAGTATTGATGTTAGGTTTAAAATTAATATGTTTTGTTAAATTAAGTTATTATATTTGAACTTATACATTATATGACTTGTATATATATTTTTTAAACTGTTGGTGTTTTTATTCAAACCTTGGTTAGTAACAACTAACATATATTTTAAATTTATAAATTTGTAAGAATTATATAAAGCTTTCACCAAAATGTTTTAAATTTAGTTTGATTTTAAGTAGTGGCACACCATAACCGGATCCTATTATAGGATCGGGTTTGGCATATTAAACCTCTTCCCTAAGCAAAGACACAATGTCCTTCAACTTTTTCTCCAGAGTACAATCTAAGTCCTCTAGAATCCTTTCTATTAACTCCATCCAGTATTCAGCCATAGTGGGAGTCATTCCAGCAATGCCTTTGAACGTTTCAACCTCATTAATCGGAGCCTCTCCGAAACAAATCCAAAGCTCCCCAATCTAGTTTGGGCTCCAACTACCTTTTCTAAAACCCACAACATTGCCTGAGCCACTACGTCATCATTGTTCTCATAGATTCCACCACCATTGATGGTGGATTTCTCAATGTACTCCTCTTCAATGATTGACTTCTCGCCCTAAACAATGGGTGGCTCTACAGGTACAACCTTATGTAGCCTACCCCTACCACGTCTACCTTGAGTGTTCATAGTAATCTCACGAAAATTTAGAGTCTTAATATATCTACAATTTTCACGCTAAAGTTCTAGCATTAGTTATCTTCCTAAATGTTCACAGTCTAAAGTTTACATTTTATCTAAGGTTCCAAAAGTAGAAATAACTAAAGTAGGATCGACATCGGAGTCTTAGATTTAATTTTCTGCAGAAAATCAATTTTATCAAAAATCTTGTGGTTTGGTTTTTTCTAAAATACCTCTTTAATGTATGCATGCAAACTTATCCGAATTCAGAAGATTACATTAGACACCGAAATGGCTTAGTAAATTATCAGAGTTTTGAAATAGTCATTTTAAAACATTTATTTACTTATAGGAAAAACTAGGTTAATTATTTATTACTCGAAATCTTAATTATAGTTTAGCAACGGAAAAGTGATAATTAAATATGTTTTTAATAAAAATTGGGGTTCATGCATAACTTAATTATTCATAAATCGATGTCCTGAAATCAAATTAAATGTCATGCAAGCTATATAAAATAAAACTCAAATCCTAAATCCCTTCCCACAATTCAAAATAAAATAATGCAGTTTTTGAATAATATAATAAATCAATTAATAAGCTTAAAATAATTTTTATAAATAAAAACCGAGCTGAGACCCTTTGGATATTGTGTCCACATTTTAACCTGGTGGGTTATCTCTAAGGATGAAAATTAAAGGGGGAGTGAGCTATGACACTCAATGTGAGTTCTATCACAAGAAAATCAGTACAAATGAATAAACCAAGCATACATAATAATAGTTTTTAGTATAGTAATAATCATATGATATAACAGTATTTTTGGTAGTTCAAACGATCATGCTTGTAACAGCCCGTTTTCAGTGAAATTGGAACAGTGTTTTCGGGACCACAAATTAGAGTCAGAAAGAAAATTTATTTTAATTTTATTGCATAATCTGCATTATGATAGGGGAGATGTATGAAAATTTCGATAAGAAAGTACCTATTTCATGTTTAATTATAGAAAGGACCAAATTACATAAAATGCAAAAGTAAAGTTCTACTAGCTATAAGTATCAAATAGATATGGAATTCAAAACTTGAGGTCCTCATATGGTAATTAGACCATTAAGAGAAGCTAGTAGTTATTTTTGATGATTCATCCATGGAAAATTAGAAAAAGAAAAGGACAAAATTAGAAATTGAAATAAATAAAAGATGATCAATAAAATAAATATCTAATATCATCATTTTATATTATCATCTTCCTCAAATTTTCTATGGAAACCCTAGGAAAGAGAAAGAATATCAAGCAAGCCTAATTAGATAAGTAATCATGTTCCCTTTTTAGTAATTTTTATATTTCCGAGATCGGAATAACCTAATCGAGTTATTTTGAGGAGCAATTTGTAAAGTTATCAAAGTATTAAAATTTTTCCATGAATGAATATACTGAAATTTTGAAATTTATGGTAGAAATTGAAAGGTTGTTGATAGATAAACAACTCTTGTAAAGTGAATTTTCATGAAATTGTGACTTAGGGACTAAATTGTAAAGATATAAAATTCATGAAATAATTTTAATTTTTATGAAATTATGTGCTGTAAATGTTATATGTAAAAATTGGTTATGGTTGGAATAAGGATTAAATTGCACGAATTTCATTGTCCGAGCCTAGGGACGAAATCGTCATTTATGGAAAGTATAGGGGCAAAATGATAATTTTGCCTAGGATGTGAATTGAATTAAATTGAGTATGAAATGGATTAAATTGATGTTAAACTCATTTATATAGATCCAGATAGACCTAGTACGGAGTTGGATCGAGGAAAACAAAAAGTATCGGATTAGTAAATCCTTGTATACTAACGCTTATTGAGGTAAGTTCGTGTAACTAAATTGTATATATTTATATGCTTGAATTAAATGTTGTGTATGTGAACTATATAAATGTAACAGCCCATTTTTCAGTGAAATTGGAACAGTGGTTTCAGGACCACAAATCCGACCCAAAAATAAAATTTATTTTTATTTTATTATATGGTTTGTATTATGATAGACATGTCGTGTGAAAATTTGGATATGAAAATTTTATCGATTAAGTGTTTAATTACGAGATGGACTAGACCGCATAAAATGAAAAAGTTGAATTCTAGTAGCTATAAGGGTTAAATAACTATGGAATTCAAAACTAGAGGTCCTTATATGGAATTAGACCATTAAAGAAAAGTATGTAGATTTTTGGTGACTCATCCATGGAAAAATTATAAAAGAGTAGGGACTAAATTAAAAATTAAAATAACTAATTATTTAAAAAGATGATAAAAGAAATATCATATTATTTTCGTTATCTTCAACTACAAAATTATATGGAAACCCTAAGAGAGAGAGAAGAAACTTTCAAGGCTTAATTGAGTAAGTTTAGTTGTCCTATTTTTAGTAATTTTGATATTTTTGAAACCAGAATAGTCTAATCTATCTATTTGGGGGATTAATTTGAAAAGTTATCAAAGTATGGAAAATGGGTCATGGATGTATATGCTAAAAATTTGAAATTTATGATAGAAAATGAAAGGTTGTTGATAGATAAACAACTTTTACAAAGTGATTTTTGATGAAAACATGATTCAGGGACTAAAATGTAAAGTTGTGAAATTTGATGAAAAATTCTAATTTTTTATGAATAAATGTGCTGTAAAATTTATAATGGGATTTTGGTTAGGCTTGGAATAGGGAGTAAATTGCACAAGTTCCATTTTCAAGCCTATAGATGAAATTGGAATTTACGTAATTTTGCCTAGGACGCAAATTGAGTCCAAATAAATATGAATGAAATAAATTGATGATTAAGTTAATTTATATAGATCTGGATAACACAAATTCGAGGCTAGATCATGGAAAAGAAAATGTTTCAGATTAGTAGATTATTTACGCGAACAAGTGTCGAGGCAAGTTCGTGTCACTTAATCGAGCATGCAAATATGTTAATTGAATGTTGTGTTTGCATGGAATGTGACTTATATTGATCTATATTATTTGAATGCTATAATGAAAATTTTAATTCATGCTTGTAATGGTGAAAAAGGGTTAAGTCCCGATTGAATATTGAATTCCGATGATTATATGCGCTTTCCCGAAATGAATAAGGTCTTGCGTTTGTTGCGGACGAGATTTAGCTCGGACGAGTAATCCTATTGACCTTGTTGTAGAAAGGATTTAGCCTGGACAAGTAATCCTAATATAATACCTCTCGAGTATACGTTACAATTAGGGTTTAGCCTGGACTGGTAATCCTAATTGAGCTCTTTGAGCATATGTATATAAAAATTTAGCCGGGGCTGGTAATCCTATTATACGATATGTGGCTCGAGAGTGTGTTCCTTGGTTAAGTGCCCTAAGGGGTACCCTCGAATAAGAATTGACAGATTATTGAATCATACACCCCGAGTGTACCACCAGAGTATTCATCGGAGTTTCAATGATTCAACGGACATAAAACTCTTGACATGTCATGAGAATTATGAGATGAAATGATAATGTCTTGAAAGAGTAATGCTTGATAAGCTCATTTATCCTTATTTGATGTATATGTAAACATTGTGACTGACATGTTTGATTGGATGCATGTGTTTAGGCAATTTAGCCAAATGGATGGAAAACTTGTTATTGTATGCTTAGATTTAATAAACGAGATTGGTAAGTTTAGTTTCATTATACAAACTTACTAAGCATGTAACGCTTACTCCGTTTTATTTTTCCCCTATTTTATAGTGCTCGGAAGCTTGCGAAGCTTTGAGATCATTGGAGCATCGTCACACTATCAACTAGCTTATTTTGGGTATATATAGTAAAATCATTTTGGTATAATGGCATGTATAGGGCAACTTGACCATTAGTGGCTTGATAATGATGCTTGTAATCTAGTCATTGGAATAGCTAGTAATGGTTGTTTTGATATACTTGTAATAGCTATAGATATATATGCTAAGTAGTTGATCAAAATCATGTTTAACATATGGTTTGAACTAAGGTAAGATTGTAAGCATGTATGCATGCAATGATATGCCATGTTGAATACTCGTGTGTCTAGACTGTGTGTGACACACGGAAGGGTACATGGGCGTGTAGTTAGGCTGTGTGTCCCCTGTACCTTAATTTTGAGAAATAGAATGCTCAGAATTGAGCACACGAGTAGAGACACGGGCGTACGTCTTAGCCATGTGTGCTACACGGCCTAGAACACTGGCATCTGTCTTGGCCATGTGAAACCTGCACCTAATTTTGAAATCAATTAATTGACCTCACGGCCTAGCACATGGGCGTGTGACAAGGCCGTGTGTACAAGTTAGAGAGTTACACGGGGTCAAACACAGCCTGCAGCACGGGTGTGTCCCAGGGTCACACGAGCGTGTCCCTTGGACCACCAGGGCGTATGAGCCTTGCACCTTGGAAAATTTTTGTAATTTTGCAAAAAATTCTTAGAGGTCCCGATGAAGTCCTGACTCAATTCTAATGCTCGTGTTGGGCTTCGAGGGTTCAGTTAAGGGATGTTTTAAATGATCTCGATTAATAAATAGTAATTTACATAAATTATTTGTAAAATGTTCTGAAAGTTTTGGTAATACTCTGAAACCCTATTCTGACGACGGATACAGGTTAAGAGTGTTACATTTAGTGGCACCAGAGCTACTGTTTAGCTGATTCTTGGATTTGACATAGCAAACACGAGTTTAGCTATACATGCTATAAATTGTGATAGTGTGATGACTCCTGATCATTTTAAATGTGCTTTTTCTGTAGTAATGTCATCCAACAGAGCTAGAGCTGAATCCAAAGAAGGTGAGAGTAATGCATCAGCTTCAGTTCAAAGAGTTAGGTTTGTGTCTGGTAGTGAAAGGCTTGTGTCTGAAGGCTGAAGTGAGGAGGCAAAAAAGACCTTCTTTCGAATGATGAATGAATGGTTTACACAGTACTTGAGAACAAACCCTACTATGCAACGACCTCCCCCACTTGCTCCTCAGCCAGTTCCTGAGGTACTACAGGGTTCCGAACCTGTTAGAATTGGTAAGCCTCCGATAGATAAAATCCATAAGCATGGGGCAGAAGAATTTAGGGCTATCGCAGATGATAATCCAGAAAAGGCTAAGTTTTGGCTAGAAAATACTATCCGGGTTGTTGATGAATTATCTTGTACGCTTGCTGAATGTTTGAAATGTGCAGTATCTCTACTAAAGGATACATCTTATCATTGGTGGCATACCATAACTTCAGTGGTACCAGGAGAGGACATTACATGAGAATTCTTCCAGTCTAAATTTTGAAAGAAATATGTTAGTAAGATATTCATGGATTAGAAAAAGAAAGAATTTTTAGAACTCAAGCAGGGAAACACGACTGTATCCAAATAGGAACGAGAATTTATTCGGTTGAGAAAATATGACAGAAAATGGGTTTTAATCGAGGCTGAGATGGGTAAACACTTTGAAGATGGTTTAGATAAAGACATCAAATTGTTGATTGGAATTCTCGAAATAAGAGAATTTGCATTGTTAGCCGGTTGAGCCCACAAAGTTGAGGAATTGAGTAAAGAAAAGAGACAAGTTGAAAGAGAGGCTCGCTGGAAAAAGAACCACAAGTAAGTCACAATCATTTTCTTCTAAGAAATTAAAGAAGTATTATGATCGTGTTACCACCTGTATGGGATATTCTGGAAAAGAGCGGGGCTCTTAGTGTTCTAACCCGAGGTCTTCATCTCCGTCTGTGACCAGTGTAGGTAGTGTTGGTAATACCAAATTGAAATGTAAACATTAAAACAAGTTTTATAATAGGGAATGTCGGTCTAGAAGTGGAGCTTGTTTTGGATGTAGTTCACTTGACCATTTTCTCAGAGATTGTCCAGAAAGAGTTAAAGAAGAGATGGAACCAACTCCAAAGCCTAGTAATCCTGTTTCGAGAGGCAGACCACCCTGTCACCCCGGAAATGTTAGTGGTAGTCGAGATACTACCGGGGATACAACAGTTAGATCTGAGGCATAAGCACCTACGAGAACATCTGCTATTCGTGCTAGAGAAGATGTCTCTACACCAAACGTCATTACTGGTATGTTTTCTCTACTTGATACTGATATTACCGCTTTGATTGATCCTAGTTCCACACATTCATACATATGCATGAACTTAGTGACTATTAAAAATTTACCTATTGAATTCACTAAATTTGTGGTTAAAGTTTCAAACCCCCAGGCTAGTGTGTTATGGTGGATAAAGTTTGTAAGAATTGTCTGTTGATGGTAAAGGGTTATTGCTTTCCAACTCACTTGATGTTATTTCCATTTGATGAATTTGATGTGATTTTGGGAATGGATTGGTTAACCCAATATGATGCAGTGGTGAATTGTAAATAGAAATATATTGTATTGAAATGCGAGAGTGGTGAATTACTTCATGTTGAATCTGATAAACTGGATGGATTACCTAATGTGATTGTAGCAATATCAACACAAAAATATGTTCGAAAGGGTTATGATGCTTATCTTGCATATATGTTGGATACTAAAGTATCCGAGTCAAAGATTCAATCAGTGCCAATTGTATGTGAATTTCCTGATTTATTCCTAGAAGAATTACGTGGTTTACCACTAGATAGAGAAGTAGAATTCACTATAGATCTTGTTCTGGGAACAACACCAATATCCATACCACCTTACATAATGGCTCCTACTAAATTGAAAGAGCTGAAAGCACAATTGTAAGAATTGATTGACAGAGGTTTTGCTCGACCTAGTTTCTCACCTTGGGGTGTGCTGATTTTGTTTGTAAAGACAAAAGATGGATCATTGAGACTGTGCATTGATTACAGACAGCTCAACAAAGTTACAATAAAGAACAAGCATCCATTGCCTCGTATTGATTACTTGTTTGACTAATTAAAATGTGCCACTATTTTCAAAGATTGATCTCCATTTTGGATATTATCAACTATGGGTAAAAGATTTGGATGTCCTAAAGATAGCCTTAGAACCAGGTATGGACACTATGAGTTTCTTGTGATGCCATTCGGTTTGACAAAAGCACCTATAGTGTTTATGGATCTGATGAACAGAATTTTCAGCCCATATTTAGACAGGTTTGTAGTGGTATTTATAGATGATATTTTGGTTTGCTCTCGAAATAAAAATGAGCATACTGAAAATTTGAGAATAGTGTTGCAAACTCTACAAGAGAAACAACTGTATGAAAAATTCAGTAAATGTGAATTTTGGCTACGGAAAGTTAGTTTTCTTGGGCATATAGTATCTGCTAAAGGTGTAAGAGTAGACCTAAATAAAATTTCAGCCATTGTTAATTAAAAGCCACCGAAGAAAGTTTTTGAAGTCTGAAGTTTTCTGGGACTAGCTGGTTGTTATTGGAGATTTGTAAGAAGTTTTTCAATGATAGCTTCTCTGATGACTTGTTTACTACAAAAAGATGTAAAGTTTGAGTGGACTGACAAATACCGGTAGAGTTTTGACAAATTAAAGGCTTTATTGATAGAAGCACCAGTATTAGTTCAGCCAGGATCGGGTAAGGGATTCATAGTTTATACTGATGCATCACTGAATGGTTTAAGATGGTAAAATGGTAGCCTATGCATCAAGACAGCTAAAATCACATGAAAGAAACTACTCGACATATGATCTTGAATTGGTAGCCATAGTGTTTGCATTGAAAATTTGGCAGCATTGCTTATTTGGTGAAAAGCGTCACATATTCACAGATCATAAAAGTTTAAAATATTTGATGTCACAGAAAGATTTGAATTTGAGACAATGCAGATGGCTTAAATTACTGAAAGATTATGATTTGGTTATTGATTATCATCCATAAAAAGCTAATGTGGTTGCTGATGCTCTGAGCAGAAAATCCCTATTTTCCTTGTGAGCTATGAATACTCGATTGTCATTATCTAATGATGGTTCAATCATGGCTGAGTTAAAAGCTAGACCAATATTTTTGCAACAGATCTCTGAAGCTCAGAAAAATGATAGTAAGTTGCAAGCAAAACGGGTACAAAGTGAACCGACTCCTGACTCAGAATTTCAGATCGGGACTGATGCTTGTTTGTTATTCAAAGGCAGAGTATGTGTACTGAAAATTTTAGAACTAGTATAGAAGATTTTGAATGAAGCTCATAATGGTAATATGTCTAGACATTTTGGTAGTAATAAAATGTATAATGATCTGAAAAAGATGTACTGGTGGCCAGGAATAAAACGAGATACTTTCGAGTTAGTATCTATATGTTTGATATGTCAGCAAGCCAAAGCTGAACATCAGTTGCCTTCTGGACTATTACAGCCTATTACGATACCGGAATGGAAATAGGAAAGAATTACCATGGACTTTGTAATAGGATTACCCCTGTCTCCAAAGAAGAAAGATGTCACTTGGGTAATTGTTGATTGATTGACAAAGTCTGCACACTTTATTTTGGTACGTATGGATTATTTATTGGATAGATTGGCTAAATTATATGTTTCTAAGATTGTCAGATGGCTTGGAATGCCTGTCTCCATTATTTCAGATAGAGATCCTCTGTTTGCATTTTGATTCTGGAGCAAATTGCAAGAAACTTTGGTTACTCAGTTACACTTTAGCATTGCATTTGATCCCCAAACAGATGGTCAATCTGAACGGGTAATACAGATCTTGGAAGATATGCTTCGGTGTTGTATACTTGAGGTTGAAGGTAACTGGGAAAGGTATTTGCCTTTGGTTGAATTTGCTTATAATAACAGTTATTAGTCTAGTATTAAAATGGCACTGTATGAAGCCTTGTATGGTCACAAATGTAGAACTCCATTCTATTGGACAGAGCTTAGTGATAAAAAGTTACACGAAGTTGACTTGGTCTGAAAGACCGAGGAAAAAGTGAAAGTAATTCGGGATAGTTTGAAAGAAGCCTCTGATCGTCAAAAGTCCTACATTGTTTGGAAACGAAAAGAAATAGAATTTCAAGTCGGTGACAAAGTATTCTTGAAAGTGTCACCTTAGAAGAAAGTTCACCATTTTGGTCATAAAGGAAAACTGAGTCCACGGTTCATTGGACCATATGAGATTACAGAAAGAATTGGATCGGTTACATATCAGTTAGCTTTACCAACAGAACTTGATCGGATTTGTAATGTTTTTCATGTGTCTATGTTACGACGGTACTGATCCGATCCTTCACATTTTATTTCTTCGACAGAGGTAAAGATTTAGCCTAATATGACATATAGTGAAGAACCAATCAAAATCTTAGCTCGGGAAACAAAAGAGTTAAGAAATAAGAAGGTAGCATTAGTAAAAGTTCTTTGGCAACAACATGGCATAGAGGAAGCTACCTCAGAGCTAGAGGATACTATGAGGAAGCAATATCGGAATCTTTTTACTGGTAAGATTTTCGAGGACAAAAATCCTTAAGGGGGAGAGTTGTAACAACCCATTTTTCAGTGAAATTGAAACAGTAGTTTCGGGACCAGAAACCTGACCCAAAAATAAAATTAATTTTTATTTTATTATATGGTCCGTATTATGATAGACATGTAGTGTGAAAATTTTGATACGAAAATTTTATCGATTAAGTGTTTAATACGAGAAGGACTAAATCGCATAAAATGCGAAAGTTGAATTCTAGTAGCTATAAGGATTAAATAGTTATGAAATTCAAAACTAGAGGTCCTTATATGGTAATTAGACCATTAAAGAAAAGTATGTAGGTAAAATTAGAAAAGAGTAGGGACTAAATTGGAAATTGAAATAATTGATCAATTAAAAAGATGATAAAAGAAATATCATATTATTTCTGTCATCTTCAACCCCAAAATTATATGGAAACCCTAGGAGAGAGAGAAAAAACTTTCAAGGATTAATTGAGTAAGTTTCGTTGTCCCGTTTTTAGTAATTTTGACATTTTTGAAATCGGGATAGTTTAATCTATCTATTTGGGGGATGAATTTGAAAAGTTATCAAAGTATGGAAAATGATTCATGGATGTATATGCTGAAAATTTGAAATTTATGGTCGAAAACGAAAGGTTGTTGATAGATAAACAACTTTTACAAAGTGATTTTTGATGAAAACATTATTTAGGGACTAAAATGTAAAGTTGTGAAATTTGATGAAAAATTTTGAATTTTTATGAATACATGAGCTCTAAAATTTATAATGGGATTTTGGTTAGGCTTGGAATAGGGAGTAAATTGCACAAGTTTCATTTTCCAAGCCTAGGGACGAAATTGGAATTTATGGAAAAATTACGGGCAAAATGGTAATTTTGCCTAGGATGTAAATTAGTCTAAATAAATATGAAATGAGATAAATTGATGATTAAATTAATTTATATAGATCCAGATAACACAAATTTGAGGCTAGATCGTGGAAAAGAAAATGTTTCGGATTAGTAGATTATTTGCGCGAACAAGTGTTGAGGTAAGTTCGTGTAACTTAATCGAGCATGTAAATATGTTAATTGAATGTTGTGTTTGCATGGAATGTGACTTATATTGATGTATATTATGTGAATGCTATAATCAAAATTTTAATTCATGCTTGTAATGGTGAAAAAGGGTTAAATCCCAATTGAATATTGAATTCTGATGATTATATGCGCTTTCCTGAAAAGAATAAGGTCCTACATCTCGAGTAATCCTATTGACCTTGTTATTGAAAGGATTTAGCCCAGATGGGTAATCCTGATATAATACCTCTTGAGTATACGTTACGATTAGGGTTTAGCCTGGACTGATAATCCTAATTGAGCTCTTTGAGCATATGTATATAAAGGATTTAGCCTGGACTAGTAATCCTGTTATACGATATGTGGCTCAAAAGTGTATTCCTTAGTTTAGTTCCATAAGGGGTACCCTCGAATAAGGAATGGATTATTGAATCGTACATCCCGAATGTACCACCAGAGTATTCATCAGAATTTTAATGATTCAACAGACATAAAACTCTTGACATGGCATGAGAATTATGAGATGAAATGAAAATGTCTTGAAAGAGTAATGCTTGATGAGCTCATCTATCCTTCTTTGATGTATATATAAACTTTGTGACTAACATGTTTGATTGGATGCATGTGTTTTGGCAATTTTGTCAAATGGATGGAAAACTTGTTATTGTATGCTTAGATTTAACAAACGGGATTGGTAACTTTAGTTTCTATTATACGAACTTACTAAACATGTAATGCTTACTCTGTTTTATTTTCCCCCTGCTTTTTTGTGCTCAGAAGCTCTCGAAGGTTGGAGATCACTTGAGCATCGTCACACTATCAACTAGCTTATTTTGGGTATATATAGTAAAATCATTTTGGTATAATGGCATGTATAGGGCAACTTGACCATTAGTGGCTTGATAATGATGATTGTAATCTAGCTATTGGAATAGCTAGTAATTTCTGTTTTGATATACTTGTAATGTCATGCTATGGTAGCTATATATATATGCTATGTAGTTGATCAAAATCATGTTTAACATATGGTTTAAACTAAGGTAAGATTGTAAGCATGTATGCATGCAATGACATGCCATGTTGAATGATGGAAATCGCGTAATTTGAATACTTGAAATGGTTGGAATGTGTTTGGTATGTTTTAGTGCAGAAAAATGGTAAATTTGGGTGACAAATAAGGCTAGGAAATGGGTTTATTTTGTCCACATGGGCAGACACACGGGCGTGTGTCTAGACCGTGTGTGACACACAGCCGGGAACATGGTGTGTAGTTAGGCCGTGTGTCCCCTTCACCTTAATTTTGAGAAACAGAATGCTCAGAATTGAGCACACGAACAGAGACACGGGTGTGTGTCTCAGCTGTGTGTGCTACACGGCCAAGACACACGCCCGTGTCTCTGCTGGTATGTGCTACACGGCCTAGAACACAGCGTGTGTCTTGGCCGTGTGAAACCTACACCTAATTTTGAAATGAATTAATTAACCATACGGCCTAGCACGTAGGCGTGTGGCATGGCCATGTACACAAGTCAGAGAGTTACATGGGGTCAAACATGGCCTACAGCACGGGCGTGTCCTAAGGTCACACGGGCATATCCTTTGGACCACACGGGTGTGTAAGCCTTGCACCTTGGAAAATTTTTGTAATTTCGTGAAAAATTCTTAGAGGTCCCGATTAAGTCCCGAATTGATTTTAATGCTCGTGTTGGGCCTCGAGGGTCCAGTTAAGTGATGTTTTAAATGGTCTCAGTTAATGAATAGTAATTTACATAAATTATTTGTAAAATGTTCTGAAAGTTTTAGTAATGCTCCGAAACCCTGTTCCGACGACAGATATAGGTTAGGGGTGTTACAATAAATGCCAAATATATGAAATTGGTTATATATCTGACAAATCCAGATAAATATTAAATCCCGTTTGAATAATGGTATTTGATGGATATAGGATTTCCTGAATGGTTATGGTCCTGCATATGTTGTGAGCACACTATAGCTCTTATAAGCATTCTGTTATAAGACCTCTCGAGCTCCCTGTTATACGGTTCTTGTGAACATCCGGATCGGTAGTGATCCTGCATGTGTTACCGACTACCGCAGCTTTTTGTGAGCGTCTTGTTATATGATCGGTTATGATCCTGTACATATTATGGACACAATCGTAGCTCTTTATAAGTGTCCTGATGTAGGCTCTTCTTGAGCTTCCTGATATGGCTTGCTTGAACATCCTATTATATGGCTATCCGGAGCTCCCTGATAAGCTCAATGAGCTTCCAATTTTAAACTCTTACGAGTTTCCTGTTCTAGCCTAGATAAGCTTCCTGTTACATAGCTCACATGAGTATCCTAATATATGGCTCGAGAGAGTGCTTCTTGATTATATGCCCTATTTGGGTACCCTTAAATACGAGTTGACGATTTACAGTGTTGTACACTTCAAGTGTATTACTATAACACCCCTAACCTATATCCGTCGTCGGAACAGGGTTTCAGAGTATTACCGAAATATTCAGAACATTTTTTAATTAATTCATGTAATTACTATTTATTTACCGAGATCATATATATCGTCCCTTATATGGACCCTCGAGGCCCAAAACAAGTGTTGGAATCAAATTGGGACTAAATCAAGAACTTAGGGGATTTTTCGGGCAATTCCAAAAATTTTCCTAGGTGCAGGGCTCACAGGCCCATGTGGTTTAGGGACACGCCCGTATGGTCAGGCCGTGTTCTATACACGCCCGTGTCCCTAACCCGTGTAACTCTTTGACTTTTAAAGCATGAAGAAATTGAAGTCACACGGCCAAGTCACACGCCCGTGTGTTAGGCCGTGTGGCGAATATAATTTTAGAAATTTAGGTGCAATTTTCACACGGCTGTGTAACATGCCCGTGTCCCAGGCTATGTCAACCGCACGGCTGAGACACACTCCTGTGTCTCTGCCCATGTGCCCAATTCTGAGCATTCTATTTCTCATTTTTAAGATGTAGGAGACACACAGCCGGGCCACATGCCCATTGGACAAGTTGTGTGTCAAACACGGCCAAGACACACGCCCCTGTGGAAAAAAAAGTCATTTCCTAGCCTTATTTGTCACCCAAAACTTACCATTTTCCTGCACTAAAACTCACAAACATATATCCACTAATCCAACATCATACTCACAATAAATTTGACATCAATAGATATAAACTTACTTATGTCATAAACTGAAATGCTAACACAATTTTATCAAACCAACACATAATAATCACTTATGTGGTTATCAAAACACCACTTTAAAATAGTCAAACTTAGACCATCATTAGCCACTCCAATGGCTAGGTTACAAAACAACCATTACAAGCCATCATTGGCCAACTAAGCTTATACATGCCATTATACCAAAATGAAATTTCTATTTATACCAAAATGAGATAGTGGATAGTGTGATGACTGCTCCGACCGACTTCCAACTTTCGCGAGCTTTGAGCACAATAAAATAGGGAAAAATCAACGGAGAAACCATTTTATGCTTAGTAAGCCCTTATAACTGGAAATAAACTTACCGGTCTTATTTATTAACAAAAGCACACATAAATACATATTCCATCAATTTTAGGTAAGTTACCTAAACACACACACTTATTCAAACAAGTTAGTCACATAATCTCATATGACTATCAAGTAAACATAAATGAGCTCATTACATTACAAACTTCCATTAATTTCACCTTTCGACTCTTCAAGAGTCTTTTTCGTCAAACTATTGGAATCTTGATGGATTTTCGGGTAACATATACTTGTGCAAAAGTACCAATTGGGTACATAATAAAGAGGCACACTCTTGAGCCTTACATTTTACCGTAGGATTACCAATCCATGCTAAATCCTATCTGTACATACACTCTAAAGAGCTTAATATGGATTGCCCATTTGGGCTAAATCTAATTTATAACCTAAATTAAGAGGGCTTACATTAGAATTATCCGTCCGGGCTAAATTCTATTTGCAACATATGCGCTATTATTTTCAACCCATCAAAAGTAAACATTCGACCGGAACACGATAATTTGTTCATATTACACAACTTAAAACTATTTCATTATGTATATATCATCTCACACATAACAACACAATCATACAATTCAATTCAAGCATATTAACATACATTTTTAAGTTACACGAACTTACCTTGAAAATGGTTCGCTTTTGAATTTCAACTAATTTGAAACCTTTTGCTTTCCTTGATTCCGTAGTTGGTCTTTCCAGATCTATATGGATAAATTTAACTATTAATCCATCACATTTCATATACATTTGCATTCTATTGCATCCTAGGAAAAAATACCATTTTGCCCCTATCCTTTTCAAAAATTTCGATTTCATCCCTAGGCTCAGAAAATGAAATTAATGAAATTTAACCCTTTCTCCAAGCCTAGAAGAAATTTATAAACAACATTTACAGCACATATTTTTCGTAAATTTTAGAATTTTCCATGGGTTTTTACCATTTTTCATTTTAGTCATTAAATCAAGTTTTCATAAAAAATTGCTTTGTAAAAGTTGTTTATCTATGAATAACTTTTCATTTTCTACCATAAATTTTTACTTTTCAACATATTCATCCATGACTCAAATTTCATACCTTGATAACTTTTCAAATTAATCCCCTAAATAAAGAGATTAGACTATCACGATTTCAAAAATATAAAAATCATTAAAAATGAGACTTGATTTCATACCTTTTCAAGCTTGGTAAGTTGTCTTCCTCTCTCCTAGGGTTTCCATAGAAATTTTGGGGAAGATGGTATGAAATTAGATGAATGCTTATTTTTATTTAAATTCCATCTTTTAATTTTAGTGATTTTCAATTTAGTCCCTTATCTTTTCTAATTTTTCCATAGACGAGTCATTAAAATATCTACTAACTACTCTTCAATGGTTTAATTACCATATAAGGACCCTAAGTTTTGAATTCCATAGCTATTTGATACCTATAGCTACTAGAATCCAACTTTTACATTTTATGCAATTGAGTCTTTTACCTAATTAACCACACAATCAATAAAATTTTTGAATCAAAATTTTCATGTGACCTTCCTATCATGATGCCAACCATAAAATAAAATAAATATTTTTAACTTAGATTTGTGGTCCCAAAACCACTGTTCAGACCTCATCGAAATTGGGCTGTTACAACTCTCCCTCTTAGAAATTTTCGTCTTAAAAAATTCTTTCTAGAAAAGAGATTAGGGTATTGCTTCCTCATAGTATCCTCCAACTCCCTAATAGCTTCCTCTAATCATGCCACTGCCAGAGAAGTTTTACCAATGCCACCTTTTTATTTCTTAGCTCTTTCATATATGTCAATATTTTAATCGGCTCCTCATTGTAAGTCATATCAGGCCAAATTTCAACTTCTATTAGAGTAATAACATATGAAGGATCCGATCGATATCGTCTTAACATGGACACATGAAACACATTATGAATTTTATCAAGCTTTGGAGGTAACGCTAATCGATATGCAACAGGCCCAATTCTTTCAATAATCTCATATGGCCTAATGAACCGTGGACTCAGTTTTCCTTTGCATCCAAACTGGAGAACTTTCTTCCAATGAGACACTTTCAAGAATACTTTGTCTCCGGCTTGAAATTCTATTTCTTTTTGTTTCAAATCAGCGTAAGACTTTTGACGGTTTGAGGCCGCTTTCAAACTTTCTCTAATTATCTTCACCTTTTCTTCGGTCTCCTAGACCAAGTCAACTTCATGTATCTTTTTCTCACTTAACTCTATTATTGTAACCATTTTAATACTAGACTGATAACAGCACCGAAGCATGTCTTCTAGAATCTGTATAACACATTCAGATTGTCTATCTGTTTGAGGATGGAATAAAGTACTAAAGTGTAAACGAGTGCCCAGAGCTTCATGCAACTTACTCCAAAATCAAGATGTAAACTGTTGGTCTTTATCTGAGATAATGGAGATTGGCACTCCTTGTAGCCTTACAATCTCAGAGACATATAATTCATCCAATCTATCCAATGAAAAATCCATACATACCGGGATAAAGTGTCCCGGCTTCGTTAAACGATCAACAATTACCCATACAACATCTTTGTTTTTCGGTGATAAAAGTAATCCCATTACAAAGTCCATGGTAACTCTTTCCCATTTTCACTCCGATATTGTAATTGGTTGCAATAATCCTGAAGGTACTTGATGTTTGAATTTTACTTGTTGACATATCAAGCATTTTGATATAAATTTAGAAATATCCCGTTTCATTCCTAGCCACCAGTACATCTTTTTCGAGTCACTATACATCTTATTACCACCAGGATGTATAGACATGTTACCATTATGAGCTTCATTCAAAATCTTCTGTATCAATTCTAAACTTTTTGGTACACAACTCTATCTCAGAATAATAAACAACCATCAGTCTTGATCTAAAATTCTAAGTGAGGAGTCGATTCACTTTGCATCCGTTTCGCTTGCAACTTATCATCATTTTTCTGAGCTTCAGAGATCTGTTGCGTAAACATCAGTCTAACTTTTAACTCAGCTATGAGTGAACCGTCAGCAGATAAAGGCAATTGGGTGTTAAATACCCGTAAGGCAAACAAGGATTTTCAGCCTGCCACTACATTAGCTTTCCCCAAATGGTAATCAATAACGAGATCATAATCTTTCAATAATTCCGACCATCTACATTGTCTCAAATTCAGTTCTTTCTGCGTCATTAAATACTTCAGACTTTTGTGATTCGTAAAGATGTGACATTTTTCACCAAAAAGATAATGCCGCCATATTTTTATTGTAAAAACAATAGCTGCTAGTTCAAGATCATGTACCGGGTAATTTCTTTCATACGATTTTAGCTGCCTAGATGCATAAGCCACTACTTTACCATCTTGCATCAATACACATCTTAAACCATTCAACGAGGCATCACTGTAAACTATAAAATCTTTACCTAATTCAGGTTGGACTAACCCGGGTGCTTTCGTCAATAAAGCTTTCAATCTATCAAAACTCTACTGCCATTTATCAGTCCACTCAAATTTCACTTCTTGTTGCAATAATCGAGTCAGTAAAGAAGCTATCATTGAGAACCCTTTAAAAAATCTCCGAGAGTATCCTGCTAGTCCCAGAAAACTTCTAACTTCTGAAACATTCTTCGATGGCTTCCAGCTTGCAATAGCTGAAATTTTGTCCGGGTCCATCTGAATACCCTCTGCAAAAGCAACATGTCCAAGGAAACTAACTTCCCATAGCCAGAATGCATATTTACTGAATGTAGCATACAACTGTTTCTCACGTAGAGTTTGCAAAACAATTTTCAGATGTTTAGCATGCTCATTCACATCCCGAGAGTAAACTAAAATATCATCAATAAAAATAACCACGAACTTGTCCAGGTATGGTCTGAAAATTCGGTTCATTAAATCCATAAATACCATTGGGGCATTTGTTAATCCGAATGGTATTACCAAAAACTCAAAATGCCTATATCTGGTTCTGAAAGCTGTCTTCGACACATTTGAATCGTTTACATGTAGTTGATAGTAACCAGAAAATAAATCAATTTTTGAAAATACAATGGCACCTCTTAATTGATCAAACAAGTCATCTATATGAGGAAACGTGTATTTATTCTTGACTGTGACTATATTAAGCTGTCTGTAATTGATACATAATCTCAATGGTCCATCTTTCTTCTTTACAAACAATACCGGTGCACCCCATGGTGAAAAGCTGGGTCGGGCAAATCTTCTATCAATCAACTTTTGCAATTGTACCTTCAACTCTTTCAATTTAGCAGGAGCCATTCTATAAGGTGCTATAGATATCGGCGTCGTCCCTGGCACAAGGTCTATGGAAAATTCCACCTCTCTAGCTAGAGGTAAACCAGGTAGTTCTTCTGGAAATACCTTAGGAAACTCACAAACAACCAGCACTGACTGGATTTTTAACTCTGATACTTTGGTATCCACTACAAGTGCAAGATAAGCCCCATACTCCTTTTTCATATATCTCTATGCTGATATTGCTAAAATCACATTAGACAACCCATCCAGTTTCTCAGATACAACCCAGAGTAACTCGCCATTCTGACACTTCAATACAATGTATTTATGCTTACAATTTACCACTGCATCATGTTGGGTTAACCAATCCATTCCCAATATTACATCAAATTCATCAAAGAGTAACAACATCAAATTAGGCAGAAAATAATAACCCTCTATCATCAATGGGCAATTTTTATGGGCAATTTTTACAAACTTTATCCACCATAACATGCTGACCCAAGGGGCTTGAAACTTTAACCACAAATTCTGTGAATTCAATAATCATATTTTTATCAGATGCAAATTTTGTACGTATATATGAGTGTGTAGAACCAGGATCAATCAAAGAAATAATATCAGTATCAAGTAGAGAGAATGTATCAGTGATAACATCTGGTGCCGAAGCATCTTCCCTTGCACGTATTGCGTAGATTCTTGCCGGAGCCCGAGCCTCAGATTTAGCTATTGAATCCTTTGCAGTACTACAACTACCACCGACATTTCTAGAATACCGTGGTGGTCTACCCCTCGAGATAGGATTTGTAACATCCCTAACCCGTAACTGTCACCAGAATAGGTTAAGAGACATTACCAAACTTGTAACTCAGTTTAGAACAATCATTTATCAAATATCATCTCATCTCATTAAATATCATTCATTCACATTCAGTATGTACTTAAATCAAGCATACAAAGCTTTAATCATGCATTCGAGACTAAATTGGTAACATATTAAAATTTTGGGAACTTAGAAAAATTTCAACTTTTCAAGTGTCACACGCCCGTGTGAACAGGCCGTGTGCCTCACACATCTAGTAGAGACGCATGTGTCTTAGACCGTGTGAAAACAGGGCATACATACTGACTTGTGTCACACGACAAGGACATGCCCGTGTGCCAGGCCGTGTAAGAACTGGAGAGGATACTGACTTGGGTCACACGACCAACCACACGCCCATGTGTCTAGCCCGTGTGCCATTCTAAATGGCCACACACACCCATGTATCAGGCCATGCCAAAAATGTAGGGTATACTGACTTGTACCACACAATCGGTGACACGCCCGTGTGTGAGGCTGTGTGGAGCATACTGACTTCAATTTCATTTCCACACCAGGGGACACACAGCCGTGCAACGTGACCATGTGTCATACACAGTTGAGACACATGCCCGTGTCCCTGCCCGTGTGGACAAGAATAGGCTATTTGCAAAGCCATTTTGCCACCCTATAAACACAAGCATTTACAAGCATAAATGGCCACATTTTTACAACTCAATTGGCATTCAAAATAACCATTTCAATACACATTACTTGCGATATCAAAACGTAACAATTTCATACCCTTATACCTATTTAACATCATGCATAATCCATTCATCTAACAAAATACATATTAATATTTCACTTGCACCCTTTTCATTCCATCATTACACATGCCAAAACATACGATAATTGAGCACTTAATTCCATTTAAACATAGTACCAAAATAAGCCAAATCACATGGCATAACTTATACACAAAAAAAAAAAACCAAAGTCATGATATAAATTAACATGACTATCATCATTTAAACTAGCCTATACATGCCATATTTACAAATATTCACAAGTTCAAAATACCAATTGAAAATTGGATAGTGTGATGTGCAACTCCGATTTGTCCAAAACGAGCGAGCTAACGAGCCTCTATAAAACATAGAAAAAGAAATGGAGTAAGCTTTATAGCTTAGTAAGCCCGTATAATTCAAAATTAAACTTACCATTTATATAAAATCAAAGCAACATTAAAAATGCCAACAATTCAATTAAGTAACACCTAATCACAAGTATAAATCACATGTTAGACATTTTACAAATACATGAAACCATTCATTAATACAATACTTTGTATCATTCCAAAATCACAATATCATGCATATAACATTAATAACATTTATAACCTATAACTTTCCATATAAATAGTATTTAGGCTCGTTGATACTCGAGTGAACAATGTCAGTAATCCATTAATTCTTTTTCATATATGCTCTTCCGAGCCATGATTGGTAAGCTCCTCCTGAGTTGATGAACAGTAAGCTCTAATGAGCTGAAACGGTAAGCTCTATCGAGCTGAACAATAAGCTCTATTGAGCTAAACAGTAAGCTCATAGGAGCTGAAATGGTAAGCTCCAGTGATCTAAAAATAGTAAGCTTTTATGAAATGATATATCGGTAAGCTCATACGAGTTGTGGTCAGTCCGCAACAAATGCAGGAGCTCGACCAAAATGGTAATTCCAGAAACATGTCACTCATATCTAGTAAATCTATACAGTTCAAACGGGACTAAGTAACAAATACATTATATCAATAAGACATTTATACTTTAAATATTTCCATCATACACATTCATTTCAATAATTACAAGTACATAAAAGTTTGATTCTAATTATACGAACTTACCTCGTATCCTCAGATAAAACTATCAGCTATTCGTCGATCTTTCCTTTTCCCGGATCTAAACTTGATCTCGGCTTATCTTGATCTATATTTTATCAAATTCAATATATTCACATTCAATTTATTCAATTTAGTCCATAATTCCTATTTTGGAAAATTTACACATTTGCCTCAAAACTTTTCAATTTTTACAATTTAGTCCTTATCACATAAAATTGAAAATTCATGCAATTTAATACCAACCCATGTCTAGCCGAATTTATTATTCACACTTTTAACCACATAATTTTACATTTTCTCAATTCAATCCCTATTTGACATTTTTGTCAAAAATCACTTAACAAAACTTGTATATCTATCAGTAAACCTTCATTAAACATTTAAATACTCAAGTATTCAAAAATGACATCATTCAAAATCTATAACGGTTTCAAAAAAAAAAGGTACGGGCTAGCTAGATTAAGCTGCAACGAGCTCAAAAATGTAAAAATCATTAAAAACCGAGCAAAACACGTACCTAATCGCATAGATTTAGCATGGCCGAATGAAAAAGAATATGAATGGATTCTTAAACCCTAGAATCGGTTGAAGGTGATGATAATGAAGCCAAAATTTGTTGTGTTTTATTATATTAACCTTATTTACCAATTTACTAAATTAACCTTTAAAAATATTTAAAATTACACCATTTTCCATGCTATCATCATCCACTAACCAAAAATGGCCTTTTTATCACTTAAGGGACTTTACTTTGATGTTCTATAGCTATTTAACACTTTTAGCTAATAGAACACAAGTTTTACACTTTACACGATTTAGTCCTTTTTATCGAATTAAGCATTTAAACGGTAAAATTTCTTAACAAAAATTTGATATAATTAATCCATCATGCTGTAGACCTTATTAAAATAATAAAATAAATATTTTTAATTCAAATTTGTGGTCCTGAAACCACTTTTTCAATTTGACCTAAAAATGGGCCGTTACAGGATTACTCGGCTTCGGGGTCTGTTCAATATCTTTCTCAACCCTTTTCGGGAAATCTTTAAGAAAATGGTCGAGAGAACCACACTTGAAGCAAGCCCCACTTATCATCTGGCACTCTCCAAAATGCAATTTATTACAGACATTGCATCGTGGTTTGGGGTTTCCAACACTTCCAACACTGGTGGTTAAGGGAGACGAAGACCTCGGGGTGGTGCATTTAGAACTTCGTTCCTTTCCCGAATACTCCCTTGAGGTAGCAAAACACTCATGATAATTCTTTGATTTCTTTAAAGCAGATGATTACGTCTTGCTCATAATTATTTTGCTCAAACTCGAGCTTCCCTTTCCGTTTGCCTCTTTTCTTTGCTTAATTCTTCGGCCTAGTGTGTCCGTTCGGCCAACACCACAAATTCTCTTAATTCTGGAATTCCAATTAATAGCTTGATATCTTCATTTAGCCCTTATTCAAATCGTTTGCACATTTCAGTTTCAGTCTAAACCCATTCACTAACATACTTGCTCAATCTAACAAATTCCCGTTATACTCGGATACTATCATATTCCCCTGTTTGAGCTATAAAAATTCCTTCATTTTCTGGTCCAAGAATCTTTGAGTAATATACTTATTTTTAAACTCTGTCTGGAAAAATTCCTATGTAATATTTTCACTTGGTACAATTGAAGATATGGTTTTCCACTAATGGTGTACATTTCAGACATTCGGCTGGTGTACATGATAACTCATCTAGAACTCGAATAGTGTTTTCCAACCAGAACTTGGCCCTCTCTGGATCATCATCAACCGTAGCCCTAAATCCTTCAGCCCAATGTTTTCTGATTTTGTCTACCAGAGCCTTACCAATTCTAGCAGATCTAGTATCCTTTGGCGTTTCATCATTTTGTGAAGCAGGTGGGGAAGGTAATTGAACAGTGGGATTTGTTCTCATATATTCAGTAAACCATTCATCTATCAATTCAAAGAAGGCTGCTTTTGTCGCCTCACTTCGGCCCTCAGATATGGGCCTTCTACTACCACTAGATGCAGCTCGCTACATGGAAGCTTGAGCAGCGCTATTAGCTTCCTCAGTCTCAGATCTAGCTTGGTTGGAAGACATACTATATGAAAATACATTTAAAAGTGGTTAGGAGATATCACACTATCATAATTTATATAATGGAATATATAGCTAGACTCGTACTCGCTACGTTATTCTGAGAATCAGTTAAATTGTAGCTCTGATACTACTAAATATAATACCCCTAACCTGTATCCATTGTCAGAACAGGGTTTCAAAGTATTACCGAAACATTCAGAATATTTTTTCAATTAATTTATGTAAATTACTATTCATTTACCGAGATCATACATATCGTCCCTTATATGGACCCTTGAGGCCCAAAACAAGTGTTGGAATCAAATCGGGACTAAATCGACAACTTAGGAATTTTTTCGCAAAATTCCAAAAATTTTCCTAGGTACAGGGCTCACACGCCCGTGTAGTCTAGGGAAACGCCTATATGGTCAGGACGAGTTCCACACACGCCCATGTCCCTAACCCATGTAACTCTCTGACTTTTAAAGCATGAAGAAATTGAAGTCACACGGCCAAGTCACACGCCCATGTGCTAGGCCGTGTGGTGAATTTAATTTTCAAAATTTAGGTGTAGTTTTCACATGGCCGTGTAACACGCCCGTGTCCCAAGTTGTGTCAACCACACGGCTGAGACACACACCCGTGTCTCTGCCCATGTGCCCAATTCTGAGCATTCTGTTTCTCATTTTCACGATGCAGGGGACACACGGCCAGACCACATGCCCATGGGACAAGCTGTCTATCACACATAGCCAAGACACACGCCCGTGTGGAAAAACTAAGGCCATTTCCTAGCCTCATTTGTCACCCAAAACTTACCATTTTTCTGCACTAAAACTCACAAACATATATCCACCAATCCAACATCATATTCACAATAAATTTGACATCAATCATATAGTATTATCTCATGCATAAATAGATATAAACTTACTCATGTCATAAACTCATATGCTAACACAATTTCATCAAACCAATACATAATAAGCACTTATGTATTTATTAAAACATCACTTTAAAATAGCCAAGCTTAGACCATCATTAGCCACTCCAATTGCTAGGTTACAAAACAACCATTACAAGCCATCATTGGCCAACTAAGCTTATACATGCCATTATACCAAAATGAGATTTCTATTTATACCAAAATGAGATAGTGGATAGTGTGATGACTGCTCCGAACGACTTTCAACCTTCGCGAGCTTTGAGCACTATAAAATAGGGAAAAATAAACAGAGTGAGCATTTTAGGCTTAGTAAGTCCATATAACTGGAAATAAACTTACTGGTCTTATTTATTAACACAAGCACACATAAATACATATTCCATCAATTTTGGGTAAGTCACCTAAACACATACACTTATTCAAACAAGTTAGTCACATAATCTCATATGAATATCAAGTAAACATAGATAAGCTCATTACATTACACATTTCCATTAATTTAACCTTTTCAATCTTCAAGAGTCTTTTCTGTCGAACTATTCAAATCTTGATGGATGTTCAGGTAATATACACGTATGCAAAAGTACCCATTGGGTACATAATAAAAAGATACACCCTTGAGCCGTACATTTTACCGTAGGATTACCAATCCAAGCTAAATCCTATCCGTAGCATATGCTCTAAAGAGCTTAATATGGATTGCCTGTCCGGGCTACGAAATCCAATTTAAAACCTAAGTCAAGAGGGCTTACATTAGAATTACTCGTTCGGGCAAAATTCTATTTGCAACATATGCGTTATTATGTTCAACCTATCAAAATTCAACATTTGACTGGGACACGATAATTTGTCCATATTACACAACTTAAAACTATTTCATTATGTGTAACAACCCTAACCCGTATCCGTCGCCAAAACAGGGTTACGGAGCATTACTAAAAAATTCAGATACATTTACAAATAATTTATGTAAATTACTATTCATTTATCAAAACCATTCATAAGTCCCTTGATTGGACCCTCGAGGCCCAATACGAGCATTAGAATCAAGTCGGGATTTAATCTTGAATTTTAAAAATTTTTCGCAACTTTTCAAAAATTTTCCAAGGTACAAGGCTCACATGCCCGTGTAGTCCATGGGACACGCCCGTGTGACCCCGAGACATGCCCATACTAGAGGCTATGTTCGACCTGTGTAACTCTTGACTTACACACACGGCCATGCCACACGCCTGTCTGCTAGGCCGTGTGATTAATTAATTCAATTCAAAAATAGGTGCAGGTTTCATACAGCCAAGACACACGCCCGTGTTCTAGACCGTTTGGCACACACGGCTGAGACACACGCTCGTGTCTTTTCCCGTGTGGTACACACGGCTCAGATACACGCCCGTGTCTATGCCCTTGTGCTCAATTCTAAGCATTCTGTTTCCCAAAATTAGGGCGCAGGGGACACACAGCCTAACCACATGCCCATGTTACCAGGCCGTGTGTCACACATGATCTAGACACACTCTCGTGTGTCTGCCTGTGTGGACAAAATAAAGCCATTTCTAACTTCATTTCTCACATAAAATTGCACCCATGATCTGCACTTGAAACACACATCCAATTCCAACCAATCCAAGCATTCAACTTAAGTAAATTTCATCATTTACAAGACATATCACTACTAGCATACATATCACAACCTTAGTTTAACTTAGACATTCACAACATTGATCACATATTCTTAACATAACACATTTGTATATATGCATATCATAATAATCTACTTAGTCAAACCAAAATGAACCATTACTAGCCATTCCAATTGCTAGATTACAAAATAACATTTGAAGCCACTATTGGCCAAGTTGTCCTATACATGCATTATACCAAAATGATTTCGCTATATATACCCAAAATAGCTAGTTGATAGTGTGACGATGCTCTAATGATTTTCCAACCTTCACGAGCTTCCGAACACTATAAATAGGGAAAAATAAATGGAGTAAGCATTACGTGCTTAGTAAATTCGTATAACAGAAACTAAACTTACCAATCCTGTTTATTAAAATCTAGGCATACAATGTTATGTTTCCATCCATTTGGCTAATTTGCGTAATCACATACATTCAATCAAACATGTTAGTCACCAAAATATTCATATCAATCAAGTAACATGATGAGCTCATCAAGTAATATTCTTTCAAGTCATTATCATTTCATCTCAAGGTTCTCATGCCATGTCAAGAGTTCTATGTCCATTGAATCATTGAAATTCCGATGAAGGCTCGAGTAGTAAACTTGAGGTGTACGATTCATTAATCCATCAATTCTTATCGAAGGTACCCCTTAGGCCACTTAACCAAGGAACACACTCTCGAGCCACATGTCATATAACAGGATTACCAATCCAGGCTAAATCCTTTATATAACGTATGCTTAGAGAAGCTTGATTAGGATTACCAGTCCAGGCTAAACCCTAATCACAACGTATGCTCGAGAGGTATTATATCGGGATTACTCATCTGGGCTAAATCCTTTCTATGACAAGGTTAATGGGATTACTCGTCCGAGCTAAATCTCGTCCCTGACAAATGCAGAACCTTATTAGTTTCAGGAAAGTGCATATATTCATCGGAACTTAACATTCAATCGGGACTTGACACTTTTTCACCATTTCAAGCATGTATCAATTTTCCATCATAACATACAAGTAAAACACATCAACATAAATCACATTACAAATAAACACAACATTCAATTAACATAATTACATGCTCGACTAAGTTAAACGAACTTACCTGACACTTGTTCGGGTTATAAATCTACTAATCCAAAACCTTCTCTTTTCTCGATCTAACCTCAAATTTGAGTTGTCTGAATCTATATAAATAACTTAAATCATCAATTTCATACATTTTATACTCGTTGGGACACAATTTACGTCCTAGGTAAAATTATCATTTTGCCCCTAACTTTTCCATAAATTTTGATTTTGTCCCTAGGCTCGAAAAATGAAACTTGTGCAAATTACTCCCTATTCCAAGCCTAACCAAAGCCCCATTACAAATTTTACAGCACATGTATTCGTAGAATTTCAGAATTTTTCATCAAAATTTACAACTTTTCATTTTAGTCCCTAACTCATGTCTTCTTCAGAAATCACTTTGTAAAACTTGTTTATCTATCAATAATCTTTCATTTTCTAAAATAAATTTCTAATTTTCAGCATATACATTCTTGACCAATTTTTCATACCTTTATAACTTTTCAAATTCATGTCTGAAATAGAGAGATTAAGTTATCCCAGTTTCAAAAATATCAAAATTACTAAAAATGGGACAAGAAAACTTACCCAATTAGGCCTTGAAGGTTTCCCCTATCTCTCCTAGGGTTTCCATAGAATTTTAGGTTGAAGATGATGAAGATAAGATGATATATTTTCTTTTCATCTTTTAATTAATTTAATTATTTCAAATCCCAATTTAGTCCTTGACCTTTTCTAATTTTTCCATGGATGAGTCACAAAGAATCTACATACTTTTCTTTAATGGTCTAATTACCATATAAGGACCTCTAGTTTTGAATTACATAGCTATTTAATCCTTATAGCTACTAGAATTCGCATTTTATGCGATTTAGTCCTTCTCGTAATTAAGCAATAAAACGATAAAATTTTCGTATCATAATTTTCACACAACATATATACCATATTACGGACCATATAATGAAATAAAAATGAACCTTATTTGTAACGACCCGTGCCCGAGACCGTTGCCGGAGTCGAACACGAGGTGTTAACAGACTTATTTCATTGTAAAACACAGTTCATTTAAAATTTCCAGACAAGCTGGCTATCTGCGTCACTGTCACCTTAAAAATCATATCTCGAGTTCAAAAACTCGAAAACCAGTTCCATAATTTTTTTCTGAAACTAGACACATAAGTCCATCTACAAATTTTTTTCTAGAATTTTTGGTCAGGCCAATTAGTACAGTTTATTAGTTAAAGTCTCCCCTGTTTCAGGGTTCGACTGCTCTGACCTTCATGCATTACGACTTATATATCTCCCTGTACAGGGCTTCAATACTTATGCCGTTTGTTTCTAAGGAAACTAGACTCAAAAAAGAATCTATACATATATGCCATGACTTCTAATTATATCTGGTTAATTTATAATGAATTTCCAAAGTCAGATCAGGGGATCCAGAAATCGCTCTGGCCCTGTTAAATGAAAACTTAAATATCTCTTAAAATACGATTCATATGATCGTTTCATTTCTTTCATATGAAAGTAGATTCATCAGGGTTTGATTACATAATTTATTCACAATTTAATTCCTTTCCTACTATTTTTAGTGATTTTTCAAATCCACACCACTGCTGCTGTCAGCATCTGTTTTTAAGGTAGACTTTACCTATTTCATAGTTTCCATGATTCAACTAGCCCTTTAGCATATATAGCACAAAAATATGATCATGATTAACCATTCCAATGGCCAATCATTGCCAAGCATTTCCACACCTCTCAATAACCATATACATACAAGATGATTATAACACTATGCTCAAAATATATAAGCCATTTTCGCATGGCTATCCAAATATATACAACACCAAAGTACTTGACTAATAACACAAGGGCAGTCCTATACATGCCATTTTCAGAGTTCAACCAAAAGTGTACCAAAAGGCTTTGATAGTGTGGACAACTTCGACTTCGACAATCCCGAGTTCGATAGCTGACGAACCAAAATCTATAAAACAGAGAATCAAAGAACGGAGTAAGCATTTAATGCTTAGTAAGTTTTGAATAATGAAATTAGTTTTGGCTAAGGTATAACATTCATATAGCGAAATGAATAACTTCATATATGCACATTTTCATAATCATACTTACTTTACACTTCAACCAATATATTCATACACAAGGTATCAAACCTATCTAAAGGCCGAAAATTCATTAATCAATTTAACGGATACTATTTAAAACAAATCGACTTTTCCGATGCATGTACAAAACATACCTTATCGTTTGGATTTTATGAGCGTATTAATTGAAATTATTACAGCAAGATCACTCACTTCCAAACCCAAGCATCTTCGGAATTTAGCCGGATATAACCACTCGCACAAGGCCTTCGGGTCTTAGCCCGGATATGGTCACTAGCATAAATGCCTTCGGGACTTAGCCCGGATATAGTCGCTAGCACAAATGCCTTCGGGTCTTAGCCCGAATATAGCAACTCGCACAAATGCCTTCGGATCTTAGTCCGGATATAGTCACTAGCATAAAATCCTTCGGGACTTAGCCCGGATATCATTCGAATAACCATGCACATATATCAATAAATCATGACACATCCATATTTCATTTTCATTACCAAAGCTCAAACACAAGACACTTATCACACTTACTAATTCCGGCTCAATAGCCACATACAAAGAGCACGATTTTGATTGGCTTTATAACATGATCACTATACACATTCGGCTACCCGTCATAGGTATAAACTAATCACCTCAATAGATAATTCAGGTAGAATCATTATATCACCGTTTACTTGTCATACTTATATGTCATGACCTAATCGAATCATAATCTAAGTTCCATTACTCGAAAACTTACCTCGAATGTTGTCGAACGATTTCAACGTCTATTCGATCACCTTTTCCTTTCCTTTGTCGGATTTAGTTCCCCTTTGCTCTTGAGCTTAATTTAACAAATAAATTGATTTAATCATTTTGAACATCAAGGAGAAATTCAAGGTACTTAGCCCATGTATATTAGGCATTAGAGTCATATATGTATGAAATCATGAATCAAATTCAACCTACTAGCCAATATTCTCCTTTAGCCGATTTTCTAAGTCAAGATAAAGCCATCAATATGCTTACCTATAGCCGAACGTACAACATCAATCTATGTATTCATTCATGTGGCCGAATATGCATGTCTATGGTGAGGCCGATTGTACACTTAATACATTCTACAATTATGGTCACTTGTATTGACTAATTACCATTTTGTTTCAAGTTCAAAGCTCGGCTAAAACACATATATACACTAGTAATCACATACTAACATTTGCACTTCACCTTAATAGCTAACTTAGCAACCCTTAATTTAACATATAATTGTTCATAGCACAATTTAAGCATCCTCTCCATTCCATCAATTCAAAACACATACATCACTCAATAATATTCCAAGTCATATTCGGCCTTAGTACACACTTGTTAGCCGATTTTTTTCTCCATTTAGCAACTAATGCACATATGTGCTCATTTGCTAGACTCTACTTCACCTAACTACCATTTCTCATCCAAATAACATGAACAACATTTACTCATGACATCAAGCATTCTTTAATTCGGCTATCACTAGTATAAGCTCCTTACCTTAATATTAACCTAAGATGACCGAGTGCTATTTAACCCAAGTCATCAAGAGTTTTATTATTTAACACCTTAGATATCCATTTCAAAACACTTAACCGGCCTTTGATCAAGACTTTAAACAAAGTCTATGTTCGGTTATCACACACATGGGTGTTATTAGTTTAAAGTTTTAACAAGATTAATTTCTTTCATCAACAATCTTTTTGTTTCTTTATCCATCAAAACTTAAGGGTAAGAAAGAAAAAAAATCAAGTTCTTCTCATACATACCATAACCGAAAGTTCCATCCAACCCTCTAAATTCAACGTTTTAGTATGGCTAGGTAAGAAAAACATGATGATTAACCTAAACAAACTAAGATTTCAAAAGAAAGATTAACAAAATTTACTAACCTTCTCTTCATTCAAAAGGCCGAATGCCCCCCTCTATTTCTTCTTCTTGTACGGCTAAGAAGAACAAGGTGATACCTTTTTTCTTTTCTTCACCCTTTCTTTCCTTATTTTAATACTAACTCTTTTATTTTATTCTTTCCAACATGAAACATTAACACACCATGCTTAAAATATGATGTGACCCATAGCATGGCCGGCCACTAGCTCAAATTTTGGGCAATTTGACATGCAAACCCATCATTTCTATAGCATGCATTAATAGGCCACTTTACATTTGCCTAGCACATTTCTAAATTTTCTCACATAAGTCCTATTTACTAAAATTCACCTACAATTAACAAAATTCAAATATGAAATTTTCACACATGCATATATACATATAATAAGCATCAAATATGACAGTTAATTATTTTTATGACTCGGTTTTGTGGTCCCAAAACCACTTCCCGACTAGGGTCACATTAGGGCTGTCACATTATTTTTGGGTCAGATTTGTGGTCCCGAAACCACAGTTCCAATTTCACTGAAAAACAAGCTGTTACAACTTTCCCCCTTTAGGGATTTTCATCCTCGAAAGTCTTTCCAATAAAAAGATTTGGGTATTGCTTCCTCATTGTATCCTCTGGCTCCCAAGTAGCCTCTTCTATATCGTGTCATTGCCAAAGAACTTTTACTAAAGCTACCTTTTTATTTCTTAACTCTTTTGTTTCCCAAGCTAAGATTTTGATTGGTTCTTCACTATATGTCATATCAGGTTGAATCTCTACCTCTTTCGGAGAGATAATATGTGAAGGATCAGATCGGTACCATCGCAACATAGACATATGAAAAACATTATGAATCTGATCAAGCTCTGGTGGTAAAGCTAACCGATATGCAACCACTCAAATTCTTTCAGTAATATCATATGGTTTAATGAACCGTGGACTCAGTTTTTTTTTCGACCAAACCAAAGAACTTTCTTCCGAGGCGACACTTTCAAGAATATTTTGTCACTAACTTGAAATTCTATTTCTTTTCGCTTCAAATCAGCGTAGGACTTTTGATGATCAGAGGCTACTTTCAAGTTGTCTCGAATTACTTTCACTTTTTCCTCGATCTCTCAAACCTAGTCAACTCCATGTAACTTTTTCTCCCTAGGTTCTGTTCAGTACAATGGAGTTCTACATTTGCAACCATACAACGCTTCATACGTGCCATTTTAATACTAGACTGATAATTGTTATTATAAGCAAATTCAACCAAGGGCAAATACCTTTCCCAGTTACCTTCAAACTCAAGTACAAAACACCGAAGCATATCTTCCAAGATCTGTATTACCTGTTCAAATTGATCATCTGTCTGGAGATGAAATGCAGTGCTAAAATGTAACTGAATACCCAGAGCTTCTTACAATTTGCTCCAGAATCGAGATGTAAACCAAGGATCTCTATCTGAAATAATGGATACAGGCACTGCATGCAATCTGACAATCTCAGAAATATATAATTCAACCAATCTATCCAAGGAATAATCCATACGAATTGGAATAAAGTGTGCAGACTTTGTCAACTATCAACAATTACCCAAATGACATCTTTCTTTTTTGAAGCCAGGGGTAACCCCAATACAACGTCCATAGTAATTCTTTCCCATTTCCATTCTGGTATCGTTGTAACACCCCTAACCAGTATCTATTGTTGAATTAGGGTTACGAGGCATTACCAATCAAAACATAGTTCCGAATAGTCATTTATTATAATTTATCCAAAAAGTAATATCATTTTCTTTATAAAATTTTCAAACTCAAATAACAACCATCCTCTTATTTCCTATAAGACAAATTCGCATATTTAAGGTACATAACCAACCTAAAACAATCATATTTTACTAACCGCATCTCATGTACGAACCATGCTTCAAAACTCAACTATTTCAATTTCATTTATCTGTTCAAATTTCGAACCAAACTGACATACATCAATACCATATTTCTTATTCAAAGCATATGTCCATCAATTTCATGGCATACGAATACCTAAATTAAAATCAAACATATAATCAAGAAGGCTCACTAATAATTTGGCCAAATGCATACGGTATCACAAAACATATATATATACATACGATATACCAAAATCTCATACTTATCAAAATGAGCCAAATACCATAACTGAATATACGACCACATATATAACACATTTCGTTATCAAGCATTAAACCAACAACTTGACCTTTAAATATCAAACCAAAAACAAGCATGTCATAGGTATATGTATTTATTTTACCTATTATTAGCCGAATGTAAATATATATATCATATATCATAATTTATCTCACAAAATGACCAAATAATTTTTCATCATTCACAAATCAATTCACAAGGAAATTTATACATCAAAACATAGGTCATTAATAAGCCACACCAAATAGCAAAATTCACATGGCATAGCATAGTCATTACATTGCAAATATGAACGCATACCAATATTAACATCTAACCGAATAATTAACCACATTACCATCACTCAAACCAAATTGTAACTATCCACAAATGCAAAATATATCATCAAACAAACTTCTCAAAATGAGCTAATTAACAAGGCTGATTATTCACAAACATTAACATCATTATCAAGCCATTTTCGCATGGCTATTTATACACAATTTAAAACTAATCGTATCAAAACTAGCCTATACATGCCATATGTCATAAGTACAAGCTTTCAAAGTACTAAAATAGCGATTGATAGTGTGACGATGATCCTTGACGATCCCCGAGCTCGAGCTAGCTTTATATATATATAAAACAATGAAAGAACACACAAGGTAAGGTTTGAAAGCTTAGTAAGCCATAAGCAAATAAATCATCACAAGAACATTAATAATTCAATTCGAATAGGCGAAATTAACTAATCTCATACACATATACAATCACTTTTCTCATATAATTCATACTACCATGTTAAGTAACTTCACTTACCTTATTTTTCAATGAACATATAAACTTCATACGTACTTGAATCATTTAGCTCAAATTCAAATTCAGTCATATTTTGACAATTCCCGTTGAACCATTCGGAATCGTTAAGGATACTCGGAAACACATATCGCATACAATGCCATATCCCGATATGGTCTTACATGTTATCACATATTGATGTCTTTGTCCCAGATAGGGTCTTACACGTAATCTCATATCGATGCCAATGTCCCAGACATGGTTTTACATGAAATCACACCTCGGAAGTCCTAATGTCATGACATTAGTATCCTATACTATTCCTAAGGTTCATACCGGGCTTTCAACTTTGTAACTCAATCAATTCATGCTCAAAACAAGTCTTCCAATGCTCAATTCAATTCAGCAACATATATAAATATACAATTCAATTCAACAATTTATACATTTAAATTTAGAAACATTTATTTGCATATGAACTTACCTCATACGGAAATGGACGGATCGGAACAACTATTCAACAACTTTCAACTTCCCCAAATCCAAATTTGATTTCTTTCTTTCTTGAACTAAATAAATTCAAATTTAACTTATTTAATCAGATATTCATTCAATTTCACCCAAAATTATATAAATGGGCAGTTTGCACTTTAGCCCCTAACGTTCACATTTTCACAATTTAGTCCCTATTTCAAAACAACACAAAATATACAAATTTTCATCAACCCCAAGCATGGCCGAATCTTCCCTAGGTCCCTAGCAGCCCATTAATTCGATTTATTTCACATTTTAATCCCTCAATTTACGAATTTCACAATTTAATCCTTAATACGTATTTTTTTCAAAAATCACATAATAAACTATGAAAATTTAACAACAAATATTAATTTTTCATCATCAAACAACAAAAAGCTTGAATATTCATCAATGGCATTTCACAAATTCATCACCAAATCCAAAAATTAAAGCATGGGCTAGCTAATATACGAAGTAACGATCTCAAAAACATAAAAATCATCAAAAACTGAACAAAAATCACATACCAATTGAAGCTTCAAATGACCGAACCCTAAATAGCCATGGTTGTCTTCTTTATTCTTCAAATTTCAGCAAACGAAGATGAACACTCCACTAACTTTCTGTTTTATTTTAATTTATTAACATTAATACATAATTTACCATTTTACCCATGGTTGTTTAACTTATAAATTAATTAATGGTTGTCCATAAATGTCCACTTACTATAATCTTGGTCAAATAACATTATAAGGACATCCAATTAAATATTTCATTGCAAATAAGCACTTAAAAAATTAGTATGCCACTTTTGTATTTTATGCGATTTAGTCCTTTTATTAAATTAACTAACCAATCGGTAAAATTAAATCACGAAATTTTCACACATATCAAATAACATGATGTAAACACCAAAAATAATATTAAAATAATTTTACAACCTCAGATTTGTTGTTCCAAAATCACTATTCTGATTTAGCTAAAACCGAGCTGTTACAATCGTAACTAGCTGCAATAGTCCAGAAGGCAGCTGATGTTCAGCTTTTACTTGCTAACATATCAAACATGTAGATACAAACTCAAAAATATCTTGTTTCATTCCTGGCCACTAGTACAACTTTTTCAAATCATTGTACATTTTATTACTACCAGGATGTATAGACATGCTACTATTGTGAGTTTCATTCAAAATCTTCTGTACTAGTTCTAAACCTTTTGGTACACATACTTTACCTCTAAATAACAAACAACTATCAGTCTCGATCTGAAATTCTGAGTCAGAGGCCGATTCACTTTGAACCCATCTTGCTTGTAACTTACTATCATTTTTCTGAGCTTCAGAGATCTATTGGAAAAACGCTGGTCTAGCTTTCAACTTAGCTATAATTGATCCATCATCAGATAATGACAATTTAGTATTAATAGCTCGCAAAGAAAACAGGGATTTTCTACTCAAAGCATCTGCCACTACATTGGCTTTTACTGGATGGTAGTCAATAACAAGATCATAATCTTTCAATAACTCCAGCTACTGCGTTCTCTCAAATTCAAATCTTTCTGTGACATCAAATATTTCAGACTTTTATGATCAGTGAATATATGACATTTTTCACCAAATAAAAAATGCCGCCAGATTTTCAGTGCAAACACTATGGCTACCAGTTCAAGATCGTGTGTTAGGTAGTTCTTTTCATGTGGCTTTAGCTTTCGAGAAGCATAGGCTACTACGTTACCATCTAGCATCAAAACACAGCCTAAAACATTCAATGATGCATCACTGTAAACTATAAATTCCTTACCTGATTCAGGCTGAACTAACACTGGTGCTTCTGTCAATAAAGCTTTTAATCTGTCAAAACTCTATTGACATTTATCAGTCCACTCAAACTTTACATCTTTTTGTAGCAGACGAGTCATCAGAGAAGCTATCATTGAAAAACATTTTACAAACATCCGATAATAATTAGCAAGTCCCAAAAAACTTCAAACTTCAGACACATTCTTCGGTGGCTTCCAATTAACAATGGCTGAAATTTTATTATGGTCTACTCTGACACATTCAGCAGATACTATATGCCCAAGAAAACTAACTTCCCCTAGCCAAAATTCACATTTTATGAATCTGACGTACAGTTGTTTCTCTCTCAGGGTTTGTAACACTATTCTCAAATGCTTAGCATGCTCATTTTCATCTCGAGAGTAAACCAAAATATCATCTATAAATACCACCACAAACATGTCCAAATACAAGCTAAAAATTCTATTCATCAAATCCATAAACACTACAGGTGCATTTGTCAAGCCGAATGGCATCACAAGAAACTCACAGTATCCATACCTGGTTCTAAAAGCTGTCTTTGGCACATTTGAATCTTTTACCCGTAGTTGATAATAACCAGAACGGACATCAATTTTTGAAAATACAGTGGCACATTTTAACTGGTCAAACAAGCCATCAATACGATGCAATAGGTTCTTTTTCTTTATCATAACTTTTTTGAGCTCTCTGTAATCAATACACAACCTCAACGATCCGTCCTTCTTCCTTACAAATAGAATTGGCGTACCCCAAGGTGAGAAATTAGGTCAAGCAAAACCTCTGTCAATCAACTCTTGCAACTGTACTTTCAGCTCTTTCAATTTAGTAGGAGACATTCTATAAGGTTCTATGGATATCGGTGTTGTACTTGAAACAAGATTTATAAAGAATTCCACTTTTCTTTTTGGTGGTAAACCAGGTAATTCTTCTAGGAATACATCAAGAACTTCACATACTATTGACACTGATTGAATCTTTGATTCAGATAGTTTAGTATCCATCACATACGCAAGATAAGCATCATACCCCTTTCTAACATATTTCTATGCTGATATTGCTGAAATCACATTAGGTAGTCCATCTAGTTTATCAGATTCAACACAAAGCGATTCACCATTCTCACATTTCTTGTATATATTTCTACTTACAATTTACCACTGCATTATATCAGGTTAACCAATCCATTCCCAAAATTACATCAAATGGCAACAATATCATGTCAGCCGAAAAGCAATAACATTTTACCATCAACAGACAGTTCTTACAGACTTTATCAACCATAACACATTGACCCAGGGGGTTTGAAACTTTAACCAAAAATTCAGTAAATTCAACAAGTAAATTTTTAACAGACACTAGGTTTGTGCATATATATGAATATGTGGAACCAGGATCAATCAATGCAGTAATATCAGTATCAAGTAGAGAAAATGTAACCGTAATGACGTCTGGTGCAGAGGCATCTTCTCTAGCACGAATAGCATATGTCCTTGTAGGTCCTCGTGCCACAGATCTAAATACTGTATCCTTGGTAGTACCTCGACTACCACTAACATTACCGAGGTGATTGGGTGGTCTGCCTCTCGTAATAGGATTACTAGACTTTGGAGCTAGTTCTATTTCTTTTTCAACTCTTTTGGGACAATCCCTAAGAAAATGGTCAAGTGAACCACATCCGAAACAAGCTCTGCTTCTAGATCGACATTCCCCATTATGAAATTTGTTACAATGTTTACATTTTGGTTTGGGATTACCGACACTACCTACACTGGTCATAGACGGAGACGAAGACCTCCGGTTAGAATGCTGAGAGCCCTGCTCTTTTCCAGAATATACCGTAGATTTGGTCACACGATCATAATACTTCTTTAATTTCTTAGAAGCAAACGATTGTGACTTACTCATAGTTCTTTTTCCAGAAACCTGAGCCTCTCTTTCAGCTTCTCTCTTTTCTTTACTCAATTCCTCCGCTTTATGTGCTCGATCTGCGAACACTTCAAATTCCCATAATTCGAGAATTTCAATCAACAATTTGATATCCTCATTTAAACCCTCTTCAAAGTGGTTACACATATCGGCCTCAAATTGGACCCATTCTCAGGCATATTTACTCAGCCGAACAAATTCTTGTTCATATTCAGACACAGTCATATTTCCTTGTTTGAGCACTAGGAATTCTTTCTTTTTCTGATCCATAAATCTTTGACTCACATACTTTTTTCTGAATTCAGCTGGAAGAACTCCCATGTGACATTCTCTGTCGGTACAACTGAAGTTATGGTATTTCACCAGTGATAAGTTGTATCTTTTAGTAGGGATACTGCATATTTCAGACATTTAGTAGGTGTGCGTGATAAGTTCATCAAAAACCCGGATAGTATTTTCTAGCCAAAACTCAGCCCTTTTCAGACCATCATCTGCGGTAGCTCTGAATTCTTCCACCCCATGTTTGTCGATTTTACCTATCGGAGGCTTACCAATTCTAACAGGTTCAGCACCCTGTGGTACCTCAGGAATCAGTTGAGGAGCAAGTGAAGAAGGTCGTTGTACAGCAGGGTTTGTTCTTAGGTATTGAGTAAACCATTCATTCATCATTTGAAAGAAGGCTTGTTTTGCCTCCTTGCTTCGACCCTCAAACACGGGCCTTTCACTGCCAGACGTAGACACAACTCTTTGAACTGAAGCTGAAGCATTGCTCTCAGCTTTCTTGGATTCAGCTCTAGCTCAGTTAGATGACATTACTATATGAAAAACCCATTTAAAATAATCAGGAGTCATCACACTATCACAATTTATATAATGGCATGTATAGCTAAACTCGTGTTTTCTACGTCAGATCTGAGAATCGGCTAAACAGAGCTACTACAAAATGTAACACCCCTAACCCGCATCTATCGTCAAAACAAGGTTACAGAGCATTACCGTAACATTCAAATACATTTATAAATAATTTATGTAAATTACTATTCATTAATCAAAATCATTCATACGTCACTTGATTGGGCCCTCGAGGCCCAATATGAACACTAGAATCGAGTTGGGACATAATCGAAAACTTTTAGAATTTTTCACAACTTTTCAAATTTTTTCCAAGGTGCAGGGCTCACAAGTCCGTGTGACCCTAGGACACGCCCGTGCTAAAGGTTGTGTTCAACCCCGTGTAACTCTCTAACTTGCACACACGGCCATGCCACATGCTCGTGTGCTAAGCCTTGTGGCTAATTAATTCAATTCAAAAATAGGTGCAGGTTTCATATGGCCAAAACACACGCTCGTATTCTAGACCATGTGACTCACACGGCTGAGACACACACCTGTCTCTCTACTCGTGTGCTCAATTCTGAGAATTCTGTTACTCAAAATTAGGGTGCAAGGGACACACAGCCTAACCACACGCCTATGTTACCAGGCCATGTGTCACACACGGTCTAGGCAAACACCCGTGTGTCCACCCTTGTGGACGAACTGAAGCGATTTCTAGATTCATTTCTCACCCAAAATTTCACCCACGACCTGCACTTCAAACACACATCAAATGCCAACAAATTCAAGCATTCAACTTAAGTAAATTTCATCATTCACAAGACATACCACTACTAGCATACATGATCACAACCTTAGTTTAACTTAGACATTCACAGCATTGATCACATATTCTTAACATAACACATTTGTATATATGCATATCATAATAATCTACTTAGTCATACCAAAATGAACCATTAATAGTCATTCCAATGACTAGATTTCAAAATAACATTTCAAGCCACTATAGGCCAAGTTGTCCTATACATGCCATTATACCAAAATGATTTCACTATATACACCCAAAATAGCTAGTTGATAGTGTGACGATGCTCCAATAATCTTCCAACCTTCATGAGCTTCCGAGCACTATAAATAGGGAAAAATAAATGGAGTAAGCATTACATGTTTAGTAAGTTCGTATAACAGAAACTAAATTTACCAATCATGTTTATTAAAATCTAGGCATACAATGTTATGTTTCCATCCATTTGGCTAAATTCCCTAATCACATACATTCAATCAAACATGTTAGTCACCAAAATATTCATATCAATCAAGTAACATAGATGAGCTCATCAAGCAATAGTCTTTCAAGTCATTATCATTTCATCTCAAGGTTCTCATGCCATGTTAAGAGTTCTATGTCTGTTGAATCATTGAAATTACGATAAAGGCTCAAGTAGTACACTCGAGGTGTACGATTCATTAATTTGTCAAGCTACACGTCTCAAGCTACACGTCGTATAATAGGAATACAAGTCTAGGCTAAATCCTTTATTTAACGTATGCTCAGAGGAGCTCGATTAGGATTACCAGTCCAGGGTAAACCCTAATCACAACGTATGCTCGAGAGGTATTATATCGGGATTACCCGTCTGGGCTAAATTCTTTCTATAAAAAGGTCAATGGGATTATTCGTCCGAGCTAAATCCCGTCCGTGACAAATGCAGAACCTTATTAGTTTCAGGAAAGCGCATATACTCATCAGAACTCAACATTCAATCGGGACTTAACCCTTTTTCACCATTTCAAGCATGTATCAATTTTCCATCATAACATACAAGAAAAACACATCAACATAAATCACATTACAAATAAACACAACATTCAATTAACATAATTACATGCCTGACTAAGTTAAACGAACTAACCTGACACTTGTTCGGGTTATAAATCTACTGATCCAAAACCTTCTCTTTTTCTCGATCTAACCTCAAATTTGAGTTGTCTGAATCTATATAAATAACTTAAATCATCAATTTCATACATTTTATACTCGTTGGGACTCAATTTACGTCCTAGGTAAAATTATCATTTTGCCCCTAACTTTTCCATAAATTCTGATTTTGTCCCTAGGCTCGAAAAATGAAACTTGTGCAAATTACTCCCAATTCCAAGCCTAACCAAAGCCCCATTACAAATTTTACAGCACATGTATTCATAGAATTTTAGAATTTTTCATCAAAATTTACAACTTTTCATTTTAGTCCCTAACTCATGTTTTCTTCAAAAATCACTTTGTAAAACTTGTTTGTCTATCAATAATCTTTCATTTTCTACCATAAATTTCTAATTTTTAGCATATACATCATTGACCAATTTTTCATACCTTGATAACTTTTCAAATTAATGCCTCAAATAGAGAGATTAAGTTATCTCGATTTCAAAAATATCAAAATTACTAAAAACGAGACAAGAAAACTTACCCAATTAGGCCTTGAAAGTTTCCCTTCTCTCTCCTAGGGTTTCCATAGAATTTTAAGTTGAAGATGATGAAAATAAGATGATATATTTCAAATTCCAATTTAGTCATTGACCTTTTCTAATTTTTCCATGGATGAGTCACCAAGAATTTACATACTTTTCTTTAATGGTCTAATTACCATATATGGACCTCTAGTTTTGAATCCCATAGCTATTTAATCCTTATAGCTACTTGAATTCAACTTTCACATTTTATGTGATTTAGTCCTTCTCGTAATTAAGCAGTAAATCGATAAAATTTTCGTATCATAATTTTCAAACGACATATCTACCATATTACAGACTATATAATAAAATAAAAATAAACTTTATTTTTGGGTCGAATTTGTGGTCCCGGAACCACTGTTCCGATTTCACTGAAAATAGGCTGTTACATTATGTATATATCATCTCACACATAACAACACAATCATATAACTCAATTCAAGCATATTAATATACATTTTTAAGTTACGCGAACTTACCTTGAAAATGGTTCATTTTTAAATTTCAAGTAATCCGAAACCTTTTGCTTTCCTCGATCTAGTTCTGTTGTTGGTCTTTCCAGATCTATCTGGATAAATTTAACTATTAATCCATCACATTTCATATACATTTGCATTCTATTGCATTCTAGGAAAAATTACCATTTTGCCACTATCCTTTTCAAAAATTTTGTATTTCATCCCTAAGCTCGGAAAATGAAATTCATGAAATTTAACCCTCTTTCCAAGCCTAACCAAAATTTATAAACAACATTTACAACACATTTTTCACAAATTTATAACTTTCCATGGGTTTTTACTATTTTTCATTTTAGTCCCTAAATCAAATTTTCATCAAAAATTGCTTTGTAAAAATTGTTTATCTATGAATAACTTTTCATTTTATACCATAAATTTCTAATTTTCAGCATATTCATCCATGATCCAAATTTCATACCTTGATAACGTTTCAAATTAATCCCCTAAATAAAGAGATTACACTATCCCAGTTTCAAAAATATAAAAATCATTAAAAAAAGGACTTGATTTCATGTCTTTTCAAGCTTGGTAAGTTGTCTTCCTCTCTCCTAGGGTTTCCATAGAAATTTTTGGGAAGATGATATGAAATTAGATGAATTTTTCTTTTTATTTAATTTTCATCTTTTAATTTTAGTGATTTCCAATTTAGTCCTTTGCCTGTTCTAATTTTTCCATGGATGAGTCATTAAAATATCTATTAACTACTCTTCAATCGTCTAATTACCATATAAGGACCTTAATTTTTGAATTCCATAGCTGTTTGATACCTATAGCTACTAGAATCCAACTTTTGCATTTTATACAATTTAGTCCTTTACCTAATTAACCACACAATCGATAAAATTTTCATATCAAAATTTGCATGTGACCTTCCTATCATGATGCCAACCATAAATTAAAATAAAATAATTTTTATTTTTTAACTCGGATTTATGGTCCCAAAACCACTATTCCGACCTCACCGAAATTGGGTTGTGACAATTACATGTGTATCCATCGATATTTCAAATAAATTCAACGGGCAAAGTTCTGTCATGGCTAATTTGGACTTGAGATGATTTATCATAGAAATGTATATGTTATACGGAAATATGATAAGAAAAGTATGTGTATGAAAGTTATTACATGACGAGCACATCTTTATTACTTAAAAAGTATTTAGAAATTCATGACTAACTTGCTTGATTGAGTGCATGTGCATTAGGCAATTGGTCAAATTTTTGGAATGCATGTTATTTATATGATTACTTGAATTGAATATAAACAGTAAGTTAAATTCTTGTTATACGAACTTACTAAGCATTAAATGCTTACTTTGTTTTATTTTCCTCTGTTTTATAGTGTTCAGGAGCTCATAAAGGTTGGAATCGGTTGGAGCACCATCATACTATCCTTTAGCTTGTTTTGGTATAAATAGAAAACTTATTTTTGTATAATGGCATTTATAAGCTAACTTGGCCAGTGTTGGCTTTTAAATGGTTTATTGTAATATAGCCATTGGAATGGCTAGTGATGATATGTTGAGTGAACATATATAAATGAGGTTATAATATGGTTAATATATGTATGCTTAATATGGTTAGATTGAATTATGGTAAACAAATATGTTTAACAACAGGTAAGTTTGAATACATGTGATAATATATCATGTACAATGTTAATGTTGGCTTGGTTTTAATGTCTTGAATTGGTTGGTATATGTATGCAAGTATTAATGTAGGTACAAGGAAAAATTTGGGTGAGAAATAAGGCTTGGAAATGGCCTTATTTTTTCCATACAGGTGTGTGTTTCAACCATGTGTGACACACAGCCATGTGCACTGGTGTGTGGTTTGGCCATGTGTCCCCTACATCTTAAAAATTGAGAAACAGAATCCTTAGAATTGGTCACGCGGGTAGAGACACGGGTGTGTGTCTCAGCCGTGTGAAACACACGGCCCAAAACATGAGCGTGTGTCTTAGCCGTGTGAATCTTGCACCTATTTTTGAAAATTAAATTATCCATACGGCCTAGCACAAGGGCATGTGGCTGGCCGTGTGACCCATGTCAGTAGCTACCCTAATTTGAACACAGGCTGGGACACGATCGTGTGCCTCACATCGAATGCCCACGGCCTAAGACACGAGTGTGTCACTTGGCCATGTGAGTCACACGGCCTGACCACACGGGCGTGTGTCCCCTGCACCTAAGAAAAATTTTGAAATTTTGTGAATTTTTTTTTATTTTTCGGTTTAGTCCCGATTTGATTCTAATGTGTATTTGGGGCCTTGAAGACCCAATTAAGGGATGATAAGATTGATTTCAGATATGAATAGTAAATTATATGAATTTTTTTTTGTAATTGATCTGTAAACTTCGTTAATGCTCCGTAATGTAACGCCCCCACGCCCGAAACCGTCACCGGAGTCAAGCTTGAGGTGTTACTAAACTTATCTTACCTTTTAAACAACTCTAAACCACTTATTTTAATTTTCGGAATAAACTATTTTTCTGCGTCATGGTTGCTTAAAAATTCATTTCTCGAGTTTCAAAACTTGAAATTAAGATCCGTAAATTTTTCCTGAAACTAGACTCATATATATATCTACTAATTTTTTTCTAGAATTTTTTACTTAGCCAATTATTACAGTTTATTAGTTAAAGTTACCCCTATTTCAGAATTCAACTGCACTGACCTCTACTTACTACGAACCACTTTTCTCTCTGTAAAAAATCATATTACTATACCATTTGTTTCTATTAAAATTAGATTCAATAGGGATTCTAACCATATAAATTACACCACCTAATTATTTTTTTAAAATTTATGGTGAATTTCTAAAGTTGGAACAGGGGATCCAGAAATCGCTCTGGCCCTATTTCACTAAAACTCAGATATCTTATAAAATACAAAACATTTACCAGTTTTGATTATTCCATATGAAAATAGACACAATGAGATTTAATTTAATATATTATTCACCATCAACCCATGTCTCTACAATTTCTTGTGATTTTTCAAAATCACGTTATTTCTGATACTTGAATCCGTTTTTAAGTTACTCTCACATTTTTCATAGTTTTCATGTGATAGTTACTACTTAATCATACATACTATTAAACATGTATATCATCAGCCATTCTATTAGCTAATCACTAGAAAGTATTTACACATCATTCATAGATCATATCATATCAAAAGAAACCAAGTTCCTATACATGCCATACACAAAAAGAAACGTCTAACTATACCAATGTGATTTCTTCGATAGTGTGATCGGGTCTCCGACGTTTCCTTCGATCCCTGAGTGGCTTGATAAAAACTATAAGAAAAAGAAAATAAAGAGAGTAAGCACTAGGCTTAGTAAGCTTACAAGCAAATAAATTACAACATTCAACATAATGAATAATTATACATAATGTTACCTAGCCTCATAAACTTTCTTTACTTCTCATTTTCTACGTTCTTCTTTACTCACTTACCTTCTTTCTTACCTAACCTTTCACTATTCATAAATATAATCTACCTTCCCTTTTTGCTGATAATTCACTGTAATTTAACGTGTACAATGACCCGTTGAACCACTCGGAATACTAAGGATACTAGGGTCGTTCCTGTCTATCAATATCCTACCAATGACATGTCTTCGACATGGACTTACATGAATTATTCCTGTCTTCAATGCCATATATATATATCTAATATGGGCTTACATGGCTCATTCCTGTCTCCAAAGCCATATATCTGATATGGACTTACATGGCTCATTTCTGTCCTGTCCTGTCCTGTCAACCCCAATATCCTAACATTCCTAAGGTTCAAACGGGGCTTCCTAATGCTTTTTCTCTGTCACTTCGCCTTTGATTCGACTTTAAGTATTCTCAAAAAATAAGTATATAAATGCTGGAAATTGACAATAATAATGTAAAATAAAAGAATATTGCATTTATTTACTGTAAACTTACCTCGATACAAAATGTGACTAAACTTTACAATTTAGTCCTTTACTTTTTCTTTTCCCAGATCTACTCCCGAATTTCGCTCTTCTTGATCTATAATAGAAAATTTAACTTATTTAATATTCACATTTATCAAAACAGTCATTGACCCAAACTTTGGCAAAAATACATTTTTGCCCCTAAACTTTCACATATTTGCACTTTTGCCCCAAGGCTCGTAATTTAAAATTCATCCTATTTTCTTATTTTTTATGACATTCTGATCATTTTTCCCTTCTATGACAACATTAAATTCACACTCTAACATGTACTTATGACTATTAGGTATTTTTACCAATTAAGCCCTTTTACTCGTTTTCACTTAAACCGAGTAGCACAAGTTGTCTAACATAATTTAAAACCTCATATTATATCATAAAACATCAAAATAAACAATTTTCACCTATGGGTATTTTTCCAAATATGAACCCTAACTTAAATTATTGCTAGCATAAGCTTTATCGAGATACCGGGACTCCGAAAACTTAAAGAACATTAAAAACGGGGCTTGGAATCACTTACTATGGAGCTTGAAAGCTTGAAACAAACCCTAGCTATGGATAACCCTTGAAATTTCATGCTAATTAAGAAGATGATGAATTTTGTGTTATTTTTCCCTTTTTATTTCATTTAATATCCAAATGACCAAAATCCCTTCCTTATTAAACTTTAAAAAATTCCATCCATGTCCTATTTTGTCCATGAACTTAGAAATTGGTCAAATTGTTATTTAAATCCTCCTAATTAATATTCCAAAGCAATTTCATACTAAAAACTTCTAGAATGCAAGTTTTACAAATTATTCGATTTAGTCCCTAATCTCAACTTAAGCACTTTATGCATAGAATTTCATCACGAAATTTTCACACAATCATGCAATCATATCATGAACCTCAAAATAATAATAAAATAAATTTTTCTGCCTCGAATTTATGGTTTCGCAACCACTGTTCCGTTTAGGCCCTATTTCGGGATGTTATAGACCCTATTCTAGCGACAGATAGAGGTTAGGGGTGTTACAACGCTTATGTGTGTCGATGCAACGCAATACAAGTTCTGTTTATTGGTAAGGATAAGTTCTACCTTAGTGCTACAGTCTACAGTAAGAGTTCCTTAAAACACTTAAATCAAGGACACTCTAGTTTTTGGATGAACCATTAGTCTTCCAAGTTAATACATTGTCAGTAGTTGTGGATACACAACGGGTTTGCAGATACAAGCTGCTAGTAAAAATTGTGGATAAGCCATTAGTGTTTGTAAGTTAATACATTGCCAGTGGTTGTGACTACACAATTGTTTTGCAGATAAAAGCTTCCAATAATTTGTGGATAAACAACCAGTGTTTGTAGATAAAACTATCAGTATTTCCTCCTTTCAAAGCATCCCACACCATGCAATGTAGTATGACATGCGAGTATCAATACAATACAAAAATAGTAGACATGTTTAACATGTATTTAGATCAACAGTAGCAGTAGACATGTTTGTCATGTATTCGGTTTATCAGTGACAATAAACGTGTCGCTCATGCAATTAGTATTTCAGTAATACAAGAAATAGTAATAGTTTATCAATGATTTAGTCATAGAAGGCATGTACTTAATCACGTATCATGAACATATAGTAATAAATTAATCAATCAAATCATGGATTCCACATTATTCCTAATATCAGGAACTTAGTTGAAAGAGAAAAAATTCTAAAAAAATAGTTATAGGATCATGTAGTGACTAAATTGACAATTTCTAAAAAATTCTAAGCAAAACTATAAAACAGGGCACATGACCATGTGCAATGCCTTACGTCCTATGGAGGGATTACATGGCCATGTGGTGACACTATGGCCGTGGGGAACATGTAAAATCAAGCTACAAGAGAGGCACGATCTGTGGCAAGCATTGTTGACAATTCTAGGCTATGTAAGAATCGAATATCATAGGGTTTCAGGGGGAAATGATCGTGTGTGAGGTCGTATGGTCTACATGCCTATGTGGCTAGCTGAGTGATCTTATTTCAAGGCTCGATTTGCCCAAATCACTTGTAAAGAACACACACCTTTCATCGGGGTCTAATAGATATTCCTCATCCTCAATCCTGGTCTGATTCACCAAGATTTGGTCCTTCAATGGAAAATATGCTCGGATTAACAATTGAATCAAGATTTTTCAATATTTACAAGAATCAGGAAGAAATGCAAAAGGTTTATTAATCAGATGAAAAATTAGCGTTGGGACAATAAAATTACAAAATACAAAATTTGATCGTCTAAACAAAGGCACTTACCATTTCTTGGCAAAGTTAGGGATGCAATTGGCGGTGATTCGCTAAATCGATAGAAACACAAGTTAATGGGAGATGATTTTATTTAGAAAATAAAATAATTATCAGTAAAAAAGATGCAAATTTGGTGTAAAAGAGAGGAAAGAAAAGAAAAAAGAGAAAAAACAAGGAGAGAGAACCAAAATTCCATTTAGAATTGGAAAGGAAAGAAAACCTAGTTTAATTGGAAGAGGATTTATTAAATAGCTAGGGATTGAAACCCTAGGCGTGGTTTGGCAAATAAACCCATTATTTTGGCTGAAATTAAGAAGGAAAAATAAAGGGACCGGTGGTGGTGATATGGTGGTTCGAACTTGGGCCAACAAGGGGGGATAAGGTGTGTTAATCATTTGGGTTGCTGCCCATTTCTTGCTAAATTTTCAGTTCAAATAGTATTTATTTTGGTATATATTCTACTTTAGTTTGCTAAAAATTAAAGAAAAGAATTGAAAGAGGAGTGGATACAACCTAGGACATCTAAGGAGTGCACTAACTATTTAACCATCAGGTCTAGTCATTTCTTTATTTCAATTAGCCCCCTATATTTTGGGGTGTGACACGGGCTAACAGAGGGCTAATAGAAAGGATTCTGCCAAGGGCTACATTGGACGGATAATCCGTTGGAAGTGGCAGGTTACAATTCATTAAAAACTAGATGTTGATTTCTGTTATCCAGAAGATTGGAATGAGGTAAACCAAAAGCCTAGGACTAGTCTATAAGAGTAAGGATCCAAAATTATGGTGAATATTAGTGGAAGCCAGCTAGTGGTAGACAGTGTTTGTGAGGCAAGCTAGTTAAGGTGCAAAGAAATCTAGGATGAGGCGGAATCAGGCCAAGTTCATAGAGATCTCGTATAAAAAAAGGGGCATATATGTCTAAATTATATAAGTTTTTTTAGCACCTTTTTACTTATAATCTATTCAAAATTCGAGTATATGGATAGCTAATTGTGTCATTTTAGTTCATATTAAGACATAGGGTATATTTTTAGTAAAGTGTGTAATTTCATGAAATGAAGTAATAATTTTACATAAATTTTTACTCAATTTGTTGTAGTTGGACCATTGAGTTGATAAATGTGGTAGCCAATAAAAGCACACAAGGACATGAAATAAAATCCACTGCATGTGGGCGGAAAAGATAACAAATTGGACCTAGAAATGATTGATTAAACCTAGTTGAAATTTGGTTTCTGAGAAGGGCGAGTTTGTTGGCTAGTTAGGTTGTCAAAACCGTCCAACAATTGGGAGAAGAGCCTAATTTGAGTAAAGCATGAAGAGCAACCAAAATTATCTTTGAATATTTGTATTGAAGGTCCTTACATGTGTGAAAAATCAGAAATCCTCCCCCAACTAAACATTTTAAAACCGTCCAACCATTTGCATGATTCATGCATAAAATCAAGCATGAATCAAGTAACCACTCAACCTTCTCTCCACAATATATGGCCAACCAAGCAAGGGAGAAATCCAAGGGATCTCAATGCTATTTTTAGCAAAATCCCAAGCTATTCCTCTAGTATAAATATCACCCTTCATGTCTCATTTCAAGATCTCATCCAACAATTCCTCATCTATCACATCTCTCACATTCTCTCATTTTTATTTTCTCCCTAAGCTCTCCATTTCTCAAGCTAGCATTTTTCTTGGAAAAAAACTCTGTTGGCCAGCAACCTTGAAGAGAAATTTGTAAAGGAGCAACAACGAGAATTAGAGGAAGTGGAACGACGGAAATGTGCAAGTGTACACAATTACAACAAGTAATAAAGTGACAAGTAAATGTCAAGTTATCGTACCCACAGAGACTGTGAAAAGAATTATTTATGAATGATATTTAAAACACTTTGGTGAAGAAAAATATTATGTTTGAAGAGGGTGATTAAAAACTAAGATTTTAAACTAAGTAAACTAAATAAATAAATCTCAAATGCACGATTTCAAAATATGATTTTAATCAAGATGACATAATTGTTTTAGATTAATTACATTTCTTAACTTAGAACTATTAAACTCGTGTTTATATTGTTATGAACAAATTCACAAAAAATCGGTAATTTGCTAGCTTATGAACATACTGACCTACCAAAATCCATTATTCTCTTGACTATATCCCTATGTCAATTCAACTGATTAAACAAATCTTAATAGGAAAAAATGTTATTGCACATACATACTTATTAAATCGAAATAATCTCTTATACATATCTCTATGTCAATTCAAACAATTAATTAAATCTAATAAGCACATAAAAGACTATGTGAGGTAACAAGGTATCCCTACCTTGAAACAGTTTAATCACAATAATCTTGCAAGTTATGCAAGGCAAATGTATCATCAGATACCGTTGCTTATTTAACCCTCAACTACCTTGGACGATTAAACATGCACTGATTAAGTACTGTGTCCATTAATTAAATTTCAATCCATTTAAATAATGAACTCATTAGCTACCTCACAATTTTAATGCAAGAATAACTTAGTCGTGATTTTACTTAATCAAGCATCTTACCTAGGCCTATAACAACATAAACACAATTTTAACATTAGCAGACGAAATGCAATCAACCTAACACGAATTAAATTCAAGCTAAATTTATTAAATTAACCATTCCAACAACATAAATATCCATAGATATGTTAATCATAACAACAACAAAAAATAAAGAGATAGGGAACAAGAATCAAATCCAGTGTTTTTCCAAGGCTTGACTAGTTTGCTCCGTTCTTCCTTCTCTGTTGTCCTCGTCGACCAAGGTTGCTATGAACACTCCAAATGGCTGATGAATGCCCCTTTTCCAAGAGGATAAATCGACAAGAGAGCAATGGAATTTGGAATGGAAAAGAAGAGAGAAAATGAAGAGAAGAGAGAAAAGATGAGAATGCTTGAGATGTGTTTCAAATGACCAGCCTAAGGGGGTTTTTATAGCTAAAGAGGGCTGATAAAAATAGCTAAAATTATCAGACAAAGAGCCCTCCCTTGGCCGGCCACACATGTGGCAAGGTTGATAGTTTCAACTTTGCTAATTTAGGCTTGGGGCAAATCTATAAAGCCACCAATTGTGGAGGGGTTTGTTTACAACTTGAACAAGTCTTCAAAAGCCTCTTTGCAAGCTAAATAATCAGCCAATAAGCTGATTTGGGTCAACATATGGATGGTTTTGGGCTGTTCACTTCTTGGACGGTTCGGCTCAGCTAGAGCACTTTTTCATAATTAATTCATAATAATTTATATAATCCAAATTAAATTGTATATGAATTAAAATTAATTATATCATGAATTAATATACATAATTTGGACCATCTTAGGCTGAAAATTTATTTTGTCTCGATGCTTCAAAAATCGCTTCTCGATTTTGTGCTTCTAGCAGTGTCTGTCGAGCAAATTTTCGCCATTTGTGCAAATCTGTCGAAAATGATCAAAATTAATCAAAATTTATTATAAAATTAATTAAAATTCAATGTTTTCATAATTTAAGTATAATTTAATTAATTTATAATAATTATATTTTTTCGACAAGAATTTTATCGCATAAATTTGAGTTAAAAAGGGCATGAAAAAGTGTGTATATTTTTGTGTTTCCAGGAAGCCACTGCGATTAGTTTTCGGAAATATCGAATTCATCATGAGTTTCTTCTTCCTTACTCTTTACTTTGTTCTTAGTTATTCAAACATGTTTGCAAATTGTTTAAATTTTTTTCCATTAATGATGACTTAAATTTGTATTAGCTAGAATAATTGTAATGAATTGATTTAATTTTATTTTATTTATGTTTTTGATGTTTTGTGCCTCATTCATTCATGCTTCCAATTAAAACCATTCATGTTATTCATACATTAAAATATGTTTGGATGCATTAGAATTAGTTGATCAATCCTAGTCAGATGGCAATTAATGGAAATGATAATTGGAAGGTGCATTCTTAATTTAGATCCTAATCCGATTAAATAAAAGGTTCATAATAACTCTAGAGAGCGCTATTACCTTGCATAAATTTAGGTTTATGTGATTAAATTGTTTCAGACCTAATCCATCCATGTTACTTCACATAAATTCTAAGGAATCCTTAGTAAAATATGGACATAGAAATATACATGTTTTTCTAAGTATAATATTTCGAAAGAACTTATATTAAATTCCAAGTTAATGAAATATCAAATTGCCATGGGATTTTTCCAGAACATTGTTAAACATGATGAAGAATGAATTGAGACAAGTATTGTAATTGTTCTAGCTTATTCATTTTTTTGTTGTTAAAACTTGTGATATTGCTGCTAAAACCATTTTATTGCATTTAGGTTAATTCATTTGCATTTAGTTAATTAATTTAACTTTATCCATAATTTCAAAATCTTGTGTTTCCTTAACCAATTTGTAAATTCTAAATTTTACAATTATTGATTAAAAAATACAATCCCTGTGGAGATGATAACTTTTTTACTTACTTATTACTTGATTACGACTGTATACACTTTCAAATTTTGTCGCGAACCAAGTTTTTGGCACCGTTTCCGAGGACTATTAATTTAATCACTATTTATGAAATTTTTTCTTGCATTTTGGATTATTTTTTCTTCTTTAATTATTTTTTTGTGATTTTCTTTTCAAGTTTTTCTAAGCATAGATCAAATCATCGATTTACTCCCTATAGACCCTGAAATCGAGTGGACAATTAGACGAATGAGACGAAAAAGACTAGCCCAAAAACAAGCTGCAGAAACGAACCTTGAAAATCAAAATAGAGTTCAAGGGAATAAAACTGCTAATGCTTATAATCCAATCCTTATTGTTGATGATAGGGATCGAGCCAAAAGGCATACGCTATGCCACTTTTTAATTATTTAAATTCGAGGATTAGGACACCGGAGATCGCAATTTGAATTGAAGCTTGTAATGTTCTAGATGCTTTAAATAGTGGGTCAGTTTAATGGAATGCCCATAGACAATCCATATTTTCACCTTCGATTGTTCATGGAGGTGAGTGATTCCGTTAAGATAGCTGGTGTAATTGAATATGCATTGAGGTTGAATTTGTTTCCATATTTGTAGCAAGATAAAGCACGAGTATGGCTTAATTCATTGTCACCTAGCTCAATTTCTACATGGCAAGAGCTAGCCAAACACCTTTTTGGTAAATAATTTCCCACCTAGAAAAAATGCTAAGCTGCGGAATGAGATCACCACTTTCCAGTAAATGGATGACGAAACCTTATATAAGGCATGAGAAACATTCAAAGAGTTACTTCGCAAGTACTCTCACAATGGGATTCCACATTGCATCCAGTTGGAGACATTTTATAATGGTTTCAACGCACACATAAGGTTGATAGTAGATGTTTCTATGAATGGTGCTCTCCTTTCTAAGTCTTATAATGAGTCATTTGAAATCATCGAGAGAATAGCCAATAATAACTATCAATGGCCAACAAGTCGAGCAGCTTCAAGAAGACGAGTAACGGGAGTGTATGAAGTAGATGCCCTCACTTCACTCTCAGTTCAAGTATTTCTATCTCTTCAATGTTGAAATAGTTTACTACTAATGGTTGTTTTAATAATGTTGTAGCTCAAACACTGAGTCAATTCGACAATATTTCCTATGTATATTATAAGGACAGACTTTTGTTTGATAATTGTCCATCAAATCCCAAGTCTGTTTATTATGTAGGAAATCAACATCACAATATATGTGGACAAAGACCACAGTCCAACTTCTATAACTCTTCATGGTGAAATAATCCAAACTTTTCCTAGAGTAACCAAGGAAGTGGACCGAACACCACCTACATGCAGCATAAGTCAAATCAACCTCAAGGGTTCAATCAACAAGTTTAGAAATGACCACAAGCTGAACCATCCAACAGTTTGGAGAATTTGTTGAAGGCGTACATGATAAGAAGAACACTAACACATTAATCCAAAGCCAAGGAGCAACATTGAAAAATTTGGAGAACCAAATGGGTCAGTTAGCTACAGAGCTTTGTAATAGACTGTAAGGAGCCTTACCAAGTGACGAAAATTTCAAGGAATTTGGGTAAGGAACATTGTAAAGTAGTTGCTTTACGAAGTGGGAAGACTTTGGAACCCAAGATAGTTGAGCTTAAAGAGGAACTTGCCAAGGAAAAGGAAAATCAACCCATAGTTGAAATTCCTACACCAGAAAAGCCAGATCTTGCAAACTCTGAAGAGGTAAAATTTAAACTAGTAAATTTTGATAAGCTAACACCTTTTTTAGATGCAAATACAATTCCTTAAAAAAACTGTCTAGTCCAATCCAAAGTTCCATCACCTCCGTATCCACAAAAACTCAAGCAACAGAAGCAAGAGCTGAAATTCAAGAAGTTTTTGGAAGTTCTAAAGTAGTTCACATCAATATCCCATTGGTAGAAGCCTTAGAACAAATGTCTAACTATGTCAAGCTCATGACGGACATTCTGTTTAAGAAGAAAAGGCTTAGTGAGTTCTAGACTGTAGCATTAACGGGGGAGTGTAGTTTGTTCCTACAATTGAAGCTACCTTTGAAAATGGACCCTAGAAGCTTTATTATACCTTGTAATATTAGAGAATCTTATTGTGGTAAAACTTTATGTGACATAGGAGCAAGCATCAACTTGATGCCAAAGTCTATTTTTCAGACGTTGGGCATAGGTAAAGTAATACCCACAATTGTGACACTCCAACTAGCGGATCGATCTTTGGCATACCCAAAAGGAAAGATCAAGGATATTTTGGTATGTGTAGATAAGTTTATTTTACCTGTTATTTTATTGTTTTAGATTTTGAAGCAAATAAGGAAGCGTCAATCATCCTGAGGAGACCTTTCCTAGAAATGGAAAGAACATTAATAGACGTGTAGAAAGGTAAACTCACAATAAGAGTTCAAGATGATCAGGTAACATTTAATGTTCTTAAACCCAATGAAATTCCCTGATCCAGTGGAAGAATGTTCAGTAATGAAGGAACCAGAAACCTTAGTTTCTACGGAATGGAAAGCAATCATGTAGAAGACTCATTAGAAAACACCTTAGGGTCTAAGCTATTAGATGATGAACAAGGTAAGAAAAATATAGCTTTAATGGAAGCCAATTCAATGGACTATGTTCAACCAACACAATTTGAACAATTAGAGTTAGAAGCTAAGGAATACACACAACCTAAGTTGTCAATCGAGGAATCGTCCAAACTCAAACTTAAGGTATTTCCCTCTCATTTGAAATAAATTTATTTAGGTATTATTCTACTTTACCCGTGATTATTTCAGCAGAACTAACAAAACGCCAAGAGGAGCTATTAACCAAAGTCTTAAAGAAATTTAAAAAGGCGATCGACTGGACCATAGTTGATATTCGAGGAATAAGCCCATCCTTTTGTATGCAAAAGATTATCTTAGAGGAGGGCAAGTAAGCTAGAATTGATGGGCAAAGAAGAATCAATCCAATAATGAAAGAGGTAGTTCGAAAGGAAGTTATCAAATGGTTAGATGCAAGAATTATTTACCCCATTTCAAATAGTTCATGGGTAAGTCTGGTACAGTTTGTACCAAAGAAAGGTAGAATCACATTTGTAGATAATGAACGTAACGAGTTAATCTTGATGAGGACAGTCACAGGTTGGAGAATCTATATAGACTACGGAAAATTGAACAAGGTCACTTGAAAGAATCATTTTTCACTACCTTTTATGGATCAGATGTTGGAGCGACTGGTAGGTAATGAATATTATTTTTTCTTAGAAGGATGTTCAGGATATAACCAAATAGTTGTAGCCCCAAAAGGCCAACACAAAACAACTTTTACTTGCCCGTACGGTACATTTTCTTTTAAGCGAATGCCTTTTGGTTTGTATAATGCACTTACAACATTTCAACGATGCATGACGGCAATATTTATTGATATGGTTGAAAATTTTGTTGAGGTATTCATGAATGATTTTTCTATTTTTGGTAATTCATATGATGTTTGTTTGAGTAATTTGGGTAAGGTACTAATGAGATGTGAGGAGACAAATCTTGCCCTTAACTATGAGAAATGTCACTTTATGGTTACGAAATGGATTGCCTTAGGACACAATTTCCAGAAGAGAGATCAAAGTCGATAAAGCAAGAGGATGCAATTTAAAAGTTACCACTTCCAATTAGTGTGAAAGGAGTGAGAAGTTTCTTAGGCCATGCCAATTTTTACCAAAGGTTTATCAAAGATTTTTCAAAAATTTTCAAGCATTGTGCATTTTATTAGAAAAAAGACACAACTTTTGAGTTTAACAAAGCATGCTTGAAAGCATTTGAAGAATTGGAAAGTTGGTTAATTCAGCTCCAATAATCCTTACACTAAATTGGAACTCTCTTTTTTAGTTGATGTGTGACACAAGCGATTTTGTTTTGGGAGTTGTGATGGGTCAAAGAAGGAACAAAGTGTTCCATCTGATCTACCATGCAAGTAGAACTTGGACAAGAGCCCAACTTAACTATACGGTAACTGAAAAAGAACTCTTTGTTATAATTTTTACTTTTGACAAGTTCAGTTCATATCCAATAGGCATAAAAGTCACAGTGTTTACTGATCATGCAACCATCAAATACTTACTAAAAAAGATGCTAAATCGAGGTTAATTCAATGGATATTTTTGCTCCAAAAATTTGATCTTGAGATCCAAGACATAAAGGGAGTTCAAAATCAAGTAGTTGATTATCTGTCGAGGTTGGAACAAAATGAAGTAATTCATTCACTTGTTCCTATCAACGAAAATTTCCCAAATGAACATATCTTCAAGGTAAATCAAATCCATGAAACTCCTTGGTTTGTCGATTTTTTAAATTATTTAACATGTGGAATAATGCCTCTTAGAATGATGTACCAACAAAGGAAGAAATTCCTTCATGATAGTAGGTATTATTTCTGGGAGAAGTTTTTGTTTAAACAATGTGCAGATAATATAATCAGGAAATGTGTAGCTAGAAACAAGATTGATGAGATCTTATACTGTAATAGCCCAATTTAGGGCCTAGTCAGAATAGTGGTCTCGGGACCACAAATTTGGAGTCAAATAAACTATTTTATAATTATTTAGATGTTATAGCATGTTTGTATTAGTGCATAAAAATTTTGGTGAGTTAATTTTGACGTTTGTGCGCACAATTGTGAAAAAGGACTAAATCGCATAAAGTGAAAAAGTCTTAAATTGATAGCTAAGGGTGTCAAATGTTCCATGTATCATAAATTAGGGGTCTTTAAAGTGAAATTAGGCCATTTAATAGGTGATGGCCGGCCATGGGACAAGAAATTAAAATAGTCAAGCATTAGGTGAAGTTTGGTGATTTATTTTGACCAAAATGAAATAAAATAAAAGAAAGATGATATCATCATTTTTTACTATTTCTCTCCACAAAAAATTCAGCCATTTTTGTAGGTTTTGAGCTTCAAAATTGTCGAAACTTGTTCCTCTTACAAGTAAGTGATTTACATACTTTTTGTTAATGATTTTTACATTTTTGGACCCCTTAAAGCATGAACTTTCAAATGAGGGGACTATCTTGCAAAATGGTGGAGAGCTTAGGTTTTTCCTATGAAAGCATATGTGTAGTTTTCTGAAATTTTATGGAAGAATATGAGTATTAGATGTGTAATAAACAACTTTTGTGAAGGGTTTCTTCATGAAAACCCTAATAGGGACTATTTGGCATAAGTTGGAAATTTGTTGATAAATGGGTGAGATAGTGGAAATTTTGGATTGCTATAAGAGTATTAAGGGTTCGGCTAGGCTTTTGATAGGAGGAAATTTGATAAAAATAGATTTTCAAACCTAAGGGTAAAATGGTTATTTTACAAGTCTAGAGGCAAAATAGTCATTTTGCCCAAGTAGAGATTTTGAGTGCCTAGATTAATAAAATGATTAAATTTGTGAATTTTTGTTATTATAGATCAAGAAATTCAAACTTCAAACTCAGACCGGGGGAAAGCCAAGCAAATTGATTAGACCGACTTGACACCATATTTTGTAACCAAGGTAAGTTGTATGTAAATAATACAACTACATTGCTAATGTGTGTGTTGATTTGCATTTGAATTAATATAGCATGAATTGCTTGATTTTGGAATTGAGAAAGTATGATGATAATAGAGATAGTAGAGTTCCCGTTTGAACCTAGGAAATAAATCGGATATTCATGCCATGACATATGGGTTATTGTGAGCTACTGTAAGACGTGCCTGGGACATGCATCGGGCACATTATGAAAGCCTGTGTAAGACAATGTCTGGGACATGGCATATGCATCGAGACAAGTGCTAGTGTAAAACACGTTTGGGACATGCATCGGCCTCGAGACGTAAGCTAGTATAAGACATGTCTGGGACATGCATCGGCTACGAGATGATAGTCAGTGTAAGACCATATCTAGGATATGGCATCGGTACCCTACCTCATGTTTGAGGCTTGTCAAATATCCGGTAAAGTTCCAAATAGTTCAACAGTGAAAGATGCAGTTTAAGCTAATGAGTGTGACATACGACCAGCCCCATGAGCGTGTTGCCTGGCCATGTGTCCCTTGTACGTAAATTTTGTAAGTCAGTATGCATGATAATAAACACACGGGCAGAGACACGGCCGTGTGTCTCAGCCCTGCGAAGGGCACGGCCTAGCACATGGGCCTCTGCCTTGGCTGTGTGACACTTAAAAAATGCTGACATCAGAAACAGAATGCCCAGGTTTTTGTACACGGGCTCGGACACGGGCGTGTCATGGTCGTGTGAAGGACACGGGCCAGGGACACAGACGTGTGACAGGCCGTGTGAAAACCCCTATCGGTATGAATTTGGAATTAATTCCACACGGGTGTCGGACATTGGCGTGTCCCTGTATTGCCTACGCCGTGTTAGCCACACGGGCCAACAGCACGACCATGTCAAATTAGTCACACGAGCGTGTTGCCCCTCCCACACGGGCGTGTGTCCTTGTGTCAAGTGTCATTTTTCTAAAGTTGACTAAAGAACCTGAGTTATTTTTGAATGATTTCTGATGTGTGTTTCGGGCCTTGTAGGCCCATATTAAGGACGTGTTGATAAGCTTGAGAAAGTTTTAAATTTGTCCAAGTCTTAGAGACTCAAAATTGTTCATAAGCACGAGTTTAAGTTAGGTAATGCCCCGCACTCCATCTGGGCGTAGGATACGGGTATGGAGCGTTACATTTAGTGATATCAAAGCATGGTTTAGTAAGTTCTAGGACTAACCTAGCGTGAGTACGAGTCTAGCTATACATGTCATAACTGTTTATTGATAGTGTGATGACTCCTGACAAGATAAATTGTGTTTATGCATATAACAAATAGATCTTAACATAGCTACAGCAGATGACGTGGAAAGTAATGCACCGGATCCCATTGAAGGGACTGGGCCAGTTGATAGTGGGCCCATGACTATGAGTCAGGGCGGAGGAGCTAGAAAAGCTTACCTCCATATGATGGACGTGTGATATTCAAACTTCATTCGTTCAAATCTGAATACTCCACCTCCTCCACCTCCTCCGATTCCTCAGTATGCCCCTGTAGCTTCGCAAGGAGTGGATTTGGTTAGGAGAGAGAAGCCCCTAGTAGATAAGATATGAAAACAAGGGGCTGAGGAATTTCGGGCTAAGATTGATGATGACCTGGAGAGAGCAGAATTTTGGTTAGAAAATACCTTTAGAGTATTTGATGAGTTATCGTGCATGCCTGAGGAGTGCGTGAAGTGTGCAGTGTCAGTCCTACGAGACTCTGCTTATCAATAATGGAACACCCTTGTGTCGATTGTACCAAAGGAAAGGATTACATGGGAGTTCTTCCAGGAGGAGTTCCGGAAGAAGTACATTAGCCAGAGGTTTATGGACCAGAAAAGTAAAAAGTTTTTAAAGCTGAAGCAAGGCCGTAGGACAGTAACAGAGTATGAATGTGAGTTCGTGAGGCTCAGTAAATATGCTAGGGAGTGCATGTCTACCGAAGCCATCATGTGCAAGAGATTTGATGATGGATTGAATGAAGACATCCGATTATTAGTTGGCATCTTAGAATTGGGGGAATTTGTGGTGCTTGTGGAGAGAGCATGGAAGGTCGAGGAATTGGCCAAAGAGAAGAGAAAAACTGATATTGAGTCCCGAGACTCAAGGAAAAGACAGATGGGTAAATTATAGTGGACCTCATCTAAGAAATTAAAAGAGTTTCCTACCCGATCCAACGCGTCAGTGGGGTTCTCGAATAAGAGCAAGAACAAGCAGAAAATGGCTTCTAAAGCTCAGACCACTTCTATCACAAGTGTCAATAGTGCTCGGCCAAATAGGCCGGATTGTTCACAATGTGGTAGACGCCATTTTAGTGAATGCCGACCAAAAGAAAGCGGTTGCTTCAAATGTGGATCACTAGACTACTTCATCCAAAACTGCCCTGAATTAGATGAGAAAGAGAAAAAGCCAGAGATGAGGGCGAGTAGTGCTCTCTCGAGGGGTAGACTACAAAAGAACCCAGCCAGTGGAACTAACAGTAAAGGTGCCCCTAGAGATTCAGCTGCGAGGTTTGAAGGCCATGCGCCTGCAAGCACTTATGCCATATGTGCCCGTGAAGAGGCAGAATCTCCCGATGTGATCACGGGTACCTTTTCTATCCATGATATTTCTGTTGTTGCTTTAATTGATCCGGGGTCTACCCATTCTTATATTTGCATAAAATTAGTGCCCAGTATGAAAAAGCCAATTGAGTTTACAGAATTTGTAGCAAAAGTGTCAAATCCATAAGGCAAGCATGTGTTAGTTGACAAAATATGTAGAAATTTCCGTTTGACAATTAGAGGTCATCGTTTTGCGGCTAACTTGATGTTATTATCATTTAATGAATTTGATGTAATCCTTGGGATTTTTTTTAGTTGACTTTTCATAGGGTTGTAATAGATTGTAGACGAAAAGTTATTGAGCTGAAATGTGAAGACGGGAATGTTCTTCAGGTTGAACCAGGTAAATTAGGTGGATTGTCTGAAGTGATATCGTCTATGACGGCAGAGAGATATTTAAGAAAAGGGTGGGAGGCTTACCTCACCCTTGTATTTAATTCTCAAGCATCTGAATTGAAGATCGAGTCAGTGCCAATGGTATATGAGTTCACGGACATATTTCCAGAGAAATTGGCCAGATTGCCTCCCGTGAAGGAAATTGAATTTGGAATCGAGTTAGTCCTCGATACGACACCCATCTCAATTGCTTCGTATAAGATGGCTCCTACAAAGTTGAAGGAGTTGAAAGTTCAACTACAAGATTTAACTAACAAGGGTTTCGCAAGACCGAGTTTTTCCCCGTGGGGAGCTCCGGTACTTTTTGTAAAGAAGAAAGACAGGTCGATAAGGTTATGTATAGACTACAAGTAGCTCAATAAGGTAACTATGAAGAATAAGTATCCCTTGCCAAGGATAGATGATTTGTTCGATCAGTTGAAGGGAGCTACTATGCTTTCTAACATCGACTTAAGGTCTAGGTACTACCAACTAAGGGTTAAGGAACAAGATGTACCAAAAATCGCGTTTAGGACGAGGTATGGGCACTACGAGTTTCTTGTTATGCCCTTTGGTTTAACAAATACCCCTGCAGTGTTTATGGATTTGATGAACCGCATTTTCTGGTCGTATTTGGATAAGTTCGTAGTGGTCTTTATCGACGACATACTGATTTACTCACGTGATGATAGTGAACATGCGGAGCATTTGAGAACGGTTTTACAAACCTTGAGAGATAAGCAGTTATATGCCAAGTTCAGTAAGAGTGAATTCTAGCTTAAAGAAGTTGGATTCCTAGGATACATCGTGTCGAGAGATGGAATCAGAGTGGACCCAAGTAAGCTCTCGGCCATTGTTGAGTGGAAACCACCGAGGAATGAGACAGAGGTTCAAAGCTTTTTGGGTTTGGCTGGGTACTACAGAATATTTGTATATGGATTTTCTATGATAGCTACTCCGATGACAAGGTTGTTACAAAAGGATGTCAAGTTCAAATGGACTGATAAGTGCCAGCGGAGTTTTGAGAAACTAAAGGCTTTGTTGACCAAAGCTCCAATTTTAGTGAACCGGAACCCGGGAAAGAGTTTGTGGTGTATAGTGATGCATCCTTGAATGGGTTAGGGTGCATGCTCATGCAAGAAGGCAAGGTAATAGCCTATGCCTTGAGACAACTAAATCCACACGAGAGAAATTACCCGACCCATGATTTGGAGCTAGCAGTTATAGTGTTCGCGTTGAAAATTTAGAGGCATCTTTTGTATGGTGAGAGATGTCGGGTACTCACTAACCATAAAAGTCTAAAGTATTTGATGGCTTAGAAGGAGTTGAATCTACGGCAACGAAGGTCGCTAGAGTTGATAAAGAATTATGAGTTAGTTATCGACTATCATCTGGGAAAGGCGAATGTGGTCGCCGATGGTTTGAGTAGGAAATCATTGTTCGCCTTAAGGGTTATGAATGCTCAGTTGTCTGTGACTGATGATCGTTCGATTCTGGTGGATTTGAGAGCTAGACCGTTGTTCCTACAAGAGTTTTGCAAAGCTCAGAATAATGACAGTGAATTGCAAGCCAAGAGAACTCAGTGTGAGTTGGGTGTTGAATCAAATTTTCAAATTAGAACCGACGGATGCTTGATGTTCCAAGATAGAGTTTGTGTACCCAAGGATAATGAGCTTAATAAGAAGATTTTACGTGAGATGCATAGTGGTTGCTTATCTATCCATCCAGGTAGCGTAAAAATGTATAACAACTTGAAGAAAATGTACTCGTGGTCGGGGATGAAAAGAGACATTTTTGAGTTCGTTTCTAAATGTCTAGTTTTTCAAAAAGTGAAGGCTGAGAACACAAGTACCTTCCAGTTTACTTTAGCCTATCATGGCTCTTGAGTTGAAGTGGGACCGGATTACTATGGACTTTGTGATGAGTTTGCCAGTAACCCCAAAGAAGAAAGATGTCATGTGGATTGTGGTTGATGGACTCACCAAGTCGACACATTTTATACCGGGGCATACCAACTACTTCCTTGAGAAATTGGCTGATTTGTATGTTTTGGAGATACTGAGACTTCACAGGGTACCCTTATTTATTATTTCAGATAGAGATTCAAGGTTTACCTCGAGGTTTTGGAAGAAGTTGCAAGAAGCTTTGGGTACAAAGTTGAGTTTTAGTACGACATTTCACCAGCAAACCGATAGCCAGTCAAAAAGAGTGATTCAGATTTTAGAAGACATGTTACGGTGCTGTGTCCTCGAGTTTCAAGGTAGTTGAGAAAGGTACTTACCATTGGTTGAATTCACCTACAACAATAGTTATCAGTCAAGCGTGAAGATGGCGCCTTATGAGGCTTTATATGGGCAAAAATGTCGAACGCCCTTATATTGGAGAGAGCTTAGAGAGAGTCGGATTTACAAGGTCGATTTAGTCAAGGAGACTGAAGAGAAAGTTAAAGTGATTCATGATTGTTTGAAGGCCATCTCGGATAGGCAGAAATCCTACGCGGATTTGAAATAGAAAGAGATCGAATATCAAGTTGGTGATCGAGTGTTTTTGAAAGTATCCCCATGGAGAAAAGTTCTCAGATTTGGTAGAAGAGGCAAGTTGAGTCCTCATTTCTTAGGACCTTATGAGGTTACCGAGAGAGTAGGGACGATTTCCTATCGATTACCTTTTCCACCAGAATTGGAAAAGATTCACGACGTGTTTCATGTGTCCATGCTACGCCAATATATATCAGACCCTTCGAATGTGATCGCGCCAACAGAGGTTGAGATTCATCTGGACATGACTTATGGGGAAGAGCAGGTCAAGATTTTGGCTCGAGAAGTCAAACAGTAGAGGAATAAGAGCATAGTTCTCATGCAAGTTTTGTGGCAGAGACATGGAGTTGAGGAAGCCACATGGGAACCCGAGGAGACTATGAGATATCAGTACCCAAACTTATTCGCCGGTAAGATTTTTGGGGACGAAATCCTTAAAGGGGAGAAATGTAACAGCCCGATTTAGGGCCTAGTCATAATAGTGGTCTCGAGACCACAAATCTGGAGTCGAATAAATTATTTTATAATTATTTAGATGTTATAGCATGTTTATATTAGTGCATAAAAATTTTGGTGAGTTAATTTTAACATTTGTGAGCCCAATTGTGAAAAAGGACTAAATCGCATAAAGTGCAAAAGTCTTAAATTGATAGCTAAGGGTGTCAAATTTTCCATGTATCATAAATTGGGGGTCTTTAAAGTGAAATTAGGCCATTAAATAGGTGATGGCCGGCCATGGGACAAGAAATTAAAATAGTCAAGAATTAGGTGAAGTTTGGTGATTTATTTTGACCAAAATGAAATAAAATAAAAGAAAGATGATATCATCCTTTTTCACTATTTCTCTCCACTGAAACAGTCATTTTTGGGGATTTTGAGCTTCAAAATTTCAGCAACTTGTTCCTCTCACGAGTGATTTATATATTTTCTGTTGATGATTTTTACATTTTTGGACCCCTTGAAACATGAACTTTCAAATGAGGGGACTATCTTGCAAAATGGTGGAGAGTTTAGGGTTTTTCCATGAAAGCATATGTGTAGTTTTCTGAAATTTTATGGAAGAATATGAGTATTAGATCAGTAATAAACAACTTTTGGGAAGGGTTTCTTCATGAAAACCCTAATAGGGACTATTTGGCATAAGTTGGAACTTTGTTGATAAATGGGTGAGATAGTGAAAATTTTGGATTGCTACAAGAGTATTAAGGGTTTGACTAGGCTTTTGATAGGAGGAAATTCGATAAAAATCGATTTTCAAACCTAGGGGTAAAATGGTCATTTTACAAAAATCTAGGGGCAAAATAGTCATTTTGCCCAAGTATAGATTATTGAGTGCCTAGATTGATAAAATGATTAAATTTATGAATTTTTATTAGTATAGATCAAGAAATTCAAACTCCAAACTTAGACCGAGGGAAAGCCAAGCAAATTGATTAGACCGACTTGACACCAAATTTTGTAACCGAGGTAAGTTGTATGTAAATAATACAACTACATTGCTAATGTGTGTGTTTATTTATATTTGAATTAGTATAGCATGAATTGCTTGATTGTGGAATTGAAAAAGTATGATGATAACAGAGATAGTAGAGTTCCCGTTTGAACCTAGAAAATAAATCGAATATTCATGCCATGACATATGGGTTATTGTGGGCTACTATAAGTCATGTCTGGGACATGCATTGGCCACATTATGAGAGCTTGTGTAAGACGATGTCCGACATGGCATAGGCATCGAGACTAGTGTTAGTGTAAGACATGTTCGGGACATGCATCGGCCTCGAGACGTAAGCTAGTGTAAGACATGTCTGAGACATGCATCAACTACGAGATGATAGTCAGTGTAAGACCATATCTGGGATATGGCATCGGCACTCTACCCCATGTTTGAGGCTTTTTGAATATCCTGTAAAGTTCTGGACAGTTCAACATTGAGAGATGCAGTTTAAGCTAATGAGTGTGACACACGGCCAACCCCATGACGTGTTGTCCGGCCGTGTGTCCCCTGCACATAAATTTTGTAAGTCAGTATGCATGTTAGTAAACACACAGGCAGAGACACAACTGTGTGTCTCAGCCGTGTGAAGGGCAAGGCCTAGCACACGGGCGTGTGCCTTGGCCGTGTGACCCTTAAGAAATGCTGACGTCAGAAATAGAATGTCCAAGTTTTTGCACACGGGCTAGGACATGGGCGTGTCATGGCCGTGTGAAGGACACGGGCCAGGGACACGGGCCTGTGCCAGGTTGTGTGAAAACCCAGTAGGTATGAATTTGGAATTAATTCCACATGGGTGTCGGACATTGGCGTGTCCCTGTATTGCCTTGGCCGTGTGAGCCATACGGGCCAATAGCACGACCATGTCAAATTGGTCACATGGACGTGTGCCCCTGTGTCAAGTTTCATTTTTCCAAAGTTGACTAAAGAACCCGAGTTGTTTTTGAATGATTTTCGATGTGTGTTTCAGGCCTCATAGGCCCATATTAAGGACGTGTTGATAAGCTTGAGAAAGTTTTAAATTTTTCCAAGTCTTGGAGACTCAGAATTGGTCGTAAGCATGAGTTTAAGTTAGGTAACTCCTCGTACTCCGTCCCGGCATAGGATACGAGTATGGGGTGTTACATATACCACAGCCATTTATCTCCAAGTGGGGGACATTTTGGTGGTTTCCGCACTATAGCAAAGATCTTACAAGTTAGATTTTTCTAGCCTATGGTGTTTCCAGATGCATTTACATATGTGAAGAATTGTGATCAATGCTAAAGGACATACAAATATACATGTTTTTCTAAGTATAAGACTTCGAAAGAACTTATATTGGATTCCAAGTTAATGAAAGATCGTGTTGCAATGGAATATTTTCTAGAACATTATTAAACACGATGAAGAGTGAATTGAGTCAAGTGTTGTAATTATTCTAACTTATCCATGTTATTGTTGTTGAACTTGAGAAATTTTTGCTAAATCATTTCATTGCATTTTTCATATCCTTTTCATCTAGTTAATTAATGTAATTTAACATCTATCACTCCAAATTTTTGTGTTTCTTTACAACTTATGAATAGTAATTTTACAATTATCGATTTAAACATAGTCCCTTTGAAGATGATAACACTTTTATTTACTTATTACTTGATAATGTCTATGTACACTTGTAAGAGGTGAGGCGACGACCATGCCGGTGAGGTCTTTAGAAGGCCAAAAATAGAAAAAGAGTTAGAAATTTCTTAATTTAAAATTTTTATTTCCCAAAAGTTTACAAAAAAGTGTTGTGCATTGTTTTCATAGAATCTCACTAAGTTCAATTGAACTTATGAAAGTGTTGCTTATTTGTAAGATAAAGGTTTAACTCGAGAATTGAGGGGAGGGACCAAGCTAGACACCACTGGTTTGATGGGTGAACATAGATGTCGTTCAGTTTATAGAGGGGAAATTTCCTAAAGGCTACGCCTTGGGGATTTAATCAGATGTATTCGTGTTATAGACTTAAGTCAGAATTGTAAAGACTGCCAAATCTACTAATCTAATAAAATTGTAGTGATAGAATGATGAGGATTTTAGCTGAAGCTAAATATTGAAATTTAATAGAGCCAAAGTATTTATAAAAAGTCAAACTATAAGTCATGTCAAGTTGTTCGAGGATGGTGTGACATTCGGTAACCGAACCTGGCAATTGGGGTCAGGTGTAGGATGTTACAAATGTTTTTCTTATATAAGATTTCATATAACTGATGGTACTGTGATGGTAATTGCTAATATATGTTATAGATGACTTGTATGATTTAGACTTATATATGATTATGACTAAAAGCATGATCCTTTGGTAATGTGTTTCACATATTTGAGTTACGATCTATGATATAGTGATGATATTATGATGACAAATATTGAAATGTTTTATAATAATATTTAACAACAATACTTCTCTATTAAATGATGTTAGACATAGTTCGAGTATAGTTGGCATGCCATAGGGTCATCGATAACAGTGATTTATTAGCTCCAATTCCCAGAGGATTGTGAGCAGACCCAATTCCTAGAAGGTCGTGGACATATATTGGCATTAAGATTGAGTAGTCTAAATTCCTAGAGGGTCGTGGACTTAAATTCCTAGAGGGTCGTGAACTTACCCGTTACATAGATCCGAGTATATGTTCTAGTGTTTACTGTCGATTAATAGGGCTAAAATGAGTAAGTAACAAAAAGTGATAACGAATTGACATGTTGAGTATTGAATATATTATATTATGAAATTATGAATTGTTGAAATGGATACTAAATGATGAATTATAGAGATTGAGAAATTAGGAACTATATGAATGATTTAAATGTAAATATAAATTGTATAAATGTGAAAATTATGGAAAATGTTCACCACAATACCCTAAGGGTGATATGAATCTTTGATAAATTGGTATGAAATCATATGATAGTTGTATGCCTCTATCTTGCTTGGTATTTATAAATGTGGGTTCTAAGATGAAAAAGAGAAGAATAAAGTAGTAATAATTAATATTATACATATGTGCATTTGTTATTAGTTTAAACTAATTGAGTATTGAATTTGAATTTTATTAGCACCATTGAGTATACAATACTCAAGATATGGATTTGTTTCTTTCCGTGCACATGTTTAAATAGGTTTCATGAGATCAAGAATCTTAAAAGGAATCCAGACTCAATGGCTCAGCTCATACCAAGTTTGTGTTTCTTTTAGTTGTAAATGGTTATTGACATGTACCTAGCTCAAGTCTTGTGTTGAGAGTCATTTTGGTTTGTTTAGTATGATTTGGAATGTTTTGGTACTTAATGGACTTTTAATCATTTTGAAGCTAAGTTTGATTAGTTAATATTGAAGTTAAAATGCTTAGTTTTACATGAATGATAGCTTGTTTATTTGTCTTTAGTATTTGATGCATGAAATGATGTGAATCCACATGTTAGTTGCATCTAGAGTGGTTAAATTTATAAATGATGATTTGACGTGTAATGCCTTCAACCTGACCCGATTCATTGGGTCTAGATATCGGGTGTTACTAAACAATACAAAATATTTAACGAAAAAAATTACATTTCTTTATTTAACTTAAAACTTGTTATTAGAAATTCCAAAAGAAAAAGTTAAAATTTGTATAGTTAAAGTATAATATATGATAAATAACTCATTACATCAAATTTGATGCAAACCTTTACAAGTTAGAAACTATTTCAAGACAAACTCAAAGGCGTATCCAATACTGCGCCAGTTATCTGCTGTATGCATAACAGCCCACTCCGCCTCAAATTTGGTGTACTCTTGGCATTATCCGTTTAGGTGAAGTCCCTTCCCAATTCCTGAAAAGAAACAACAAATCATGTAAGTACAAGATTACTTAATGAGCTCGTTAACCATACCTTGATAGAGGATTTGCATTTTTGTAGAATTTGCTAGGAGTGAACTATTACTCTAAGTCGTTTACTTCAGCTGACACCATACGACCATATCACTCTTTTATACACTAATTATCATACCATTATTATAATTACTCTTTCATGTCTCATTAACTAGAGAATACTCCCCACTGTTTCATAATTCTCTTGTTCCATAATACTTTCTTAACAGAATATACCCTTAGAAACCATTTCTAACAATCTATACATTAAATCCATGTTATTCCCTCAATCAATTGCTTACTGACATTGTCTTGGAAGGATACATACATATCACAGATACTTACACAAAATTTTGTATTATTGGTTCACACTCAGACATACCCTGATCCAATTCTGTTCACATATCCATACTGATAATTTGCTGTGTATAACATCCAAATGAATTGTAACATCCCGAAATAGGGGCTAGTCAAAACAGTTATTTCAGGACCACAAATCTAACATCAAAATATTTATTTTATGATTATTATGAAGTCTAGAATATGAGAATATGCATGTGTTAAAGTTTCATGAAGAAATTCTTTGAGTAAGGTGTCCAATTGGACATTAGGGACCAAATTGAATAAATTGTAAAACTTGGGTTTTAGAAGGAATTTGTATGAAATTGCTTTATAATTTTAATTAGAAGGTCTTGAGGATTAATTTTCCCAATTTCAAAGTTTTTGGGCAAAAATGGGCTTGTATGGATGAAATTTTAAAGAAAGGGCTTAAGGGCATTTTGGTCATTTGGCAATTTAATGAAATAAAATGGGAAAAAGAAGGCAAAAATTAGCCATTCTTCTTCCTTATCCAGTCAAAATTCTCAAGTCACCATAGCTAGGGTTTTCAACATTTTCAAGCTCAATAGTAAGTGCTCCCAAGCCCCGTTTTTAATGTTCTTCGTATTTTTGAAATCTTGGTAGCTTACTCTCTCTATTTCTACCCATATTTCATGCTAGGGTTAATTTTTAGAAATTTAATCATGCATGAGTTACTTGTATGTGGAGGAATATGAAAGTTGGATGTGTGTTAAACATCTTTCCTAAGTGATTTTTATGAAAAACCTCTAAAAAGGACATTTTTGCAAAAGGTGTAAAATGTGAGGTAGAAATGTGAAATAATGGAAAAATGTAGGCTGACATAAGAGGAAAGAACATTCGTCTAGGCTTGGGTAATGTAGAAACTACATACATTCCATTATACGAGCCTAGGGACTAAATCGTAAAAATGTGAAAGGTTGGAGGCAAAACGGTCATTTGGACCGGGGGTCAAATGTAGACTCAAAAAGTACAATGTGAGGTTTTAATGATTTATTTTTATTGTTATAGACCTCGAGGAACAAATTTCAGAGGTTGATCGAGGAAAACGAAAGGTTTCGAAATAACCAAAACACGATACCGAGACGAATACCAGGTAAGTTTGAATAACTTAAAGTAAACCCATAGTAAGCTTAATTGCATGATTTATGAATGTATGGTAATTGTATTTGATGATGGCATGAAAATCTATGAAATATATCCTTAATAATGACATGTTGATAAATGTCCCGGTTGAGGTTGAAAAGGAAATCTGATGGATAAACCATGGCTTACATGACCTGAGTTCCTGCATGTGTTGCAGAAAGGATTTAGCCCGGACGGGTAATCCGTTGATCTCAAGTATAAAAAGGATCTAGCCCAGACGAGTAATCCGATTAGGGTCTGAATTTAGCCTGGACTGGTAATTCAGATCCGAGCTCATTAAGGGTGTTTATCGCTATAAGGGATTTAGCCTGGACTGGTAATCCCGCCATAAGATGTGAGATTCATGGGAGTGCATACTTGAAATGATCATTCTTATGACTTGACAGATAATGGATAATCCATCGAGATTTCCTAGGAACTCAACGGGATTAATATGATGTATATAAATGAAATGATGAGCTCATCTAAGACAAATTACATGGTGCATTATTATTGTGGCTAACTTGTTGATTGAATGCATGTGATAGGGAAACTATTTCATTGGAAACTATTTCATTCTTTTTGGTTTATTTGCTTAATATAGTTGTATGCTAATTAATCGGTAAGTTTACTTTCCAGTTATTCGGGCTTATTAAGCATGTAAATGCTTACCCCTCTCTTTTGCCTGTCTTACAGAGCTTGAGGACTCATAAAGATTGGAAGATGGTTGGAGAGTCAACATACTATCAACTAGTCCAGCTTTGGTATATAGGCAGTTACATTTTGTTCAATGGCATGTATAGGTCTCTTGGTTTATTTTGTTAGATATGTCATTTGATTAGCCATAATGAAGACATGTAAAGATATACACATCTATTTGTATATGGCCATGGGAATTGGCTCATTTTGAAGTAGGCTATGACCTACAAATCTATGCATGTTTATGTTTACATGGGATGGCTTGACTATAATTGGCAATGAGTTATAAGAATGAGCCAATCTTAAATGTGTCAATGAGAGATGGAAACCCTTAATACAAAAAGTGAATTAACCTAGCATGTATAAAACCGATGATATGAGGTTTACATGCAATGAAGTTTATCAAGGTTATATGTAAGTGTATAATCTGGCCTTATTATGTATTAAGATAACCTATAAGTGTGATTGGTTGATAGAGGGTGACCAAAGGCTTGGAAAATAGCCCTACAAGGTCCACACGGGTAGACACATAGGCGTGTGTCTAGGCCGTGTGTGACACATGCATCAACCCCATGGGCATATGGTATGGCCGTGAGTCCCCTGTACCTAAAATTTTAAGTCAGTTTCGAGCACGGTCATGTGTCTTGGTTGTGTGCCCCTAAATGCATGCTGATATCATAAACGGAGAGTTATATAGGCTGAGGACACAGGCGTGTCCCAAGCTACACAGGTGTGTGTGACCACACGGCCCCACCCACACGGGCGTGTGACTTACTAAAGCAAGAGAATTTATTAAGTTGCCCAAAGTTTATTAAATGTTCTTGGTTTTGTCCCGGACCGCCCCAATGTATGTTTTAGGCCTCGAAGGCCTGTATAAGGGACATTACGCATGTGTTTGAAAAGTTTTAATTTTGGGCAAAATCTGGTGACCCAGTTTTGTATGTTGGTGAAGGTTAAAGTCCGGTAACGCCTTGAACCCTGTCCCGGCATTGGATATGGGTGAGCGGTGTTACATGAACTCCATATCATGCTATAATAGAATCTCATAATTCAAATAACAGTAACTCAAATTCAAAATAAACTTAGAAGAAGACAGAATGTAACACCGCTTACCCCGTATCCGACACCAAAACAGGGTACGAGGCATTATCAGCCTTAAACTCAAACAAACATTCAAAACCGAGACATGAATTTCCACTCAAATTTAAAAATTTTCAAAAATATTCATATCGTCTCTTAAACGAACCTACGAGGCCCAAAACATGCATTAGGAGTGGTTCGAGACTAATCCGAGAACTTTAGAAAATTTCCCCACACTTAGAAATTTTTTCACCAAAACAAGGGCCACACGCACGTGTGGCTTGGGACACGCCTATGTGGGTAGGCCTTGTGATCACACATGCCCATGTCCCTAACCCATGTAACTTTCTGTTTTTGACGTCATCAACAAATTGTAGTCACACAGCCAAGTCATGCGCCCGTGTGCTTAAGTCGTGTGGGTGATTTAATTTTCATATTTTTTTTATAAAATAGGTGCAGACTTCACACGCCCTAGGCACAGCCCATGTCCCTAGGCTGTTCCCTTCACACGAATGAGACACACGACCATGTCTATGCCTGTGTGGCCAATTTAAAATTAAAATTCAAGATGCAGGGGACACACGACCGGATCACACACCCATAGGGCAAGCCGTGTGTCACACACGGCCTAGACACACGCCCGTGTGTCTACTAATGTGGACAAATATAGGGCTATTTACCAAGCCATTTTGCCACCCTTACTTGCACCAACCTACACAACAACAAGCAACACAAATTCAAGTATATACATACAACCAATTTAGCCACAACTAAGTCATCCATACATCAATTACAGGCTATTTCCTATCACATCTCATACTTATCATCTTAAACCATGCAAAATCCACATTCAAGAAAGACATCTTCATATTCATATATACTTTACCAATATTAGCCAATTTCAATGGTCATCTACAAAAGGAATCATCAACCATTATAAGCCAACACATTTGGCCAAATCGAATATGACACATAACAAAATGACCAAGTCCCTATGCATGCCATAACTCAAAATAATGTAATCATAAGTGCCCAAAATGATAATTTGATAGTGTGAATGGATCTCCGACCGCCTTCGATCCCCGTGCTGGCTTGGTGACACTATAAAACAAGGGAAAAAGAAAGGGGAGTAAGCTTTAAAGCTTAGTAACTTCCTATGCAAATAATAGGCATCATAAATACACTTTAACGTATACTTAACATGCCGTAATTAACATGAATGTTATTGTAAATTTCATAATCAAGCTTAGCATAGATGTTATTAATACCTTAACATCATAACTTACTCAAACAAACCATACCGCAGGTTCATCACATATCGAGCTCATTAAGCATGTGTTTTATGTACATACCTGTACCAAACTTGCAACTTACCATAATCTTTCACAACATACCTTCTCCTTTCACAACTTAAACTTTGCCGTCATGTTTCCCGTTGAACCACTTGGAATAATAAAGGATACTCGGGGAAATCTCACACACATAGTACCATACCAATGCCATATCCCAGATATGGTCTTACACGGGATCTCATATCGATGCTAATAGCCCAGATATGATCTTACATGAAATCTCATATCGATGCCATATCCCAAACATGGTCTTAAACGTAATCTCAACTAACCCTAATGTCATGACATTTGTAACCTAACTATTCCTAAGGTTCAACCGGGATTTTTCACTTGTCAAACTTTTTCGAATTCATTCAAAGAGTAAATCACAATTCATACAATAATAACATAATTAAATCATAAATAATGATGCATTATTTACATACGAACTTACTTTGGTACAAAAATAATAGAAAAGATCTAATCGTCAAACACCTTATTCTTTCCCGGATCAAGGTCCAAACTTCATTTTTCTTGATAATCAAGCTTGAAAGTTGAACAAACCCTAGCTATGGTGACCTTCTAAATTTTGGCACTTGGGGAGAAGATGGACAAATTTTTGCTTGATTTTTCCCTTTTTATTCTTTTATTAACCAAATGACCAAAATGCCTCTTTTGCCAAACTTTAAAATTTATCTCACCATGTCCATTTTTGTCCACTAACTTAACAAATGGTTTAATTATCATATAAGGACATCTAATTTAAAATCTCATAGCAATTGGACACCTCTAGCATGTAGAACTCAACTTTTTCACTTTTTACAATTTAGTCTTTTTTACTAAATTGAGTGTCCAAACGTCAAAATTTTCGAACGAAATTTTCACGAAATCATTCCTTGAAACTGTAGACCATAAAAATATAATAAAAATTAATTTTTCTATGTCAGATTTATGGTCTCGAAACCACAGTTCTGACTAGCCCCAAAATCGGGTTACACAGGATACCCCTTTCTTTTCATACTTACATCATAACATATACCTTTCTTGACCTATAGATACACATCTCTTTTTCGTGGAAAACCCTTAAAACTTATTTCAACTCTTATTCTAGAGCATATCAATACCTTATATTGGTTACACTTATTACAAATCTACTAGAACTTACTCACATCTTACCATATAGACAGACATTCAGATTCATAGCTTACCAGATATACCTGATAAATCACACCACAAAGACTTAGCAGAATACACCATATAGACAATCAGATAGAACACACCATTAAGGCGATCTATGCAGAATTTTCCACAAAGGTTATTCTTTTCAGAGTTCGCCACAAATACTAATCTTTTTAGAGTTTGCCACAAAGACTATTCTTTTCTAACATGTTTACGATATGGATTTGCCTAAGCTCACATTAGTGAGGTTTGCCCATCATCATCCTTGGACATGCAGAGAACCCTCATTGGGTTATCATCATTCCTTAATTCTTTTAAGAGGGTGTCATGACCATGGGTTTTCCTTAAAAGTTCATATTAGAGTTTGTGTTTTCAATCCCAACAGACTCTATTAGACACCACCGTGATGAACAAGCATAGACTCTCTTGACAAACTCTCCATGCATTGACACAATCTAATTTCAACCTTTTTTCTTCACTAGCATACACCCAAGCAGAACACACATCTCATAGCATACATTTCAAACATATACATGCTCAACCATACTTCAATGTTTCAATACTCGTACACCAATCATCACATACTATACTTTTCAAGACTTTAGATCAATAGTTCAATCAATTTTCTATAGATGACTCACAATATAGATAGTATAAATGTAGGAGTCATTATAGAACTCACCTAAAACCCACATACAACAACTTGAACTCCAAATTTAAACTTCCATCATGAAACTGTTATAACAACCTGTTTTCAGTGAAATCGAAATAGTGTTTTCGGAACCACATATCCGAGTCAGAAAGAAAATTTATTTTAAAATTTTTGCATGGTCTGCATCATGATAGGAAAGACATATGAAAATTTCGATAAGAAAAATTTATCGATTTTTTGTTTAATTATGGAAATGACCAAATTGCATAAAATGCAAAAGTTGAGTTCTAGTAGCTATAAGTATCGAATAGCTATGGAATTCAAAATTTGAGGTCCTTATATGGTAATTATACCATTAAGAGAAGTTAGTAGATATTTTGATGATTCATCCGTGGAAAATTAGAAAAAAAAGGATTAAATTGGAAATTAAAATAAATAAATGATGATAAATAAAATAAATATCTAATATCATCATTTTATATCATCTTCTTCCCCAAATTCTGTGGAAACACTAGGAAAGAGAAAGAAAATCAAGCAACCCTAATTGGGTAAGTAATCTTGTCTCGTTTTTAGTAATTTTTATATTTTTGAGATCGGAATAACTTAATCTAGCTATTTTGGGGATTAATTTGTAAATTTATCAAAGTATTAAATATTTTCCATGGATGAATATGTTGAAATTATGAAATTTATTGTAGAAATTGAAAGGTTGTTGATAGATAAACAACTTTTGTAAAGTGAATTTTCATGAAATTGTGATTTAAGGGCTAAATTGTAAAGATGTAAAATTCATGAAAAAATTATGATTTTTATGAAATATATGTGCTGTAAATATTATATGTAAAAATTGGTTAGGTTTGGAATAATGATTAAATTGCACAAATTTCATGTTCCAAGCCTAGGGATAAAATCGTCATTTATGGAAAGTATAGGGGCAAAATGGTAATTTTTCCTAAGGTGTGAATTGAATACAATTGAGTATGAAATGGATTAAATTTATGTTAAATTCATTTATATAGATCCGGATAGACCTAGTATGGAGTTGGATTGAGGAAAACAAAAAGTATCAGATTAGTAAATCCTTGTATACGAACACTAATCAAGGTAAGATTGTGTAACTAGATCATGTATATTATTATGTTTGGAATTGAATGTTGAATATGTGTGAATTGTATAAATGTTTAATGTATAAAATTAATTACATGTCTGATATTGCTTGATAAGTATATGTCCCGTTTGAATAGATGGAATTTGATAGGTATAAGATTTCTTGATGTTGTGGTCTTGCATATGTTGCAGACACATCTTAGCTCGAAAGAGCATCCTGTTATAATCCTTCTTGAGCTTCCTGTTATATGGTTTCTGCGAGCATCCTTGTAATAGCCTAATTTTCAGTTGTGTCGGAAATGGTGATTCGAGATCACTAAATCCGATGAGTAAGTTTGAAATTTTGATAAATTAATATTTATGAGTCAAATGTGATTTTAGAAATATTTTTGAATTAGTGAATTTTGTGAATTAAAAGAATATAATAGGTAAATTGAGTCGAAAACGAGGTACCGAGACCTCAATTTCATAAACTAAGTCTTAAATATTTTTATAAATATTTACGAAGTGTTAGTGAATTAGTATTAAAGTTTCGTTAGAGAATTTTAACGTTTTGATAGTTAATTAATTAAAAAGGACTAAACTGAAAAAAGTGTAAAATTAATCAATTAAGGAAATAGGGATTAAATAGCATAAGTAATAAATAAAGAAGGACTTAAAGGGAAAATTAGCCCAAAATAAATAGCTGAAACGGTTAAGGCAGAAAAAAACAAAGAAATTGGGTGAAATAAGGGCAAAATTGGAAATTTTGCAAATTAAACAAATAAAATAAAGACTAAGTTGAAAATCTAGACATTTCTTCATTTTTCTTCAGCCAAAACACCATTAAATAGTATCTCTAAGCTGGTGTTTCATATTTTCATTCCAAGTAAGTTCAATTCCTGTTTATTTCTTGTAATTTTTGTGATTTTGATACTTTTACAACTAGGTCCAACTATTGAATTCATTAGTTTTTGATTCTATGAGTGATTTTGAAAGTTTCCATTGATAAGTGTTGGAAATTTATGATGAGTAAGCATGGATTTGAAGTTTTAATTTTGTTAAGTGATGATTTTATTAAGTAATTTTAATAGAAATTGATTTTTAGGACCTAATTGTGAAAAAGTTAAGATTAGGGTTTAGTATTGAAATTCTAATTATCAAATGTTGTGTAGTAGCTTAAAATAATTAGATAAAGTGTTAATTGGGAAAATTAGCTCAATTGATGGGTGAATTGATCAGGGACTAAATTGTAAAAACTGTAAAATTTTAGGGTAAAAATGTAATTTCAAAAATTGAAGGGCATAAATTGTGAACTAAATTAGAATTTAACTTGGTGTTGATGAATGAAAAATTTTATATTATAGATCGAGAATCCGAAGATAAACGTGAAAAAGAGAAAATTCTGACTAGTCCCTGAATTTTTACATATCCTACAGATTGGCCCAAGTAAGTTCATATGGTTAAATTTTCATGTTTAATTGTTAATTTAGAAATGATATAATGTTTTATTTTATATTTCATTATTGAATTATGAATATTATAAAAATATAAAAACCGAATTGGAAGTTTAAATTGAGTAGAACGTTGGATTGAATACGATCGTTTCGTGACCAGTGATGAGTTGATAGGTTGGACCATGGAATAGTGTGAATGTAAGACCATAGCTGGACTATGGCATTTCAGTGAAAATTCCATAACCGGGTTATAGCATCGTGGATGTAAGACCATGGTTAGACATGGAAGTACATGTGTGTACGTGTAAGACCATAGCACGGATATGGCATCATAATAAAGTGTAAGACCATACCTGGGCTATAGCATTGTGATAAAGTACAAGATCATGGCAGGGCCATGCCAAAATATGTGTAAGACCATAGTTGGACTATGGCATCAAACAAATGATGTACTCAAATCCGTAAGACGTTCTCTAATTTGGCAAGAAATGGTAAGTGTTATATGAATTAAAGTGATAGAATTCCATCAATTCTGATATTGAGCTCAATCAAGTGAATTCCTCATTTGAGATTGTCATTGGCAAGGAATATTAATAAAATGTTCTATTTATTGTTTTAATTATAACTCATTTGGTAAGATTTACCTTAAAACCTATGAGCTTACTAAGCTTTCATAAGCTTACTCTCGTGTGTTTTGTAACACCTCTTGCCCATATCCAACGCTGGAACAGGGTTTGAGTTGCTACCTGAATTAAACAATAATAAACCTATAAAACCAAGTCATAAATCTGTATTTCAATTAAAAAATTTCTCAAATTTCATCTTTAAGTCCTTAATATGGACCTACGAGGCCCAAAATATGCTTAGGAAGTGATTTGGGACTAAACCGGGAAATTTGGAAAATTTTCCTTGAAAATAGGGGCACATGCCCGTGTGGCCTGGGACGTGCCCGTGTGGCCTGCCCGTGGGTAATTCTGACTTTACCACATGGCCTGAGCACACGCCCATATGACTTGGCCGTGTGAAAACCTTATTTTTCACTATTTTTAAGCTATTTTCACATATCAAACACACTTAATTTATGCCCAAAACACGACTTATAAATCTTGATCAAATAACATTCTTTTATCCATTTCTTGTACCTAAACACAATTATACACTAATAGAACCCAACCAATCAATTATTTCAATCCAAAATATGTATATTTCATTTCCAAACACAAAACATCACATTTAACATACTTTACATATTTAATCATTCACACAATTACATTATCAAATTAACTCCTATACATGCCATATAAATCAAAAAGTTGTTTAACAAAATCTACCGGAGTAAATCTGGATAGTGTGACCCTTGATGTAGATCCGATCCTCCGTATGTATATAAGTCAATCTACAAAACAAATAACATACACAAGTAAGCTTATAGAAGCTTAGTAAGCTCATAGGCATAATTACAAAAATCTTACCAAATATTGTACACAATCATATATCTATTAGCTTATCTAATTCATCCTGCAAATCACAATTTCATTAATAAACTCATTTGGATAATTTCCAAGTTGCTATTCACAAATTTAACTCCCTTGGGCCCATTTCTCATTTACTTTCATTGTCAAATTAAGGAACAATAAAGGAATTGAGTGCTTCATTATCACATTTCCATAGTAAACTATGGACTTTCACATTATCACACATCACACACCGAAGACATAGCCATGTCATGGTCTTACACGGATCACATAATATACCAATGTCATATCCCAGATATGGTTTTATACGGAATCACATTATCACATCACACCGATGCCATAGCCCAGCTATGGTCTTATACGGGAACTTGAATCACATTGTACCGATGCCATAGCCCAGCTATGGTCTTATACGGAAATACATATCATATCTTTTCCGTCAATTCATTATGGTCACAGAATGGAAGCACTCAAATCCATTGTTCCAAATAATATGTATTTTTACTTAAATACTATTTCATACTTTTTACAATTTAATAGTACTCATCTACAATAATATACTTAAAAGCCATAATATTTTCATAACAAAACATTAAATTTGCCATATGAACTTACCTGGGCTAATTTGCAAAAGTCGTAGAAAGTCAGGGACTATTCTTGAATTTTCTCCTTTCCACAATTCGTTTCGTTTTCTTGATCTATAATTATAAAATCATTCCTTCATTAGCATCTATTTTGATTCTATTCTATTTCACAACTTATGCCCTTAAATTTTTGAAATTACACTATTACCCCAACCTTTTCAATTTTTACAATTTAGTCCCTGTTCAATTCATTCATCAATTAAACTAATTCCTTTCAAATATCATTTTATCTAAACACTACAAACTACTTCTCAGCCTTTGACATCCAAGCTTCAACACAAAACCATAATTCCAACAACTTTCACAATTAGGTCCTAAAATAAATTTCTATGCAAATCTCTTCATAAAATCATCATATAATGAAATTAAAACCTTAATTCCATGATAAATCATCATAAAATTTCAGCACTTATTCATGGAAGCTTTCAAAACTACCCATGAAATCAAAAACTAATGAATTAAAAAAGTGGACCTAGTTGTAAAAGTCTCGAAAACACAAAATTTACAAGAAATAATCAAGAATTGAGCTTGCATGTAGTAAAAATATGAGAGACCAGCTTAAAATAACCCTTCCATGGTGTTTTTGCTAGAGAGGATGAAGAAAAATGAAGAAAACTCTAGATTTTACCTAATATATCATATTTTCCAACCTAATTTTTACCCTATTTCCAATTTTGCCCCTTGTTCACACTTGATTTTCATTTTTCCTGCACACTCATGCCGTCCAGCCCAATAATAGGTGTTTAATTTCCTATTTAGTCCTCCTTTAATTATTACTATAGCTATTTAATCACATTTCACAATTTTGCACTTAATTCAATTTAGTCCTTTTTACCCAATTGACTATCGAACCTTAAAATTTCTTAACGAAACTTTAATACTAACTTACTAACACTCCATAAATATTTATAAAAATATTTATGGCTCAATTTATGAATTTGACGTCTCGATACCTCGTTTTTATCTTATTTAATCTACAAATTTCTTTTAATTCATAATTTCACTAATTCGAAATTATTTCTAAAACCACACTTAACTTTTACTTACTAATATCTAAACTCACATGTCGGATTTAGAGATCTCAAATCACTATTCCGATATGAATGAAATTTGGGTCGTTACATGTTTAATGTTTCATATAGATTGACTTGAGTTCAGAAGATCAGATCAACACAACAAGCCACACTATCCAAATTACTCTGGTAGCTTTTGTTATGTACCTTAAAGGTTTATATCGCATGTATAGGACTAAATGAAAAGAAAATAAACTTGTAATATTGTTATGAATGGCTCTTAAACATATATGTTAGTTAATGTGTACGTATTTAATGGTATCTAATAGTAGTCAATGAATGGAATTTCATAGTAAGTTTGTGCAAATGAGTATTGTAATGATACATTAGGTTTAAAACTTAGTATTTGACTTGAATTGGTTGCTTGGTTGGGTTATCATGGTATAAGGAAATGTTGTATGCAGGTTAGTAGTGAAAAGGGTGAGAAAAATGGCCTCAAAATGGCCTATTTTAGTCCACACGAGTAGGCACACGAGCGTGTATGTAACAGCCCAATTTCGAGTCTGATCGGAACAGGTGGTTTTGGGATCCCTTAACTGAGTAAAAATATTATTTTTATCTTTTTAAAAATGTTTACAGTGTGGTAGTATTACTGTGTGAAAGTTTCGTAAAGAAATTTTATCGATTAAATAGTTAATTCGATAAAAAAAGATTAAATTGCGTAAAATGAAAATTATGTGTGCCATTAGTAAAATGACTTATTTGATAATGGCTTTATAAATGGGATTCCTTGCATGGTAATTATACCATTGCATATTTGAGTGGACGGTAGTGGACCTTGAATTTCATAATTTATTTGGTTATTAAACATGGGTATTTTGGTAAATTATGGAATAATGCTTAATAAAATAAAGCCATATGATATTTTTATTATGTTTTCATCATCCTCAACCGAATAATTAAACAAAAAAAGGGTTTTGGAACCTTTAACATTCGGCCATGGCTTTCTAAGGGATTTAGGTCAAGCCAAACAAATTCAAGATTTTGATCGAGGAAAAATCGGAAAGTAGACGAATAGTCGACGGATACACGAGGTAAGTTCGTATGGTTAAAAAAAATTTATATGATATAAGAAATGATGGGTAATCGGCCAAATTGTAAGTATGTAATGGTAGATATGTTAAATGGCTTTGTACTTGATTATATTAATATTACATGATGATGGAATGCCATAATATATATTTGGTCTTGTGTTTGAAAGTAAGGAAGTACTTTGTGGTTGAGTAAATGTATATTGGAGTTAATTGAGCTTTAATATATGATAAATTAAATGCCTTGTATGTGGTAAGTTACTAAGGAAATATTTGTTGTTGATTAAATTAAATACTATATAATCATATATGTGCCAAATTGAAATGTATATATAAAAAAAAAGTTGAGGTTGCCGAATGCAAATAAAGTTGATAAATTTGAATTGATGAATAGTGAGTAATTGATTTTCGGCACAGAGGGTGTGAGTATAAAAGGTGATAGATGTAAAAATTGCACTAAGTGTGCGGGTCTGATTATTGAGCACTAAGTGTGCAAGCTTAAGTATCTAGCACTAAGTGTGCGAATTTGATATATAATGCTGAATAACTATTGGCACTAAGTGTGTGACTTTTCGAGTAATTGGGAATGGTTGAAAGTATTTCTTCCTTGAATTTTTTTGAGAAGTATTTATGATTTATACATTTGAATTTTGAGCAAGTGAGTATCAAACCTATAAGGTTAATATTATTGATCGTAAAGCTGTGTGATTGATAATGGTAAAGAAGGTTGCATGATAGATGTACAACTTGGATGAGTAAAATGATATGATTATATATATCTATATACGATACCATGTAGTAAGTCTATAAGAAATTTAAATGTTCTTGTTTGAATAAAACAATTTGTTTAAAATGTTAATTTTGGATATATGGCTAAATGAATTATAGCCGAATGTAGTAAGGATAGAATGGGAATGTTTGAGTTGTTTGGATTTATTTTTAATATTGAGAAATTGAATGGAAAATGTATGAATGAAAGTGTGCTTGAGTTGATTGTGAATAAATGATATTCGGGTTTCTAGCCTAGCAAGCTATGTGCCGGAGAATTTGATCGGGCTTCGTGCCTAGCAGGCTTATTGCCGGTGAATAAATATTAGACCTTGGGTCTAGCAGGCCTTGTGCCAGTGAATGATTCAGGCTAAAAGCCTAGCAGGCCTTGAGCTAGTGAGTTTTATCAGGCTTATTCCTACCGGTGTATTACTTTAGGCTCGATGCTTACAAAGTTGGGTGCCAATGTGGTATGGAATGTGTAAGACGAGCTGGATGGTCAGGTATGACCTAATTTATTTGTTATTCCAAATTAGGTAAGTAAGTAAAACAATTATTTGTTACAAATTATGAATTATTGATGTTACTGATGAGTTAATATTTATACGGGTATAATTCTACTATCGGTTATATAAAGGTGTTACAGGTTATACGTAATGAAATAAATCGACCCAATGCTATGTGAATTCTATGATATTGATATTGTATTGGTGATATGTGATATAAATGGTTTAGTCACATATATGGCATTTAGTGTGCAAGATACAGGGTTTTCGATGTTGGTCTCAAGGGTTCAACTGTAAATATGATGCTGGGAGAATAGAAATGATGATACAAATCAGTACAGGTATACATAGTACACTTAACAAGCAAGTGACATTGATAAATTTATATGACATGTGAGTAGATGTGATAAATTACACATGAATTACATGACTGTTAAGGAAATAAATATTGAATTAGATGAGGCTGGTTTAAAAGCAAACTTATTGCTTAAAATGACAAGCTTTATGTTAAATCTTTTATCCAGTGCTGATAATTATGCGAGCTTACTAAGCTTATTAGCTTACTCTGTCTATTCTTTGTATTTTACAGTGATTCGAATACTCACTCAGGTTGGAAGTCATCGAAGATTTAATCACACTATCCAGGAGGCAATTGGTATTCCTGAACTCTTTGAAATTGGGTAATATGGCATGTATAGGCTAGTTAATAAGTTGATTATATGGTCACTTGTTTATATGAATGTGAGATGAATTTTGAGTATTGTGATCAAGCTAAGTGATATGGCTTGATATGAGAAAAGTTGGTTTGATACGAAAGCATTATATGATGTGTGCATTTAGTGTTAAAATTTATAATTGGTATTTTGGTTTGAATTATATGTAATTATGGATGAGTTGATAAGAATGTTGAAATGTGATTAATTTGTAAGTGGTATCTAGATGCTTATATATATGTGACTACATGGAATGGTCACTTTAGTATAATTGTTTTAAGCATGATATGTTGGATTAGTGTTGAATGATGTTGACGATTGATAAGTTAAAGTCTTACTGTTCCAGTTTGAGTTATAAATCCGATAATGCCATTACCTATTTTGGCGACGGTTACGAGATAGGGGTGTTACAATATGGATGTGTTTGAAAAGTTTTTAAATTGAACGAAATTTTATGGCTCGGTTTTGTATGAATGTAAGTGTTTAAGTCCGGTAATGCCTCGTACCCTGTCCCAGTGTCAGATACGGGTAAGGGATGTTACAGTGTATCTTGATCGTGTGTGACATACAACCTGGCACATGGGCATGTGATCCGGCCGTGTGTCCCCTGCAACTTAAATTTGAGAAATAGAATGCTCAGTTTTGAGCACACGGTTAGAGACACGGGCGTATGTCTCAGCCGTGTGTGTCATACGGCCTAGAACACGGGCGTGTATCTTGGCCGTGTGAAAATTGCACCTTAATATTTTGTAAGTTAGAGAGTTACACGGGTTGGGGACACGGCCGTGTGACCTGTGTTACTTGGCCGTGTGAGTCACACGGCCTACACACACAGGCGTGTGACCCCAGTACATGAGAAAAATTTTAAAATTTCACGAAAATAGTCCTATGTTCCTGGTTTAGTCCTGACCTGATCCTAACATCCATTTTGGGCCTCAAGGTTCCATCCTAGGGACATTATGGTTAATATCGAAAAATGGATAGTAATTTATATGAATTATCTGTAAATGTTCTGAAAACTCCGGTAATACTCTATAACCCTATTTCGGCGACGAATTCGGGTTAGGGGTGTTACAATCCTGATCGGTAGTGATCCTGCATGTGTTGCAGACTACCGCAGCTCTTTGTCAGCGCCCTGTTATATGATCGGTTGTGATCCTGCATATGTTGTGGACACAAACACGGCTCTTTATGAGCGTCCTAATATAGGCTGTTTTTGAGCTTCCTGATATGGCTTGCTTGAACTTCCTGTTATATGGCTATTCAGAGCTTCCTGATAATAACTCTTCGAAGTTACCTGTTAAGTTCAATAAGCTTCATGTTTTAAACTCTTACACGTTTTCTATGTAACAGCCCGTTTTTGGGTTATATCTGAACAGTGGTTTCAGGACCACAAATTCGAAGTAGAAATATTTATTTTATTATTTCTTTAAGGTCTACAGCATGACAGAATGATTGTGTGAAAATTTCGTTAAAAAATTTGATTGATTGAGTACTCAATTTGTCTAGAAGGACTAAATTGCAATAGATGCAAAACTTGAATTCTATAAGTTAAAGGTGTCTAATTGATATGAAATTCTAATTTGGAAGTCCTTAAATGGTAATTAGACTATTATACTTTAGGATGGACAAAACTGGACATGGAATAGGTAAATTTTCAAAGTTTAAGTGAAGGGCATTTTGGTAATTTAGTAAATAAAGCCAAAATAAACTAAATAAAAGATGTCATCTTTTTCAATTTAGTCTATATAGCCGAAATTTTGAGGGAAACCATAGATAGGGTTTTGGTCAAGCTTCCAAGCTCGATTATAAGTCCATCTTTGTCCCGTTTTTAATGATTTTTACGTTTTTGTGAATGTTGTAACTTGATCTAGCTATTCTAAGGACTAATTTGAAAGAAAAGCAAAGTCTAAAATTTTACCTATGTTGAATAAGCTTGTATTTTGATGTTTAATGGTAGAAAATGCATATTTGTTGTTAGTTAAACAACATTTACAAAGTGATTTTTGATGAAAATGTTAAAAAGGGACCTAATTGTAAAAGGTTGTAAAATGTGTGGTAAAATGTGATTAAATGGAAAATGTGGGCTGTCGTGAGCATGAAAAAGGTTTGACTAAGCTTAGGTAATGAAGAAATAAATGAAAATCATTTTACGAGCCTAGGAACTAAAATGTAAAATGTTAAAAGTTTAGGGGCAAAAATGTAATTTTTCCCATAGTGTGTTTTTGGGCTGAATTGAATAATGTGATGATTAAATAATTTAAATTTGATATTATAAATCAAGAAAAATGAAGTGTGAGTTTAGATCGGGGAAAGGACAAGGTTGTAGACTAAATCGAACTAATAGTCGTTTTTGTAACCGAGGTAAGTTCGTATGTTAAATAAACTTTAATATAATTGTATTTAAATGCTTTAATATTGCATGAATTGTATGTTTGACTATGTGGAAGAGTTTAATTCTAAGAATGAGTTCACGATGATTCGACAAGTAAGAAATCTCGTTTGAACCTTAAGAATAGATTAGGATACAAGTGATATGTCACTAGGGTTACCATGTCTTTTGTGATTATGTGATCCGGGTGCTGGTCCTGTACGTCTTATGGTGGCTGAGTATACCGGCATATGTTGCGGTTACTTGACAGCTTGTGTGAGCAGCACCGTATAGCTACGTCTTGACTAACAGCTTGTGTGAGCAGGCCCGTCGATAGCTCGAGAGGGAGCAATTATGAGATATGAGACTTAGGTAGCATTGGCTACATATCTGGCACTTAGTGTGCAAAATTCCTGAGTATCCGACATAATTATTCTGAGTGGTTCACGGGTATGTCAAAGATAAGAATACATGTAAATTCATTTCAAGATGGTACAGGTATGTACATAAAGCTTATGTTTATTGAATTTCGAGAAATAATGAATTCAAGGTAAGTTTGTGAAGGAATGATTTATGATGGTGAAACTTAGGGTAAATTATATCATCTTATATTTTATCTCTTAAACATTGATTTTATGGTATGGCTTTCTTATTTCTTGCATTCGGACTTACTAAGCTATATAGCTTACTCTATTTATTTTTCCATATTTTATAGTGTTGCCAAGCTAGCTTGGATTGGGGATCATTGGAAATTCGCCTGACACTATCAAAACTATCATTTTGGGTATTGATGAAATTTAGCATTTTGAGTATATGGCATGTATAGGGACTTGGTTATTTTTTTTTATGTGTGTCATTATGATTTTAGCCAAATGTTTTGGCTTGTAATTGTCAAAGGCTTGTTGTGGAAATTGGCCATGTAAATTGGCTCATTTTGGTTAACTTGATTATAAGTCTTCTCATATGCATGTATATGCTAATGCTTTTTAGTGATGTGGTTTACATTGGTTTGCTACTTGATTGATTGTGGTTTAATGCCTTGTTGTGAAATGGATGAGTTGGTTCATTAATATGCTACAGCACCTTGATGAGTAAATACAAGTCGATAGTAGTCTTAGTGGTGTTTTTGGAATGAGAAAATGGTATGTTTGGTTTGGCTTGTTAAAATGTCATGTACATGTTAGATGATGGTATTACATTGACATGTATTGGCCATGATTGTAGATGTTTTGGTTGCCTAAGTATACTATAATTTATGTCATTGAAATGGTGTATGTGATTAAGCAAATGAGGGTAGCAAATGGCTTGGTAAATAGCCTTTATTTTGTCCACATAGGTAGACACATGGGCGTGTGTCCACACGGCCTGTTCCATGGGCATGTGTTTTGGCAATGTGTCCCCTGTACCTTAATTTTGAGAAACAAAATGCTCAGAATTGAGCACATGGGCAGAGACACGAATGTGTGTCTTAGCCGTGTAAGGGACACGGCCTCAAGCACGGGCGTGTGTCCCTACCGTGTGCAGTCTGCACCTATTTTATGAAAATTAAATTAACCACACGAGCATGTGACTTGGTCGTGTGACCTCAATTTGTTCATAATTTGCAAGTCAGAGAGTTACACAGGTTAGGGACACAGGCGTGTGTGACCACATGGCCTGCCCACACGGGCGTGTCCCAAACCACATGGGCGTGTGACCCCTGTTTATAACAAAAATGTTTTAAGTTTTGTAAGAATTTCTAAAGTTCTTGGTTTAGTCCTGAACCACTTCCAAAGCATATTTTAGGCCTCGTAGGCTCATATTAAGAACTCTATGATTGAATGTAAATGGTTTTAATTCAGACGCAAATTTATGACTCGAAATTGTATGATTAATTGTGTTGTAAGTCCGATAATGCCTCGTACCCTGTTCCGGCGTTGAATACGAGTAAAGGATGTTACATCCTGTTATAGCCCAAATAAGCTTCCTGTTTCATGGCTCACATGAGCATCCTGTTATATGGCTAAAGAGAATGCTTCCCAATTATGTGCCCTAATGGGTACCTCTGGATATGAATTAATGAATTTTCAGTTTTGTACACTTTAAGTATACTACATGAGCGTATCCATCGATATTCCAAATAAATTCAACGGGTAAAGTTTTGACATGGCTAAATTGAATTTGAAATGATCTGTTATGGAAATGTACATGTAATGTGAAAATTATTATATGATGAGCTCATCTTTGATTCTTGAGATTTATATGGAATAATGACTAACATGTTTGATGAAGTTGTGTATTTTAGGCTATTAGCTAAATTGCTTGGATGCGTTTTTGTATGCTTACTTTAAATGTAAATGAATGGTAAGTTAAATTCCCGTTATGCAAACTTTCTAAGCATTAAATGCTTACTTTGTTTTATTTTCCTCTGTTTTATAGTACTCGGAGGCTCGTGAAGGTTGGAATTAGTAGGAGACACATCACACTATCCTTTGGATCTTTCGATATATGAAATAAGCTAACTTTTAATATAATGGCATGTATAGGTTAAATAGATTAAATGATAAAATCTTTTGATTATAACTAGCCATTGGAATGGCTAGTGTTAAACATACTTTGATGTAATTATTTAAGGCATTATCATGGTTGATGTGTGATAAAAATTGGTTTTATGGTGAAAGGTATATAAACCATATGATGAATGGATTTGAATTAGTATAATTGATAAAATTTACATATAAACATAAGTGCAAACTTGGCAAGTTTAATCACTCGAACATATGTGCTAATATGTTAAACACAATACTTGTATTTGCCTTGATTCAAATCACTTGAATTGGTTTGAAAATGTATTAAAAGTCAATGTAAGTACAAGGTAAAATTTGGGTGAGAAATAAGGCTTGGAACTGGCCTTAATTTGTCCACACGGGTAGACACACGGGCGTGTGTCTCAACCGTGTATGACACACGATCATATGCACAGGCATGTGGTTTAACTGTTTGTCCCCTGCATCTTAAAAATTGAGAAACAGAATGCTCAGAATGCTCAAAAAACTAACCTAAAACTCAAAGTTTCCTTATATGCTATAAAACTCAAAGTTTCCTTATATGCTATCATACCTTCTTTTATATTATATATATAATTTTATAATTTCACTTTTATATATTTTTATTATTTTTTAATATTTTTAATATTTTTTATGCTTTTATGATTTTCTATAGTTTTATGAAATTTTTTATAATTTTTAAATATAAATATAATTTTTTATAGACATTGTCTTCACTTTAAACTCCTCAATATGACTAATTAAAGAGATAAAGAATCCTAACCAAAAACCAACTGCTATTTTGTCAAACATGTCACTCCTTATTAGGCCAAAAAAAATTCAAACACCCATGGTGCCGAAATAACCCACGACCCAAGTAGAAAATTTTCTCTCGTTTCAATTTTTTTTATACAGTTTATTACATCCATCAATTGTATATCTTTACTTACAATTATTTAAATCCCTCATTAAATTAGTGTCATAAGTTAACTGGGCACCAACTTAATTAATGAAATTACTAAAATATTATTTTTTATTTAAAATAAGTTTTATTATTCAACAATACTTTTTTTTTTAATTTTAAAACAAACAACAAAAAATATCTTTATAGTGAGATTTGAACCCAAGCCAAATGCATTAGAAAAATATTAAATTTATGACTCAACCAAAGTTTACTATTAATGTATTTTTATACATTTTTTTAAATACACGTTTCTCACTTACATGCATTTGTGACAAAAATTCTAGTATTTAAAATTACTTTATTTATCCATAATTTAAGTCCTCTTAGATATTAAATTTTCTAATTATTAGTTCATATTTTGATAATTGTTTCTCTCTTCTTCTTCTTTTTTCAATTATTAATTCATAGTTGATATTTAAATAGTAAGATTCAACTCATTTCCTTGGGTGGATTCTGAGTTCTGAATGCATTACTTTTGATGGTTCTCAAATTTCAAAGAAAAGGATTTAAAGCTAAGACTCCATTTGTTTGGGTGTAAACATTTTCTGAAAAATGTTTTCAGCCTTTTCCAGTGTTTGTTTGGCTGAAAATATTTTCCTAAAGTAAAATCAATTACAAAAACGAGAAAAGAAGCTCCTTAATTTTGGAAAATGTCTTACCCTTTGTAATTCAGTAAGACATTTTCAGGAAAATTAGAAGCCACCGATCTTCCCTTCCCCTTCCCCTTCCCTTCTCCCATCCTTGACACCTGATCTTATGCTTGCCGTAAGCTAACACCGATTCTCAACACCAGACACCGGCGTTTGTCAAAGCTTTTCTTTCTTTAGCTTTTCCTCCAACAGGTTTGTTACAATCTTATCAATCCAACACATTACCTTTTCTCTTCTTTTTTTCTCACTTGCTATTTTAATCGGTGTTGATTACTTAAGTCTTCTGTTAGATTCATTTTCTCTTTTCTTTAACGATCTCTTCTATTTTTACAACTAGTTGTATCTTGAATTATGATTTGTTAGAATTAATGTCATACTGAATCTCTTTTTGTTGTTCAAATTCTATTGTAAAGATTGGGGAAAAAAAGAGAGGTACTTTTTCTGTTTTTTAAGTAGTTTTAAATTAGTCTAGTTAAATAGCTTCGGAACAGGTAAATGAGTGATCTTATTAAAAGAAAATGGATTCTGATAATCAACAGCTCAAAAGTATGGAAATCGAATTTGATAATGAAGGCTAGATTTTTTAGTTAGGGTTTGTTAAGAACAAGTGTTTTTGTTTTAATGCTTTGGTTTTGAATCTTTAGATTTTGAATGGATATTGCTTTGTTGCGGTAACTGGAATTTGTTATCAAGGCTATGGAAATGAATGGGTTCATTTTAAATTTTAATATATATGCAGGAGTTATAATTTGGCTATTTAAAGTAAAGGAAAAGTAGAGAGAACTTGCTGAAAATGCAAATGGGGGAGCTGCTACCAAAAAACAAAGTCCAAGAGAGTTGCTTTTGCACAAAGGTTGCTTCACGTATTTAATGGATTGAGTTGTTTTAATTTCTTTAGTTCTATAATAAAGATCCATTATTTTTTTATGATTTGGTGCTTTTGGTGTGTCATTGCTAATTTTTTTTAGCTTTACTAACTATTCATGTGACAGCCCTAAATTGACCCTAGTCGGAAAGTGGTTTGGGGACCACAAGACCGAGTTATAAAAATAATTAACCATTATATTTGATGCTTATTATATGTATATAGGAATGTGTGAAAATTTCATGTTTGAATTTTGTTAATTGTAAGTGAATTTTGCTAAATAGGACTTATGTGAGAAAATTTAGAAATGTGCTAGGCAAATGTTAAAGTGGCCTATTGATGCATGCTAGAAAATGTTGTCCTTGCATGTCAAAATACCCAAAACTTGGGATGGTGGCCGGCCATGCTATGGGTAAAAAGGTATTATAAACATGTTATGTTAGTGTTTCATGGGAGGACTGATAAAATAAGGAGCATGGTAATAAAATAATGAAAAGGAAAATGATGAAGAAAAAAAATAAAAAGTTCTCATGTTGTTCAACTTGGCCGAATAGAAGAAAGAAAAAGAAGGGAAAGAGCTTGGAGAAAATCGGCTATGGTGGTTCACTAGACTAAGGTATGTTGATGTTGTTCCATGAGATTCATGCATATTTTTAGTTGTTAGCTTGAGTTCTACCTAGCCCATGGTTTAAATCTTTGCTATGAGATGGAGATGATATTCGGCCATAGGTGTTGTCTTTTTGGTTGGTGTTTGATGTTGTGGTAATGAGGCATGAAGATGAGTTAAGTTTCGGCTAAGGTGGACTTGTGTTGATGTCATTTGCATGCTAAGTGTGAAGCTTTGTAATGATACATGTGATGGTGATTGATGACTCTTGGATTTTCATTTTAGCATTTTTGAGTTAGACATTAAGTTCTTTGTTTAACCCATGACCAAAATTGAAATGGTATGGTGTCTTGATGCATTCGGCCATGGTAGGAAGTAGATGAGAATTGGTAGTAAGGTGAAGTGCAAATGTTAGTATTTGATTACTAGTGTATATATGTGTATTAGCCGAGTTTTGAACTTGAAACAAAATGGTATGTAGTCAATAAAAGTAACCATATTTGTAGGAAGTATTAAGCATATAATCGGCCTCAACATAGACATGCATATTCGGCCACATGAGGTAGATTGGTGTTGCATGTATTCGGTTAGAGGCAAGCATATTGATGCTTTTATCTTGGCTTAGATAATCAGCTAAAAGAGAGTGTGGGCTAATATGTTGAGTTGATTCATGATTTCATATACATGTGACTCTAATGTCTAATGTATATATGGGTTAAGTACCTTGAGTTTCTCTTTTGATGTTCAAATGATTAAATCAATTTATTTGTTAAATTAAGCTCAAGAGCAAAGGGGAACTAAATCAGATAAAGGAGGAAAAAGTGATCGAATAGCCGTCGAAATCGTTCGACAACATCCGAGGTAAGTTTTCGAGTAATGAAACTTAGTTTACGATTTGATTAAGTCATGACGTATAAGCATAACAAATATACGGTGATATAATGATTCTACTTGAATTATACGTTGAGTTAATTAGTCTATATGTATGATGGGTAGTCGTATGTGCATAGAGAATCATGTCATAAAGCAAACCAAATCATGCTGTTTGTATGTGGCTATTGAGCCGAAAATGGGAATGCTTAATAATTGACTTGTGTTTGAATTCTAGTTATGAAAATGAAATAAAGATGTGTCATGATTTACTGATATGTGCATGAATATTCGGATGATAACGGGGCTAAGTCCCGAAGGCATTTGTGCTAGTGACTAATTCCGGGCTAAGTCCCGAAGGCATTTGTGCTAGTGACTAATTCTGGGCTAAGTCCCGAAGGCATTTGTCCGAGTTACTAATTCCGGGCTAAGTCCCGAAGGCATTTGTGCGAGTTACTATTTCTGGGCTAAGTCCCGAAGGTATTTGTGCGAGTTACTATATCCGGGCTAAGTCCCGAAGGCATTTGTGCGAACTACTATATTCGGGCTAAGTCCCGAAGGCATTTGAGCGAGTAGCTATATCCGGTTAAATCCCGAAGGTACTTGGTTTGGGAATGAGCGATCTTGCTGTAATAATTTCAATTAATATGCTCGTAAAATCCCAACGATGAGGTATGTTTCGTATATGCATTGGATTAGTTGATTCCTTTTAAATAGTACTCGCTCAGTCGATTAATGAGCTTCCGGCTTTTGGTTAAGTTGATCTCTTATGTATGAGTATAAGGGTTGGTAATGTGAAGTAGGTATGATTTTGAGAATGTGTGTATATGAAATTATCCGTTTAGTCATATGAATGCTATACTTCAATTGTGCCTAATTTCATTGCTCAAAACTTACTAAGCATTAAATGCTTATTCCGTTTCTTTGATTCTCTGTTTTATAGATTTTGGTTCGTCAGCTATCGGACTCGGGATTGTCAAAGTCGAAGTCGTCCACACTATCAAAGCCCTTTTGGTACTCTTTTAGTTGAACTCTGCTAATGGCATGTATAGGACTGCCCTTTTGTTATTAGTCAAGTACTTTTGTGTTGTATATATTTGGATAGCCATGCGAAAATGGCTTATATATTTTGAGCATAGTGTTATAATCATTTTGTATGTATATGGTTATTGAGAGGTGTGGATATTCTTGGCAATGATTGGCCATTGGAATGGTTAATCATGATCATATATTGTGCAATATATGCTAAAGGGCTAGTTGAATCATGGAAACTATGAAATAGGTAAAGTCTACCTTAAAGGCAGATGCTGATAGCAGCAGTGATGTAAATTTGAAAAATCACTAAAAATAGTAGGAATGGAATTAAATAGTGAATAAATTATGTAATCGAACCTTAATGAATCTACTTTCATATGGAAGAAACGAAACGATCATATGAGTCGTATTTTAAGAGATATTTAAGTTTTCGTGGAACAGGGCTAGAGCAATTTCTGGTTCCCCTGATCTGACTTTGGAAATTCACTATAAATTAACCAGAGATAATTAGAAGTCATGCCATATATGTATAGATTCCTTTTTGAGTCTAGTTTCATTAGAAACAAATGGCATAAGAATTGAATCCATGTAAAGGGATATATATAAGTCGTAATGCATGAAGGTCAGAGCAGCCAAACTCTGAAACAGGGGAGACTTTAACTAATAAACTATACTAATTGGCCCAATAAAAAATTCTAGAAAACAATTTGTAGATGGATATATGAGTCTAGTTTCAGGTAAAATTTACGGAATCAGTTTTCGAGCTTCGGAACTTGAGATATAATTTTTAAAGTAACTGTGATCAAGTTAGCCAGCTTGTCTGGAAATAAAAAAAATAAACTGTGTAAGTCAATGAAATAAGTCCGTAAATACCTTGTGTTCGACTGCGGAAACGGTCTCGGGTACGGGGTGTTACAATTTTATTGGTATCCGAGCTACGGTTTAGTCGATTCTAGGAGTACCGTAATACATTTGGGTCTAGTTATACATGCCATTTTGCGATTGTTTGATAGTGTGGTGATTTCTGACAATTGAAAATGTGTTTATTTATAGTAATGGATCCCGATCCCAACCGAGCGGTAGATGATGATCTTGAGAGTGTAGCGCATGCTCCCGCGCAAGGGACAGCGCTGGTGGACTCTCAACCTATTGCTAGTAATCCGAACGATGAAGCTAGACAAGCTTTTTATAGCGTGATGAATGATTGGTTCAACCAATACATTCGAACTAATACGGCTGTTCCACAACCCCCATTCCCGACTAATACAACCCCCGCACCTGCAATGCCTCCGGTCACTGACCAAATAAGGTCAAATAAGCCCCTAGTTGACAGAATCCGAAAACACGGGGCTACTGAATTTAAAGCTACGGACAGCGACGACACCGAGCAAGCTGAATTTTGGTTGGATAACACTATTCGGGTACTTGATGAACTATCTTGCACACCCGATGAATGCTTAAAGTGTACTATCTCCTTGCTACGTGATTCTGCCTACTATTGGTGGAATACGTTGATTTCTGTTGTGCCCAGAGAGCAAGTAACTTGGGAGTTTTTCCAAACCGAGTTTCGAAAGAAGTATATCAGTCAGAGATTCATTGACCAAAAACGGAAGGAATTTCTTGAACTTAAACAAGGTTCCATGTCGGTTACCGACTATGAACGAAATTTTGTGAGGCTTAGCCGGTACGCACGAGAATCCATTTCTTTAGAAGCTGTGATGTGTAAACGTTTCGAAGATGGACTGAATGATGATATAAAGCTGTATGTTGGCATTTTAGAAATCTGAGAATTTGTGGTACTTGTCGAGCGAGCTTGCAAAGCCGAGGAGCTCAGTAAGGAGAAAAGGAAAGCTGATATGGGAGCAAAGGAGTTTCGTAAGAGATCTTCGGGAAAGCCCTTCCAACAGTCATCGAAGAAATTTAGAGATGACTTAGGCCGGTCTAGAGACACTTCGGGTTTTTCTAGACGAGATCGTGACCGACCCCCTGTGAGTACACGAGTCACTTCGGTCGCCAGTGTTGGAAACGATCATCGAGACAGAACGGAGTGCCAGTATTGTGGTAAATGGCATTCGGGGAGTTGTAGATTCCATGACCGCTCCTGTTATAAATGCGGATCAGCTGACCATTTTATCAAGGATTGCCCGAGACTGTCTGAACAAAATGTAAATCAGAGTGGGAAACCAGGTGCTACTACTGCTCGGGTAGACCGTCTAGAAACACGGGCAATGCTCGTGGCGGTCAGAGAGGATCTAGAGATGCTACAACCAGATCTGAGGCTCGTGCGCCTGCTAGAGCTTATGCTATACGTGCACGCGAGGATGCTTCTTCGCCTGATGTTATTACCGATACTTTCACTCTCTTTGATACTAATGTGATTGCTTTGATTGACCCTAGTTCTACTCATTCTTATATATGTGAAACCTTAGCAACCAGTAAAACTTTACCTGTTGAGTCTACTGAGTTCGTAATTCGGGTGTCAAATCCCTTGGGTCGTTATGTGCTTGTCGACAAAGTGTGTAAGAAATGTCCCTTAGAAATCAAAGGTTCCTGCTTTCCGGCCAATTTGATGCTTTTACCGTTTGATGAATTTGATGTTATCCTCGGTATGGATTGGCTAACCGTTCACGATGCAGTTGTGAATTGCAAAAGAAAAACTATCAATTTGAGGTGTGCAAATAATGAGATGATTCGAGTTGAGTCTACTAACTTGAATGGGTCGCCAGCTGTAATATCATCGATGTTGGCTCAGAAATATGTAAGAAAGGGGTGCAAAGCATACCTTGCGTATGTATTTGATGACAAAGAGTTAGAAAAGAAGCCTGAATCTGTGCCGGTGGTTTGTGAATATCTGGATATTTTTCCCGAAGAATTACCGGGTTTACCACCTGTTCGGGAGGTAGAGTTTGGTATTGAGCTTGTACCTGGGACTACACCGATTTCGATAGCTCCGTATCGTATGGCACCAATAGAATTAAAGGAACTGAAAGCTCAGTTGCAAGAGTTGACGGATAGAGGTTTCGCTCGACCAAGTTTCTCACCTTGGGGTGCACCAGTATTGTTTGTGAAAAAGAAGGACGGAACCATGAGGTTGTGCATCGACTATCGTCAGCTGAATAAGGTGACAATAAAGAATAAATATCCGATACCGCGCATTGATGATTTGTTTGATCAACTAAAGGGAGCCTCAGTGTTTTCAAAGATAGATTTGAGATCGGGTTATTATCAGTTGCGAATTCGAGATTCGGATATACCCAAAACAGCTTTCAGAACGAGATACGGTCACTACGAGTTCTTAGTGATGCCGTTTGGGCTCACTAATGCCCCTGCGGTATTTATGGATCTGATGAATCGGGTCTTCAGACAGTATCTGGACCAGTTTGTAGTTGTGTTTATTGATGACATCTTGGTCAACTTAAGAGATGAAACCGAGCATGCTGAGCACCTGAGATTAGTGTTGCAGATTTTACGAGATAAGCAGTTATATGCTAAGTTCAGTAAGTGTGAGTTCTGGTTAAGAGAGGTGAGCTTCTTGGGTCATGTGGTATCCGCATCGGGTATTCGAGTTGATCCGAGCAAAATTTCAGCCATACTTAACTGGAAGTCTCCGAGAAATATTACTGAGGTTCGGAGCTTTTTGGGACTTGCCGGTTACTACCGACGGTTTGTAAAAGGTTTCTCGATGATAGCCACACCAATGACGAAACTACTTCAGAAAGATGTTAAGTTTGAATGGACAAAAGTGTCAGAAAAGTTTCGATCAATTGAAAACTCATTTGACAGAAGCTCCAGTACTAGTGCAGCCCGAATCAGGCAAGGAGTTTGTCATTTACAGTGATGCATCCTTACTTGGGTTGGGTTGTGTATTGATGCAAGAAGGTCGAGTTGTAGCTTATGCGTCGAGGCAACTGAAGCCACATGAGAAAAATTATCCAACCCATGATCTCGAACTGGCTGCCATCGTATTCGCTTTGAAAATATGGAGACATTACTTATTTGGTGAGAAGTGCCATGTATATTCGGATCACAAAAGTCTCAAATATTTGATGACTCAAAGAGACTTGAATCTGTGACAAAGACGTTGGCTTGAGTTGTTAAAAGATTATGAGCTTGTCATTGACTATCACCCGGGAAAGGCTAATGTGGTTGCGGATGCTTTGAGTCGTAAATCACTGTTTGCTTTACGAGCGATGAATGTACACTTGTCTGTTCTATCCGACAATGTGTTAGTAGCAGAATTAAAGGCTAGACCATTGTTGATTCATCAAATTCGTGAAGCTCAGAAAGTCGATGATGAATTGGTTGCAAAACGGGCTGAATGTGTTTCGGATAGGGAATCAGAGTTTCAAATTGATGACGACGATTGTTTGAGGTTCAGAAGTCGTTTGTGTGTTCCAAGAAATTCAGAACTTATTTCGATGATTCTGAACGAAGCTCATAGTAGCCGAATGTCAATTCACCCGGGGAGCACGAAAATGTACAACAATCTGAGACGTCAGTTTTGGTGGCATGGTATGAGACGAGACATTTTCGATTTTGTTTCGAAGTGTTTAATATGCCAACAAGTGAAAGCGGAACATCAAGTGCCTACGGGTTTACTCCAGCCGATCATGATACCTGAATGGAAATGGGATCGAGTCACGATGGATTTTGTGTCTGGGTTGCCATTGTCGACAAGTAAGAAAGATGCGATTTGGGTCGTTGTTGATAGACTGACTAAGTCGGCTCATTTTATTCCCATACGTACGGATTATTCACTGGATAAACTAGCTGAATTGTATGTTTCTCAGATTGTGAAATTACACGGGGTACCCATTTCTATTGTGTTGGATAGAGATCCGAGATTCACCTCGCGATTTTGGAAGAAATTGCAAGAAGCTTTGGGTACCAAGTTGCATTTTAGCACCGCTTTTCATCCCCAAACCGATGGTCAATCCGAGCGGATAATTCAGATACTCGAGGATATGTTAAGATGCTGCATCCTTGAGTTTAGTGGTTTATGGGAACGGTATCTACCTTTGATTGAGTTCGCTTACAACAATAGTTTTCAGTCAAGCATTAAGATGGTGCCTTACGAGGCTTTGTACGGTCGAAAATGCCGTACACCATTGTTTTGGACCGAGCTCGGTGAAAGTAAAATTTTCGGAGTTGATTTGATTAAAGATGCTGAGCAGAAAGTAAAAATAATTCGTGAAAGTTTGAAGGCAGCATCAGATCGTCAGAAGTCGTACGCGGATTTGAAACGAAAGGACATTGAGTATCAGGTGGGAGATAAAGTGTTTCTTAAAGTTTCACCTTGGAAAAAGATACTCAGATTTGGGCGTAAGGGCAAATTGAGTCCGAGGTTCATCGGGCCATATGAAATATCCAAACGAGTCGGTCCAGTTGCGTATAGATTGATTTTGCCCCCTGAACTTGAAAAGATTCATGACGTCTTTCATGTTTCGATGCTTCGACGTTATAGATCTGATCCATCGCACATAATTAATCCATCAGAGGTTGAAATTCAACCCGATATGAGTTATGAAGAAGAACCGATTCGTATCCTGGCTCGTGAAGTGAAAGAGTTACGAAACAAAAAGGTTCCATTAGTAAAAGTGTTATGGCTCAAACACGGGATGGAAGAAGCTACTTGGGAGACCGAGAACTCTATGAAAGAACGATACCCAAACCTATTTACCGGTAAGATTTTCGGGGACGAAAATTTTTTATGTGGGGGAGAGTTGTGACAGCCCTAAATTGACCCTAGTCGGAAAGTGGTTTCGGGACCACAAGACTGAGTCATAAAAATAATTAACCATTATATTTGATGCTTATTATATGTATATAGGCATGTGTGAAAATTTCATGTTTGAATTTTGTTAATTGTAAGTGAATTTTGCTAAATAGGACTTGTGTGAGAAAATTTAGAAATGTGCTAGGCAAATGTTAAAGTGGCCTATTGATGCATGCTAGAAAATGTTGTCCTTGCATGTCAAAATACCCAAAACTTGGGATGGTGGCCGGCCATGCTATGGGTAAAAAGGTATTATAAACATGTTATGTTAGTGTTTCATGGGAGGAATGATAAAATAAGGAGCATGGTAATAAAATAATGAAAAGGAAAATGATGAAGAAAAAAAAAGTTCTCATGTTGTTCAACTTGGCCGAATAGAAGAAAGAAAAAGAAGGGAAAGAGCTTGGAGAAAATCGGCTATGGTGGTTCACTAGACTAAGGTATGTTGATGTTGTTCCATGAGATTCATGCATATTTTTAGTTGTTAGCTTGAGTTCTACCTAGCCCATGGTTTAAATTTTTGCTATGAGATGGAGATGATATTCGGCTATGGGTGTTGTCTTCTTGGTTGGTGTTTGATGTTGTGGTGATAAGGCATGAAGATGAGTTAAGTTTCGGCTAAGGTGGACTTGTGTTGATGTCATTTGCATGCTAAGTGTGAAGCTTTGTAATGATACATGTGATGGTGATTGATGACTCTTGGATTTTCTTTTTAGCATTTTTGAGTTAGACATTAAGTTCTTCGTTTAACCCATGACCAAAATTGAAATGGTATGGTGTCTTGATGCATTCGGCCATGGTAGGAAGTAGATGAGAATTGGTAGTAAGGTGAAGTGCAAATGTTAGTATTTGATTACTAGTGTATATATGTGTATTAGCCGAGTTTTGAACTTGAAACAAAATGGTATGTAGTCAATACAAGTAACCATATTTGTAGGAAGTATTAAGCATATAATCGGCCTCAACATAGACATGCATATTCGGCCACATGAGGTAGATTGGTGTTGCATGTATTCGGTTAGAGGCAAGTATATTGATGCTTTTATCTTGGCTTAGATAATCGGCTAAAAGAGAGTGTGGGCTAATATGTTGAGTTGATTCATGATTTCATATATATGTGACTCTAATGTCTAATGTATATATGGGTTAAGTACCTTGAGTTTCTCTTTTTGATGTTCAAATGATTAAATCAATTTATTTGTTAAATTAAGCTCAAGAGCAAAGGGGAACTAAATCCGATAAAAGGAAGGAAAAAGTGATCGAATAGCCGTCGAAATCATTCGACAACATCCGAGGTAAGTTTTCGAGTAATGAAACTTAGTTTACGATTTGATTAAGTCATGACGTATAAGCATAACAAATATACGGTGATATAATGATTCTACTTGAATTATACGTTGAGTTAATTAGTCTATACGTATGATGGGTAGCCGTATGTGCATAGAGAATCATGTCATAAAGCAAACCAAATCATGCTGTTTGTATGTGGCTATTGAGCCGAAAATGGGAATGCTTAATAATTGACTTGTGTTTGAATTCTAGTTATGAAAATGAAATAAAGATGTGTCATGATTTACTGATATGTGCATGAATATTCGGATGATAACGGGGCTAAGTCCCGAAGGCATTTGTGCTAGTGACTAATTCCAGGCTAAGTCCCGAAGGCATTTGTGCTAGTGACTAATTCCGGGCTAAGTCCCGAAGGCATTTGTGCTAGTGACTAATTCCGGGCTAAGTCCCGAAGGCATTTGTGCGAGTTACTAATTCCGGGCTAAGTCCCGAAGGCATTTGTGCGAGTTACTATATCCGGGCTAAGTCCCGAAGGCATTTGTGCGAACTACTATATCCGGGCTAAGTCCCGAAGGCATTTGAGCGAGTAGCTATATCCGATTAAATCCCGAAGGTACTTGGTTTGGGAATGAGCGATCTTGCTGTAATAATTTCAATTAATATGCTCGTAAAATCCCAACGATGAGGTATGTTTCGTATATGCATTGGATTAGTTGATTCCTTTTAAATAGTATTCGCTCAGTCGATTAATGAGCTTCCGGCTTTTGGTTAAGTTGATCTCTTATGTATGAGTATAAGGGTTGGTAATGTGAAGTAGGTATGATTTTGAGAATGTGTGTATATGAAATTATCCGTTTAGTCATATGAATGCTATACTTCAATTGTGCCTAATTTCATTGCTCAAAACTTACTAAGCATTAAATGCTTATTCCGTTTCTTTGATTCTCTGTTTTATAGATTTTGGTTCGTCAGCTATCGGACTCGGGATTGTCAAAGTTGAAGTCGTCCACACTATCAAAGCCCTTTTGGTACTCTTTTAGTTGAACTCTGCTAATGGCATGTATAGGACTGCCCTTTTGTTATTAGTCAAGTACTTTGGTGTTGTATATATTTGGATAGCCATGCGAAAATGGCTTATATATTTTGAGCATAGTGTTATAATCATTTTGTATGTATATGGTTATTGAGAGGTGTGGATATGCTTGGCAATGATTGGCCATTGGAATGGTTAATCATGATCATATTTTGTGCTATATATGCTAAAGGGCTAGTTGAATCATGGAAACTATGAAATAGGTAAAGTCTACCTTAAAGGCAGATGCTGACAGCAGCAGTGATGTAAGTTTGAAAAATCATTAAAAATAGTAGGAATGGAATTAAATAGTGAATAAATTATGTAATCGAACCTTGATGAATCTACTTTCATATGGAAGAAACGAAACGATCATATGAGTCGTATTTTAAGAGATATTTAAGTTTTCGTGGAACAGGGCCAGAGCGATTTCTGGATCCCCTGATCTGACTTTGGAAATTTACTATAAATTAACCAGAGATAATTAGAAGTCATGCCATATATGTATAGATTCATTTTTGAGTCTAGTTTCATTAGAAACAAACGGCATAAGTATTGAATCCTTGTACAGGGAGATATATAAGTTGTAATGCATGAAGGTCAGAGCAGTCGAACCATGAAACAGGGGAGACTTTAACTAATAAAATGTACTAATTGGCCTGATCAAAAATTCTAGAAAAAACTTTGTAGATGGATATATGAGTCTAGTTTCAGGTAAATTTTACGGAATCATTTTTCGAGCTTCGGAACTTGAGATATGATTTTTAAAGTGACTGTGATGCAGTTAGCCAGCTTGTCTGGAAATAAAAAAAATGAACTGTGTAAGTCAATGAAATAAGTCCGTAAATACCTCGTGTTTGACTTCGGAAACGGTCTCGGGTACGGGGTGTTACAATTCAACTGTATGTTGTTTTAGCACTGAATCGATTGGCTTCATTTCATTTAATTTTATTTGAACTCTTTTGATATAGGATTTGGCATTTGATCTATCCCTTTCTGCTTTTTTGGGAGATTACATCTACAACTTTGGAGAACTCATCGCTCATCCAATTGTAAGCATATATTTATAAGTTTCTTAAATTCACTATATATTGCAGCTAATCCAGTTGTTATAGAGATGATTGATGCAGTCTTGAGTTAAGAAAATGTGCTTTTAATTGCACAAAGATAAGGTTCATAGGCCTCGTTTATGATACTCATGTTAATGTATGTGGAGGTTTGACTGAAAAGTGCCTGCTATTAAGAGCCTCTTTTCGTTTTGCATTTATTTTCATGCGATTGCAATTACATGAATACATTCTTATTTTTTATTTTGTTGGATTGATTTAAAAGGGAGTTTGTGTGTTGTAGCTTTCTTTTTTTTTCTTTTTTTTCTTCTGAATTTCTTTGCTTTGACATTTTTATTTTGTTATGTTTGAGATGATGACTGTTGGCATCATTTATAGATAAAGAGTCTTTTGGGGACCAAGGTGGAATGGCTTTATTATATCCTCCAATCCTTCAACTCTGGGAATTTGGTTCGCTATGAAGAATTGTGTCGCATGCACAATGCTACACTGAGTGCTCAACCAGCCTTGGTTGAGAATAAGAAGAAGCTCTTGGAAAAAATTAATATTCTATGCTTAATGGAGATTATCTTCAGGTGTGTATTGTTTTAGTGTACCCTAAAGGATCAGGTCAAAGTTGTTGATAATTGTATGTGGTTAAAAACTAAAGTACAATATGTTTCAATGCAGCAGCCCATCTGATGATCGAACTATTCCTTTAAAAGTTATTGCTGAGAGAACAAATTGTGTCAATTGAGAATGTTGAGTATCTTCTCATGAAGAGCCTGTCTGTAAGTTAAAATATTCATAATATTGTTGTCATCTTTGTTTTTACACGTATTCATTTTCCTTTATCTTCAGTTTTTTCATGACACCTTAACAAAGAGTGCAAACTATAAGGGGACACAAATAAATTTTGGATATAAGCCAAGGAAAATACGAATTATTATGAATAGTGAACATTTGTGGAAGTCCAAGTCTCAATTTTTCATATAGACGATGCACCATTGTATACATTTGACCCGAGGCCTACATGTAGCAACTAGCTATACTTCAGAGGGTTCAAAATTCTAAAGATAACTTGTATAACCTTTTTGCGAATAATGACTGCAGGTTAGTTTGATTGAGGGCATAATTGATCAAGTTGAGGGAACAATTCATGTCTCTTGGGTGCAGCTAAGAGTTTTGGGGATTCCACAGATCAAATCCTTGCGTGACCGATTTGGTAATTGGATGGGCAAAGTACATAAAGCTTGGTTATCAATTGAGGTTGAAACACCTGATCTCGTTGCATCATGAATTTTTTTCTCCAGTTCCTTTCTGTTATTATAACAATTCCCTTATTTGAAAAGAGCAAGAAAAAGGGAAAGTGAAATGATGAGCAATGAGGATAGAGTTAAGCGTTAGTCATTTACGGGTAGAGCCATCTTTGTATGATTCCTTTAGTAGGTATTGCTTGATCCTTAAATCCTTGTTTTGAAAAGAGCGGCTCATGTACTAAACTTTTCACTTTTTGGCATTTGTTGGTTCTACAATGGCACTGGAATGCTTGAGGATACGGTTAAAACTGCAAACATCATCCTTATCTTTCATTTTGTATTGGGATTTTTCATTAGATACAATCAGATATGATCCACTTTTATGTGGATGAAAGTATATTTTCATTTCAGATTAGATATTTTTCTGCATGATTTATATATTGTTTGGCTTCAATACGTTACTAGACGAGCTGCTGCTACTTGGTTATTTAACTACAAATATGTTGATTAGTTTTTACCATTTACATGTGATGTGAATGAATCTTATAGGATGATTGCCAATTTTGAACAATTAAACCATTTGATTGAAATATTTAATTTAATTTATTTATTTATAATTGAGTATTATTATATATTTAATTTGATTTATTTATTTATAAATAAATCATTGCAATATATGTAAAAACAATTTAAAATATAAATTTATTAATATATGTAAAAACAGTTTTTCCGGAAAATATTTTCAGGAAATCTGCCAAACAACAGAAAATATTTTACACAGATTCATCCAAACACCAGAAAAATAAATCATTTCTAAAAAAATAAATTATTTTTCAAAAATTATTTTCCGGAAAATATTTTACTGGCAAATAAACGGAGTCTAAGATAACAACATAAAACAAGAATTGCGGTGATACAAGAATACAGGAGAGAGGTAGAGAGAGAAGGGCAACGTTTTAAACATGAGAACTAGTAAACAAAAATCTACTTAAATGGTCGAAAAGCAATTGATGGTGGGATTGTGGTCATGGGACCTGACAAGAAATCCACCATGAGATCTCCCGGTGCTCGCCAAGATACTTTACCATCAGACTTAAAAGACCAAATGCAATAACTATCTAACCCATGAGGTCCAATATGTTAGCAAAAGACAGTTGGCAACAAGCCAACCTCTAGCCCATAGCTTTAAGCCCCAAGCATTGTGGCAGGCCAGGACTGGTGCACTGTTAAGCTTGCGCACTGTCGCTGTTTTGTGTAAAAGTTTGAATCGTTTCATCGACAGATAGCATTGTAATGCGTAGAACAATTTTATAACATAATAATAAAGGAAGTGCAATATTATTTTCATTACAAAATAATGACACGTGGACCAAGAATCAAACCACAAGCAGCAGTAGTAGGGAAGTTTCTACAAAAGGATAAGTTACAGTGGGTAGCCATCGCCAGCCAGCAATATAGCAATATGCTGCATTGCCTTATTATTAAGGGGTGTTTAGTGAAATTTCGGTTTTTGCATTTCTGGTAAAGAAAAAAAAACCATCTTTCTGCACCAGGACAAGTAGCATTGTAAAGGGGCAGCTAGGAGGAAATAACTGGCCAAGTTCTTGAAAAGTAGGCAAGGACCAAGCGATTAGTTCTTGAAAAGTTCCAAACAATGTTCTTGGTCCAGGTTCCTGCCCCAGAACTTACTGTAATACTCAGCATAAGTAAAATCCCTGTATACGGCTCCACATCCATATTGGGTGAGAGGTTTTGCAGGGCTGATCAGGGCATGGTCGTAAGGGCAGAGGAAGGAAGCAACAGACATCCTTGGCTTATCGGCATTTACGATTGCCCGATGCCACACGCTCTTGTACGTCCCATTACTTAATGCCTGCAACATTAGGAGTTTCATCCTCAATAACTTGCACATTTTCCTTCCACCCAAGGAAAAAAGAAACGCATACCTGTAATTGATCACCAATGTTTATGACAAAAGCATTTGGTTGGGGATTAACAGCAAGCCACTTGCCATCTTTGAGAACTTGAAGACCCGCCACTTGGAGGTCTTGAAGTAAAATCGTAAGAGCATTGGGGTCTGTATGTCCAGGCAATCCGTATGTCAGCTCTGGTTCCGGGCATGGCGGGTAATAGTTCACGGCCATATGCTGCCCTTGCTCCCCTAGAACCTTCTTTATGTAATCTTTTTCCAGGCCTAAGCTCTCTGATATTAGCTCTTGTAATCTGTAACCAAGCTCTCGAACTTGTACACAGTAATCACTTACGATTTGCCTATCAATTCAACAAATATGGATGTAAAAGCATATGGATGCAAATATCTCTTGTTTTAATAAAAACATGCGAGTAATTACAGTGATTAGAGGTGTGCTGCTTTCTAAGTGTTTTTATCATACGACAAATATATGCCAATTTTTGCGTCTTCGAGTGAACCGAAATCCATAGCTACTGTATAACTCAAATTGAAAGTCACCAAGATTATCACGGAAGTAAAACATCTTTTCTCAAAAAGTAAGGTCAAATGTTACAGGCGAATCAATATCTTTTTACAGACGGGAAACAAATCTTTAATCTTGAAGTCGTAATGCCGATAAATGGAGAAAGTTCATTGGGACTTTCATAAATAAAATAAACCCATAAATGCCATTGTCAAACGTCCCGTCCCCAGCTCATCACCAACATCAAAATTATTAGTTTACCATTGAAAAACAAAATACGAGAACTGAAGCACCGTCACTCCCAATCTAAAAATATTCAATAATCGTATGTAGTGACAGTTGTATAAAATAGGGAAAACAAATCCTGTAGAAGCGGATGATTCGGCTCCTTGTAATCAGAGCTCCTTTGGGCCCCAAATGTTCGATTAAAATTATCTAATATGATTACGTCAACACGGCTTTTAGCCCATGATGTCACTCATTTTCCTCACTAGTCGCGCGTGTGACTCAACCAAAAACCGATCCTACCTACTAGATAAACGGTTCTGATCTCAGCTTTGGTTGCCGCCATCACCGCTAATAATTACGCATACTAATAAAGTGAGAGCGGGATGGATAAAATATTTCTGACTAGGTCGACGGAAGAAGACTTCTTAATCAAATGACAAAGCTCCTTGCCTGTCCTCTACCTAGAAAAGGCCATAAACCTCTGGCCCACAGCCAACCCATTTATATATTAATTTTCAATAAATTTAGTATATAATTATTTTTACCAAGTTTTGACATCTATAATAAAATTGGAACATAATCACATGGTACATGGGAGACTTGAATTTTTTTTTTATATAATAGGTGACTTGATTGTACAATCGATAACTAAGGGAATGGGGGTACATAAAAATGTTTAATCATTAACTTGTTATAAACAAGTTTACCTTTTTTAAAGAAAAAGGCTTGAATGTTGATACAGTCATACAGAAGTCTGAATTTTGTTCAAGCACTTCGTATTTCGTAAACAACTCGTAAATGCGGCACGTGCTTTACTAGACAATTAACGGGTAGCTCTTCCTAAAGGCCAAATCGGCTTGTCTGTGATTTTTAGCCATTTCTTTTGACCTTTTTTGGACGGAAATAATTATTTACCCCCTAAAAGATTCCAAGACTCTTTTCCAATTACGGCTGTTCTTTTTTACCTCCTACATTTTTTTCTTTCATTTTTTTCTTTTAAAAAATTATCTTAACAAGTTTTGTCCTAGTATTATATTTTAATCTTCACTCATGTAAGCTCAACTTTACAACCAAATCGTAATTTGACCAATCACCGCCTATTACTAAATTGTAATTAATGCAACTGTTGGGAGCTTAATTATGTTGTCAGGTTTATGAATACCAGTATGGCCTTAGTCTAGATTTTGCTTTGCTTTAATGAGCAGAGGCAGGGAGAGTAGGGGATTTGAGATTTTATAACCAAACAATACGGCATGTAAGTTAATTTGCGGTCGACTGTGTACATCTCCTAGAAAAACGACGTCAGCACATGGCTAGGGGCCATTATGTAAAAGACTCTGGACTTTGTTAAAGAAGAAGAAGATTTTTATTGTTTAGCAGGGGCTAAAAGACTAAAATCCCATGCTTCGATGTTTCTTATTTCCTAAATATAGTCTTTACGAAACGTTAAAGAAGAATCCCATAGTTATAATTCATCAATAGATCTTTTTAGATAATAAAATAGATCATTTCACGCACATACACTACATATGCTTTATTAATGTACTTTTGATTCCATGCAAAATGTCCTGTCTGTCTCAAGAGTTTTATTAATATGTAAATCAAATTGTCAGATTACTAAATATATATTACTTGAGCGCAAAATAAAATAATGCAATTCGTCGACAAATAGCTGAATCATCGATACTTAGAACATGCATGACACATAGAATGAAAAAGGATGACGTTAAGCGAATTACGTATCTCTAACGTAAGGTGTTTTTTTTTTTTTTTGGTGGGGTGGGGGGAGATTAGAAAAAGGAAGAAGAATAGAGAAGAGGCTTACTTGAAGGAAGGAGGGTTGGAAGGCCACTCAGGAACATACTTGTGGAGAGGATAGCAGTGTAATCGTAGGTAATCTCTCCAGTTATGAACCTTCTCCTTTTTAACATTAAAACTGGTGGAAAGTCTCATTGTTTTGGAAGGGTCATCTGAGTAAAGCTTCATCTTCTCCTCCACCGGCAAACCAAAGAAGTCATGCGCTACTTGTAACATTCTTTCCACCGCTTCTTTCGATACTCCATGATTAATAACCTCATAATATAATATTTACAAATTAATTAATCCCACAAAACCAACGCAAAAATTTATCAGAGATACAGTAGCAGGAAGGAAGGATGATTTGCAGGGCGGCGAAGGACTAGACTAGTACCTGAAAGAAACCATAGTTGATGCAGGCAAGAGCAATTTGTTGTACAATATGGCTCCTGTCCTCACACCCTAAGTCGATGACTGGGACGTTGTCGCACTGCGACACTTCAGACAAGCGGGGACGCTCAGATTCAGGTCTCACATAACTTTCTGGCAAACTAGAGTAGTGGATTCCAGAAGAAAGAACCTTTGTATCCATGACACCCACCAAAAAAAAAAATGAATTCACAGAGTTGGAGGGAGTGGGGGAGACTGGGATTAATCACACGCTCCGATAGCAAAAGGGTAGTATCGCTTAGTTAACCAAGTTCATTAGCTTCTAGGAGAACGATGAATACCCATGTTCCGACTTGAATCTTTGTAATTTTATTTATAGTGGTGGATTGGATGACTTCTCTCTCATTCTGAATATTTTTTTATTAATTTTAGATGGAAATTTTGAAGATATATATAACTTTTTTTTTATTTTTTGCTTAGCTTATACTGAAACATATATCTTATGCTTTTATTTTGTGATTTCAATTTAATATTGATTTCTTCTCTTTAGAATTGATGTTTTATGATTTTTAATCCTAAAAATAAATGTATTATAAAATTAAAAAATTATATTTCAATTCAATTAAATGTAAATGATAAAATATTTGTATTTAAGTTTTCAAACTAAAGATGTGAGTTGAAAAGCATTTAAAAGTTTTTTTTATTTAAAAATTTGAGAAATTATGTGTAAAATTATTTTTATATAAAAATATTTTTAGTACACACCAATCGTTGGACCAATTTATGGATAACCCTCTATCCCTTATTCTTTATAAATAAATAATATTATAATCTTTAAAAAATCGTAATATTTATACCTAAAATAGTAATTAAAGGATCGAAATTATCCTAATTCTTTTTAGAACAAATTACTCTAATCTGAATTCGTATAATACATATAGATAGATATAGTGATCCAATGGGAAGGAAACCCCATAATTTAATTGTTTTACATGGAAGGTTCTACAAGTTCAATTTTAATAATACAATTAAATATATATATATTCGAATAATTATAAAATAGCATTAGTTTTTAATACGACCATACTAAGTATTTTAAGTTTTACTTATATGACTTTCCCTTTATTTAGTGACGAATTTAGGTCTAAAATCCAAAGAAAACAAAAATAAAGTTTGGGTAATCTATATGTATCAAATCAATTTAATTTAAGCATCAAAAGTTAATCGGTTCAGTTCATCAATTTTTTAAATTTAATTTTTTACAATATCTGTATCTTTTTTTATTTATCAAAAACAACTGCTTAATTTATATTATAAAAATAAATTTTTTTTAGTTAAAAGTCCACTCTTATCCCTTTTATTTTGATATTCAACAAATTAGTTCTTCTAAAAAAATAGAGTAATTTAATTCCTATCAAATTTGAAATTGAGCAACTAATGATAACCAATCACAACTTTTCATCAATTGTACATAATTTTACTGTCATAATAACAAATTTAGTCCTCAAAATTTACACATTTCATTAATTTGGTCTTCATACGACAAATTTTGTCCACAACATTAATACATTTTGTAAATTTAGTTATAATTCAACAAAATTAGCTTCATTCACTTGTTCTGTCAACATCTACATAAAATATATAGTCATCAAGAGCTAAATTTGTTATCATACCAATAAAATTATATGCAATTGACCGAAAATATTAACGCCGTGATTAATTGTCCTTAACAAGATTAAATTGTTCTAATTTTTTTAAAAAAAATTAATTTATTCAATATCAAAATTAAAAGGAACTAAAGAGGTGTTTTCATTAATTTTATCCTATTTGAACTTTTTTTTTAATATTTGTAAATTAAAATTCAACTACACCAAATATGTTCTTCATTATGTGGACTAAATTTTATAAAACTCAAAATCAAACACTATATTTTGAATCAAATTTAATTTCATTGCTTTTGTTCTCGGATCTTTGGACACAAGAACTCAAGCACCGAAGGCATACACACACACACAAGAATTCTGTTTGATCTCCTTACACACGTAAGTGATATTAATTGGGACTTATAATTACAGATTTAGAAAGTTGGTGACTCATACTTCGGCCCTTTTTCTCTTGTGGGTGGGTTACTTCAAATATTTCTATGAAAATTAAGGCATATTTCATGCATGTGAACAATAAAAAGACATGTTTTTTACAAGTGGAAATTAAAATTAAAAAGGAAAAAAAAAAAGCTGATGCAACAGTAACTTCTAGAACACCTTGATGACATATTTTTAGCATGTTAGATATCATCGCAAAAATAAAGTCTCAATTAGAGGCGTTCATAGATCGAGTTGAGTAGGGTTCAATAAAAAATTTTAGGTTCGGATTCAGCTTAAAATGGGCCTAAAATTTTACCTAAGTCGAATCTGGATAAAATATTAAAATCCGGGCCTGACCCTGCCCGACTCTCTCGTATAAATTTTTTATATAATTTTTAAATATATATAATACATCAAAAATACTAAAAGTATTAAAATAAATATTTTCCAATAAATTAAAAATAAATTTTAAAAAATATGTATACTTAGATAACATTAAGATAGATGCAACTTAACAAGCAAATGCTTTTAAAATAATAACAAAATTAACAATGAAAGTGTTATACAATATCCAAACAATAACAAAAAAATAATAGTAACATAATAGTGAAATGATAGTAAAATAGGGAGAAAACAACAACAAAAATAGCATTAAAACAACAAAAAGTAGCAGATTTTTTTGTCCTTTTGTGAATCAAGCTGGGGCGAGCTCGAGAAAAAAATGCCTTACCCGAGGCCCGGCCTATTTTTTAAACGAGCCTTATTCTTTTGGCCAAACTCATTTTTTGGACCTATATTTTTGCCCAAACCCTCCTACTTTTTAGGTGGGCCTTCGGGCCGAATCATGTGGCCCTGCCCATGACTAGGTCTAGTCTCAATCAATTGTATTTTATTTTAATAAGGGTTAATAGTTGATACATTTTTAGTACATAAATCTCATACACTATTAATTAATTATAAAATAAATAAATATTGAATGACTTATAAATAAAGAAAGAAATAAATTATTTAGGATAATCCTAAAAAGTATAGTTTTTAGGTATCAATAAAATAATGTCGTCATTCAATTTTAAAGATAACAAAGTATTATTATACACTCATCTATATCTAATATCTTCTCCAACTTAATTTAACTTTAATTAAATTACTTAAAAGTAGACAAAAAAACCTAAAAACTTTTTCTTTTTTTTTATTCAAGCAAGAAGTTTGCTTCTTATCTTTTGTTTTGCTTAGTGGCGGTGTTAGCTTCCGGGTTGGTTCTTGTCTGCCTTTTTTCTCTCCCATCAACCATTTTCTTACTTTCTTCTTGCCATTCATTACACATGTTTTCTCTATTTTCAGTTTACAGATCTATTTTGTAGGTATGTTTGTTGTTTTCATAAGTTGGGATGTACAAATGACAGTGCCTATCGTTCGCTAAAACTCCATTGGCCACAATAGTTTTTCTTGGAAAGTTGGTGACTCTTCGTCAACTTCTTAATTTGTTTATGTTTTGAGAGTATTTTAGAATAATAAATGATTTCATATGTCAATTTGGGCCCGTGTTATCTTAAGTTTTATGCGTTTTTTGTTTTTTTTCATTATTTAATAAGTCTTTAGTTTTAGAAGTTTTTGTCTACTCTTGTGGCGTGTTTTTTAGTTTTGCTTATGCATGTAATCTTAGTTTTACAAGCGATTTTAGAGATGATTTTGTTGTCGTCCTCTCTAGTTTGGTGAACGCTCAATTCTTTTGTTGATTTTTGCTTGCCGTTTTGGACCATTCAAGGCTGATTTTTTTATCGTATTAAGTGCTTGCAATCACTCTAGATATGCCGTGCTTGAGTTGTGACAAAGTCAATTGTCAACGTGTCATAATGTTCTATTGATACTGAGGCTAAAGCTTTTATTGTGTTGATGAAGCTTGTTCTTCAACATCTACGGCGAGTGTTTTTTTTAATTATATGGTTTTATTTACTGAATGAATTAATGAATTTACCTTTCCAAAAATAAATTAAATTACTTAAAATAATTAATTTTTTAAATTATAAACAAACATATTTTCTTCCTTTACAAATTTTAATATTTTTTTCTATAAGTTGATATTTTTCTTATTTTTGTGCAACCAATTTTAAAAAAAATAGTAATTTGTGTGCATTTTTTTTCTATGTCATTGACACATAATGTTGGTAATTATTTTACCCTGAACCTCGAACACTGAATTTGAATCTTAAACTTTAAATCTTGAACCCCCGAACCTCGAAGGATTTAGATTCGAGATTTAAGATTTAGAGTTCGATTTTGGGTTTTGAGTTCAAGGTTTAAGATTTGGATTTAGGGTTTAAGGGTTTCAAATTATGAGTTTAGGGTTTGAGTTTAGAGTTTGAGGTTATAGATTTTGATCTAGGGTGTAAGGTGAAAAAATTTACCAAAATTATATATGACATGGAAAAAATTGTTGTAATGTCATTAAATAGTTAGAAATGGACAATTGAATAATGTAATGAGAAGAATTCATAAAATAATTTATATATGGATGAATGTACAATAATAATTTTATATATATATATATATAATTTAATGATGTAATGGAATTTTATTAATGCATAAAAATTTTAATTTTTAATATCATCCTAGTCGTTTCTTCTAAATAATGATTTAAACAAATTAACAGGACTTATTTACCGAACATTTTGTCAGGCTACACACCTTTCTAAGAAGGGTACCTTGCTCGGCAGGAGCATTGCCACCCATCCCTGATGGTATCCTGCAACCATATCTCATTATGTCATCACATGAGAACACAAGGCTTACTATGACTTTAAAAGTTTTCTAGTTTCCATATGACACCCTTATGAAAAGCTTGTCCATAACCCTATTCGAGATTCTAAAATTCTCAAGATTTAATTGATTTTGGATTATAGAACGATCATATATTAATTTTTAAGTATTTTTTAGAGTTTTAGACACAATCAAGGGCAAAATTACCCCTTTTTTTTCTCTTAACAGTATTTTTCTCATTTTACACATGTTTATAGTTAAATTAGAATTTATGGGAGTGTGTGATGAGATGATCTTTTAACCTTCAACCCCCATTTTTTGTATTAAAAATACATAAAGACCACACAAATTGCAAATTTGATTCTTTAACCAAATATTGGTATTTTAAAATACAAATAAAATATAAATCTAACACCTTACCCTCAATTGTTACTAAAGCAATTAAAATATTCAAATAAGTATTGAAACTAAAAATACAACAAGCCTGGTAATAACAATCAAGAATTTCATGAGTGATAATACTCTAAAATGACATATTTTTATGTATTAATTATATGTTTATTTTGAGTATGATCCTACTAATTTGGACTATTTATAGTTTTTTTATCTTATAGGGACTAAATTGAAGGCACGATTGAATTTAAGGGCTAAAAGCATGAATTTGAAGTTAAATTGGGCCAACATGCGAAGTAGGATAGAAATGGTGCCAAAAATGCAAAGTGTGGAAGATTTTGGGAGCAAAAATGCAAAAGAAGAGATTTTATAGCACAAGACTCTATTTAATTTTTAATTATATTAGGATAATTATTAATGATTATTATTTAGATTTAATTTTAGCTTTTATCTTTAGTTATCTTTATTTATTTGTATTTATTTTTTAGAATTTAATTAGGAATAGACTAGGTTTTCTAGTACTATAAATAGGGGATAGAGTGACACAAATTTCACTCATCTTTTCTGTAAACACTCTCTCCCCCATAAAATTTAGCCTTTTGTTTCTTTCATATTTTACCAATAAATATTCTATTTCCATTACGCTTATTTCCTTTTCCCCAAAAATCATGAGCCACTGAACTTATCTAGCCAAAGGTTGTCGAAAATCCCCAAAAGGGTTCATGAGGTTTAGAATCCGCGCTTATCTTTCTCAAACGAGTATTCATCATTTCTCTGCATTACGGCGCTAATGCTTTCATCCATATCCCTTAAAAAGTGATCTTTTCAACGTGTGCAAGGAACGACCGCTTTGTATGTTTTAGAAAGGTTGCACAGTCGGTTCGTTAGTTTACTGTGTGAGAGGTTGGCAAGCCCAATAGACAAAATGGCGTGGCATTCGCCATTGAAAAGTGATGATCTAGCATAAGATGATCCCACAGAAGCGATTGTTGGCCAGAGTTAGGTTCCGCTAAATAGTAAGTCTAAATTCTTGGAGTCGGTGGTCGTAGGCGTCCTCTTCCACTATAACTGGCTTATTCTGTTTGAAAAGGATCACCTAAAAGTCGAGGAGTGAATCCAAGGCGGATCGAGACAACCGGAGGTTGGAATCTCTCCATAAGAACACCTTTTCCTCAATTCTATTTATTTCTATTATTTTAATTTTAATTTTTGGAATTTCAATCAAAACTTTTAATTCTGTTTTTATTTTATTTTTTTCCATATCAAAACTTTTAATTCTATTTTTTTATTTTTTTTCCAGGTAAGTAGGTTTTCTTGGGCACGATTCTGACCAGGATTTCGAGGAACAAGCAATTGTGCAAATCCGGTCCCTGAGGATTTGACTATTATTTTATTATTTTCAATATTTTATAAGGATAGAATATTTTTGGTGCTCTCAACGACCGCATCAAATTTTGGCGCCGTTGCAGGAGATCGGTAATGTACTAATCTTGTTCTTTGTTTCTTATTACCAGATATGCTTCAGGTACTCTTGCGTTTGATTCAGAAAGAGAAAAGACTGCAAGAGCTAATCACAATGAGACAAAGTTACGGAAAAAGCAGTCAGGAGTGGTTGGGACTCAGAGTAACCCACCACCAGAAATCGGAATCGACGATGAAGTAGAGTCTAGGGTTAACGAAAACCCTACTCAAACATTTGAAAGCGAAAAAGTAGAAGAAGATTCACCAGAATGAGTGCTTAACGCTAAAGTTAACGAAAACCCAAATATAGCACATCAACCAATGGCTCAAACGATTCAGCAATTGGCCGAAGCTCCAACAGAACAACCGTCATTGTGTATCGTATGTCTTACTATGAATACTGATTTTGAACTGAAGTCAGGTTTAATCCAGCTACTACCAACTTTTCGTGGGTTACAAAATGAAAATCCCTACAAACATCTAAAAGAGTTTCATATGGTTTGTCTTAGTATGAAACCTTAGGGGGTAATTGAGGATCAAATTAAATTGTGTGATTTCCCTTTTTCTTAGCAGATTCTGCTAGAGAATGGTTATTTTATCTACTCTTTAGATCTATTACAACTTGGGTTGATCTTTCTCGTTTGTTTCTTAACAGGATTTTTCCAGCATCACGTACAGCTAAGTTAAGAAGAGAGATTATTGGAATAAGGCAAACAGAAGCAGAGTCTCTTTACGACTATTAGGAGTGATTTAAGAAGTTGTGTGTGAGCTGCCCACGACACAGTATAACAAAACAATCTCTTCTCCAATATTTTTATAAAGGCTTGAAACTATAGAGATTAATATGGTAGATGCTGCTAATGGAGAAGCATTGGTCAACGTGACTCCCCATCAAGCAAGGGACTTGATATCCACGATAGCTGCAAATACTCAACAATTTCGAGCCAATCCTGAGCCCCCTAGAAGGGTTTACTAGCTAAATAATCCAATCTTAGAAGATAAAGTTGATAGACTTACTAATATTGTGAACTCTCTTATTCTAGAAAAAGCAAAACCAGCTCGATTATGCGGAATATGTGCTACACCTAAACATACAACTGATGCATGTCCTACTTTGTATGATGATACCATGGCCCATTTGGATGCTGTAGGGAACTTTCTTGGGTCACCACAAAGGCGATATGACCCCTACGCTAATACCTACAACCTAGGATGGAGAGACTATCCCAACTTGAGTTATGGGGCAAACTGCAGTATAACCAGCCATACCAAAATTGAGTTCCACAACAAATGTAAGATTCAGGTATCTCTCTAGAAACCATGGTCAATAAATTAGCAACTAACGTACTTGATTTCCAACAGCAGATACAACGAAAAACTGTTAATTTCCAACAGCAAATACTACGGAAAATTTTGATTTCCAAAAGGAAACAAAGGATTTTCAACAGAAAACCGAGGCGTCTATAAAAGAGTTGACCACATCAATTGCAAAAATGAACTCACAAGGGAAGCTGCAGTCACAAACGGAACTTAATCCAAGACAACACGCCAATGCAGTGACGTTGCGAAATGGAAAAGTACTGGAACCAATTCTTGGAAAAAATCTTGCCCAAGATTCCACCCAAGAAAAGCTCGAAAATGATGAACAGGTCCGAGAAAAACCTTCATTGCCAAAAATTCAACCTCCATTTCCAGGACGATTAAATTAATGTCGAAAAAGTAAAGAAGACAAAGAGATCCTCGAAACATTCGAAAATGTCGAGATCAACATACCACTGCTAGATGCTATCAAACAAATTTCACGGTATGCCCAGTTCCATAAAGAACTCTGCACCAACATACGAAAATTAACAGGTAATGAAAATGTAAGTGTTGGTGAGAATGTATCTTTGGTGTTACAATGGAAAATGCCAGCAAAATGTAAATATAGGGGCATGTTTGCAATACCCTGCAAAATAGGCCATTTGGGAATTAAGAAGGCTATGTGTAATTTAGGGGCCTCTATAAATGTCATGCCTTTTTCTATTTATGAATCACTTAATGCGAGTTTTTTTTACAAAAACAGGTGTTATCATTCAATTAGTAGATAGGTCTATTATGCATCCCGAAAGAGTCATTGAGGATGTATTAGTGAAAGTCAACAGACTTATCTTTCCTGCGGACTTTTATGTGATAAAAATGGAAGAGGATAAAGCTCCTGGGTCTTTAGACATCTTGTTCGGCTGACCTTTCCTTAATACCACTAGCACTAAGATTGACGTGCGTAGTGGAACTCTCACGATGGAATTTGACGGGGAGATCATGAAGTTTAACATTTACAACGTTATTAGTCACCCAAATGAAATCTTGGACGTAAACAGTGTCGATATAATTGACTCATTAGTAGAAGAAACTTTTGAGCCATCTTATGGAGATAAATCTAAAATGATGTTTGATGATTTTGAATTTGTTAATGAATTATTGGCTCATATGGATACTAAACTTCTTCCTTCTGTTGTGCAGGCACCAGATCTGAAATTAAAACCACTTCCCAAGCTTCTCAAGCGCGTATTATTGAAGAATGATGAGACTATTGCTGACTTAAAAGGGATTAACCCCTTAACAGGCATATATAAGATTTTCTTTGAGGAAAATACGAAATCAAAGAAAGAGGCGCAAGGATGATTCAACCTAAATATGGTGGATGTGATAAAAAGGGAGAATTTTCAAGCCCATACAAAAGAAAGAATTCAACTGGAACAGCCCCAATACTAGTTGAGGCGTCAAACTAGTGACGTTAAAAAAGCGCTTGTTGGGAGGCAACTCAATTTTTATTTTTCTTTATTATATTATATTATATTATATTATATTATATTATTATTTATTACTTTATTTTTGGATATTGATAAATTTCTCTTCTTCTATCTAGGTAAACCGAAACGAAAATAGAGAAGACAAGGAGAAAAAAAATTTGCATGCAAACAGCCATTATCCTATCCCTATTCCAACCATGAATAACTTATCCCTGCTCCATGACTACCCTAATCTGCAGCCAAATGCCCACCTTTCAGCCAAATACAACCCAAACCCTAAAAAAAATTTAACTATTTTTTCCTCAAATCCCTCCAGCCGCCGAAACTTCTCTACCACCCATTCCATCGCCGATTTGCTGCAAACTATGATACGAACCCACAGTCGCATTGCTGTTGAACCATCTTTCACTGTAAACTCACATCAACGCTGTTTCTTCTCCCCTAAGCCGTTGATTTAGCCGATGACGCACCTTCCTCATTTTAAGTAGGAGGAGGCATTCTTTATTGTTTTTGTCATTTTAAATGATGTTTTCGTTATTTCTGCTTCTTTGATCGCTGCTGCCCATATAATTTTTCTTTAAGAATATTCTGCCTCTTTTCATGCCTAAGAATTTGACCATGACTTGCCCACTGTTTGACCCACATGCATGTTTTTTGTCTACTGAGTTAGTTATAATTTTTCCTGTTTGATTTCATCTCTACTGTTTTATTTCTTTTAGGTTGAATAATTATGATTGATAAAGTAAACCCTATCTTGCTTATAGTATAATTGGTTAAGTCTAAATGAAAAGAGGACACTTAATGAAAATTACTGCTGAATTTCTATTCATGACTGTTAGGTAGTTGCCGAAACTTATTTTTGACACTTGATTGTTTTCCCTCGTCCTTCAAATTAAAATTTTGTTCCATTATAATAAATTGTGATGTTTCTGTGGTTATGAGTATAGCTTCAAACGTGGCTGACTAAGTAATCGAGGTAGGGTGTTTGAGTTGTTATCCTATTTTACATTAAAAGGTTGTGTGACGTGTTAGGTAACTCTACTGACCGGAATTAAATAATTTTTTTAGGAATATATTGGGCTGAGTAACCGGGGTGGGGTGCTTGGCTGTCATCTTTCTTCGCGTCAAAAGGTTCGATATGTTCTTAAGAAAAATATTAAATTATGAGTATGTTGGGCTGAATAATCGGGGTGGGGTGCTTGGTTCTCTTCGCGTCAAAAGGTTCGATGTACTCTTAAATAGTAGTAATAATAATAATAATAATAATAATAATAACAATAATAATAATAAAGAAAAAAAAAGAAGAAAAAAATGATGTATTAATAATAAAATTGTATTTGGGGACTAAAGGTGGAAACGAATAAGGTATTTTGGTAAGTTTAGTAAATTACCTAATTTTCGTGTGTATTAATTGGACTACTTTTTCAGTTTTACTTAAAGCAAGCTAAATGTTATCTTTATTTTTCATATGCATTATGCCTACTTGTTATAAAACTTTGGAGTAGTATTTCTTTCATGCCTAGATCTAATTTTCACAGTGGTTAGGAACCATACTTGAGGGTAAGCATGGGCTAAGTAGGGGGAATTTGATAGTACTCTAAAATGACATATTTTTATGTATTAATTATATGTTTATTTTGAATATGATCCTACTAATTTGAGCTATTTATGGTTTTTTATCTTATAAGGACTAAATTGAAGGCAAAATGGAATTTGAGGGCTAAAAGCGTAAATTTGAAATTAAATTGGGCCAACATGCGAAGCAGGAGAGAAGTGGTGCCAAAAATGCAAAGTGTGGAAGATTTTGGGAGCAAAAATGCAAAAGAAGAGGTTTTATAGCACAAAACTCTATTTAATTTTTAATTATATTAGGATAATTATTAAGGATTATTATTTAGAATTAATTTTAGCTTTTATCTTTAATTATATTTATTTATTTGTATTTATCTTTTAGAATTTAATTAGGAATAGACTATGTTTTCTAGTACTATAAATAGGGGATGGAGTAACACAAATTTCACTCATCTTTTTTGTAAACGCTCTCTCCCACATAAAATTTAGCCTTTTGTTCTTTTCATATTTTTCCAATAAAAATTCTATTTCCATTACACTTATTTCATTTTCCCTAAAAATCATGAGCCACTAAACTTATCTAGCCAAAGGTTGTCGAAAATCCCCAAAAGGGTTCATGAGGTTTAGAATTCACGCTTAGCTTTCTCAAACGAGTATTCATCGTTTCTTCGCATTACGGGACTTCTCAAACGAGTATTCATCGTTTCTTCGCATTACGGGACTAACGTTTCCATCTATGTCCCTTAAAAAATGACCTTTTCAACGTGTGCAAGGAACGACCGCTTTGTATGTTTTGGGAAGGTTGCACAGTCGGTTCGTTAGCTGACTGTGTGAAAGGTTGGCGAGTCTAAGAGACAAAATGGCGTGGGATTTGCCATTGAGAAGTGATGATCTAGCATAAGATGATCCCATGGAAGTGATCGTTGGCTAGAGTCAGGTTCCGCTAAATCGTAAGTCTAAATTCTTGGAGCTGGTGGTCGTAGGCGTTCTCTTCCACTATAACTGGCTTATTCTGTTTGAGAAGGATCACCTAAAAGCTGAGGAGTGAATCCAAGGTGGATCGAGACAACCGGAGGCTAGAATCTCTCCATAAGAACACATTTTCCTCAACTCTATTTATTTCTATTATTTTAATTTTAATTTTCGAAATTTCAATCAAAACTTTTAATTCTGTTTTTATTTTATTTTATTCCAGATTAAAACTTTTAATTTTAATTTTTTATTTTTTATTCCTAGGTACGCAGGTTTTCTTGGGCACGATTCTAACCAGAATTTCGAGGAACAAGCAATTGTACAAATCCGGGCCCTGAGGATTTGACCCTATTTCCCTTATATTATTATTTTTATTATTTTCAATATTTTATAGGGATAGGATATTTTTGGTGCTCTCAACAGCTGCATTAATGAGTGATAAATGCACTTAAATGAAGTCAATCGAGCCCACATATAACAATTTAACATCAAAGATGATCAAACACGGGACAAGGTTGCGATTCTTGGGTCAAACTAATAAAATGTAAGGCTATATCTCGAGACAGTAAAGCCACGTCTTGAGACATGCCTCCTATGTACCTTAATTTTTGCTTCGAAGTTTGATGCCCTAAGACAATGGAACCATATCTTGAGATACTAACCCTTATATCTCGAGACAAAGCCTCTTGTCTAGAGAACCCAAGCTAAAAGATCACTAATTTAGCTTCGATGTTTTGTGTCTCGAGACAAAGCCTTCATGTCTTGAGCATCCTATGTCTCGAGACTATTGGAAAATTTGGTTAAAAAACGATTTTACAGTTACAACGGAAGTTAAACTTTTTTTTAAAAAAAAGAGCCATTTTTGATACTTATAGCAATAAACCCCAAATGGATATTATTTATGCTTTATGCGAGACAAATTTAAGTTGATCTTAACTTTCAACTAAACAGTCTTCTTTGCTATCCTTGTATAACAAATTGCGCTGAGTGTGGACTTGAGCAACATGAACCAAATCACAGAAAAGAAACAAATTAATTATTTTAAGTAGGAAAGTAATTTCTCTCTAAAAAAATGGTAAAGATTGTACTTCTCAGATAATAGAATTTATTCTAAGAAAATAAATCTCCACTACAATCTAGCAAAATAACGATAACTCAATAATCTGTGAAGTGTGATTTTAGGTCAACTGGTACTCTCTATTTATAGAAGAGAATACAAAAATCTTGGTTGAACAAACTCTTAATAAACAATATTATTTAAATAAAAAATTCAATCCTACCCTAAGTATAAATTAAAATATAAAATAATTAAAAATTTCAAAAATAAAAGACATGAGAGGACAATTCAAGGATGAATAAACTAAATGTAATTTATGATATAAAATATATTTTTAAAATATAATGAAATAAAAATTATTAGAGACATGCCTATTTTTAATATTGCACACATTTAGTATTATAATCTACATAGGACATTTTTTTTCCAAATTGCTTTTACATATTAATATTTATATAATACAATGCTCTTTCAATATTATGTTTAAAAGAAATATATTAAAATTAAATAAAATTTTAGTTATGGTTTGATTATTCACACACCTAATTCTAAACTTTTTTGAAGTATGAACGAAACCTTTTTTCTTTTCACATTTAAATTATTAAGACAAATTGTTATTTATATATAAAATTGATTCAATAAGTAGTAATTATTGTAAAACTAAAAACAAGTTTGGTTCAAAATAACATATTATATATAAGGAGCATACCAAAAATATATTATATATATGATAATTTATGGAAATAATTCATGAAATTGGTAGTAATAGGTCAAATTTTTTTTTTAAAAAAAGAAAAAAAAGATAATGATTGTTAACACTTGAAATGCAAATATCAATCAAATTGTAAAACAGAATGCAAATAAAATACAATATACATTCACAAAAATATGTCAGTAGATGATTGAAAATTAATATTTTTATGATTTAATTTTTTTATACATATTTGATAATTTAAAATAATAAAAATTTTATAAAAAATTTTATAAAAAATTATGAAAAACAATAAATAGATAAGAGATAGATAATATTTTCAATTAATTCTATTTTATTTTATTCATTTTAATATTATATTATCTTATAGAAAATTTATATTTAAAATTTAATTTTTGTTTAGAATAAAATGAAATGTTTAAAATTTAAGGATAAAATGTAGAATTTTATTTTTTATAATTTAAAATCTATATTTATCAAATAATATTATTATATTTCATAATTAATTTTAAGTAATACATTAAAAAAATTATAATTTAAATTTTGAACACTTACTTTTCAACACTTGTTCTTTTTATCATTTATAATTTTAGATGTATTTAATATTATAATTTGAGATTTAAGCAAAAATCACTTCCCTATCAGTTGTAATTTTTAGGTATTTTACTAAAAAAAAAATCTATTTCTAACCTTATTTACGGAAATAGACCACTTAAAACATTATTTACTAGGATGGTCCAAAAAAACGTTGAAAAGCGCACTGACGAGGATGTGCTTTACCCCGTGCTCAAACTAAATTTTCAAAAAAGATCATTTTTTTAAAATTTTACAAAAATAGACCATTTTTTGAAAATTTACAAGAATAAGCCTTTATAAAGACCCATAGTGGCAATACCATATTTTTTTATTTTAAGGTACCACCAATTAATATGAAAATAAAACTTATAAAACATATATTTAAATAGACCCAAAGTCTCATTTCCCTTGTTTTCTTAAGCAATATGGGATGTGAGATATGCGTATATATAGAGTCATGAATAGGTTTGCAACTTGTTCTTAAACAATGTGAGATTCCTTCCTCTTTTAACTAACAATGTAAGATTAAAGGCTACACTATATTTTATAATTTTTTTCAAAACAATTTCTATTTTTTTTTATATTTTGTCAATATTTTCTCATATTATAAAATTATCTTTTGATATCTTTAATATTTTTGCATTTTAGAATTGTTAGCATGTACAAAAGGACTACTAAAAAAAACAATTTGCATATATGAACTTGTACATGCAGTAATATTCTATTCAATTTTAAATATTTGAAGTTAATATCCATGCAATTCCAATTTTTAAAATAATTTTCCATTATTTCAATTTAGAAGTTATACTTTTAAATTTTTTTATTATTTATTTTATTTTATGTTATGAATGTTTGATTAATAAATAAATGGTGAGTATTTGGTACTCAAATAGTATTTTTTTTTGTAATTTTAAAAAAATTGATATCTCTTTTATAAAATTTTTTTAAATATTTTACTATACTCATTAATTTTTTTAATCCGAATTTTAATTTAATTTTCATCACCTAATGAATGATGATAAATTTATTTCAGATGTATTTTGACTAAATAGATAATCTATTTAAATATAGTATATAATTGTTGTTAGTTAAAAGAGGAAGGAATCCCACATTGTCTAGGAACAAGTTGCAAACCTATTCATGACTCTATATATGCACATATCTCACATCTTATATTACTTAAGAAAATAAGGGAAATGAGACTTTAGGTTTATATAAAGATCTATTTTGTAAGTTTTATTTTCACATTAATTGGTGGCACAAAAAAATGGTGCAGCCACTTTAGGCCTTTATAAAGGCTTATTCTTGTAAATTTTCAAAAAATTGATCTATTTTTATAATATTTTAAAAAATAACTTTTTTTTTGAAAATTTAGTTTGAGCACAGGGTAAAACACGTCTATGCCAGTGCGTTTTTGCTGACAAGGGGTAAAACGCATCTCTATCAGCGCGCTTTTCTGCATTTTCCCCTGAAAACACTTTCACATATGTGCATTTTACGCTTTTTAGATTATTCTAGTAAATAATGTTTTAAGTGACCCATTTCCGTAAATAATATTAGAAATAGACTTTTTTTAATAAAATACCCGTAATTTCCAATGTACTTTCATTTACTTCGTAAATAATTTGTGCCAAGATTAATTTTAGAAATATATATATATGTAAAAGCATTAAAACATATTTAATAGACATTTTTTTTCAAGAATAATTCTAATTAGAGACCAAAGTTATATTAATGAAAATATTAGAAGTTACAATAAGATTTTTCATACGATATTATGGGTAGACATACATCAATCCTTACATTCATTTATGTTATAGATAGAATGTGTTCTACTTAAAATATTTATAAGACTAATGTTATATGATAAAATGATTATTTTATGATAAAATTAAAAGCTATAAAAAATATTTTATGATAAAATTAAAAGCTATAAAAATATGTGTTGATTTGAATGAAGTGGTGTTTAAAGTTTTTGTTAAATATTTGTTTAGCACGGATTCAAATCATGTTTCCTCATCTCTTACCCTTAATATTGTATCGAAAAAAACTATAAAAATATATCAACATAAAATTAAACTATACTAAAAAAACATAAAAATAAAACATAAATACAAATGATTTTTTTATGTAAAAGGAAAGAGTAATTTTATTAATAAATATTAATGGCTTCATTCATGTTACACACCAAAATATAGCGGATTATTGAAATAGTTAACATGTGATGAATTAGGGTTAGCTAATACACTCCTTAAAAATTCTAGGTTCAAGTCACTCCTTTCCCATTTTATATATATATTTTTTTAATTTTTCATTTCAGCAAACTATGATGAAAATCACACTAAAGCAAAATAGGAGTAGAAATTAAATAAGAAATGGGCGTTGGAAAAAATGTAATTTTTTGAAAATTTTGAGACATATTCTCGATTGGTAAAGGTAGAGAGTTGAATCATAAAATTATAGTTTTATATTCTACTCTATGAGACCTTTACAATGGTATACCATATGCTCAAAATGAATGAATGATGAATGAGAAATTGATGCTCAAAGTAAGCCACTTGTGAATATTTGTTGAGGAAAAGAAAAACCTAGATCCCACATTGATCAAATAGCAAGTGTGAGATATGTTTATATATGAGAACCTACTTAAAGGTTATTGAATGATTAAGCTTAAAATCTTGCCTTGCATGTAAGGGGTGCAAATCCAAACCCTTTAGGGTTGGGGGCACACTTGCATATTATGGGCAACTCGAAATGTTGTTTGTTGAGCTCAAAAAGGTGTTTGTGGATATTTTAGCGCAATACGTAATTTATTTTTCTTAGTAGATATTAAATAGAATTTGTCTGTTTTAAAAGGACAAATATCTTGATTTGATTTATTCAAATAAATTGCAGATTTGTATCTTTATTCTTAGAAATTTTCAAAATTTCTCCATATTGAATGCCTATAGAATTCTTTACACACACACAATGAATTTATTTCACTCTCCAAAATTCTTTTCTATTTCTCTCCAAATTTTCAAATGTTTCAGTGATAGAAGAAGGCAAGATTTGTTCGTTGATCATTGCAGAGGTGCTACTGTCGTGATCATCTTGTTTTTGTATCCTAGGAGACAGATGACCATGTTTCTCCAAATACCATAGGAGTGGTCGAATCTGTCTTAAGGAAACTATGAAAATAGGCCTCGGCATCTAGTAAAACTCGATTCCCTTATTCGATTTCTGGTTTTTTCATAATCTTTTTTTTAATTGGTTTTTTAGATATGATATTTTAAATATAAATATTTATTTAATTTTTTATTTAAATCTGGTGTTTTATAATAAATATAAATATTTGTTTATATTATTTATTCAGATATTATATTTAATATAATTATTTATATTTATATTTGTTCGCTAATGTGTTTTGTCCAACAACGGGCAGTAGTCTAATGGTTAACATACCACTTTTCCCCTTACTTTACCCAAGTTTGAGTCACCCCTTACCTAATTTTGTTTCCTTTTACTCGGCAGTAGGGGTAAATTACTAAACAACCCCTCAAAGTTTGGAAAACCATATTTATCCTTATTCCTAATAGCATTAGAAGTTTTGCTTTATTTTTCAAATTCAAGTAGAATTTTAGCCTTATTTTCCCTATTTCTTCTCCTATTTCTTTTCATCTTCTTCTTTGCATAATATTTTTCCTCGTTGCTGAAATTATTTTTGTTTCCCGAATCAAACTCTATTCCCAATTCAAGTCGTTTTTCAACAGGAATCATAATCTCCAATAGAAACATTCTTTAATCGTTGTTAAGAATTCGTAAGTACATCTTAATTCCGATGTTTGATCTCAAATCCTTATAGCATTTCTATCTAATGACAATCTTGCAATCAATTAAACGTTCTTTAACATTGCTTGCCAAAATCTTTTGAAAATATTGTTGAGTCTTCATACCCAATGTTAATACATGTGAAATTTGTAATGACCTGAAATTTACGAGTATTAGAAATCGAGTTTCTGGCTTACTATTTCAGAAAATCGAGTTCGTAAATATTTATTAGAAATATTTACGAAGCTAATTGAGCAATTAATTAGATTTTAGTTAAGTGAATTAGTTTGAATTAAGGTTAATTTAGTGTAAGGACTAGATTGAATATAGTGTAAAAGTTTAATTATAGACTAAAGAAAAGTGAAGGGACTAAATTAGCAAATAACCCATAAAAGGGAATAGTGCCAAATTATGGAAAATATTATTCCATTCCATGTGTATGTATAATATACATATATTATATACTTAGTATTTAAGAAATTAATATAATAATATATTAATATAATATAATATAATAATAAAATAAAGCATATAATAATAAAAGAAAGAAAAGAAAGAAAAACAAGAAAAAGAAACAGAAGCAATTCGAAAGTGGGGAGAAAAAGAAAGAAAGAAAAAGAAAAGGAAAAATTAGGGTTTTGAAGCTTGAAGTTTAATTTAGTAAGTCAATTAAGTCCCGTTCTTTATAATTTTGATGTTTTTGGAGTCCTAGAGACAAATATTACTTGATGTAAGTGGAAATTTTGAAAGTTAGATGATTTTTAGACGTGGGTTATGTTGAACAAATTGTTGAATTAGAGATTTAATTGAATAAATTTCAAGTTAGAATTGATTAAAGGATTAAATTGTAAAAGAAGCTATAAGTTTTATATCTGAGGGACTAAATTGAAAGAAACTTGAGATTAGGGTTTTACCATGAATATTTAATGTTTAAAGAGAATATGATAGGAAATTGAATAGAAATGAAGTATGGATTGAGTGATAAAAGCAAATATGTTAATTAGGATTAAATTGATAAAAGCAATATGATTAGGCACAATGTGTCATACTGGTGTGTTGGTTGGATCCGTGTGTTCGCCAAAGTTTGAATTATGTTAATAGGGGTAAATTTACTATACTGGACAACTGAATGACTGTGCTACTGTTATTGATTGATATATTATTGAACTAAATGTTTCATTAAGATAGAACTTTGAATATAAGTAGTGATATTAGATTTGAAGATAATAGCTTAAATGCATTTTGTGTTAATATTGATTTAAGTGCTGGTTTATAGAAATACCACTGAGTGTATACTCATCGTACGGTTTATTTCCATGAACAAGTTAAGTACGAAAGCAACTAACAACTTAGCATCCAAGCCAAGCTCGAACTCAAATACTGGGTGATGTATTTTATTTTGAGAAATGGCATGTACCTAGGTTGTCTTTGAAGCTATTTTGTGTAAGAATGATAATGGCTAGCCCATAAATGAAAAGTTATGTTTATAATATAGTCTTTTATATAGTTTAATTTTGAATTGATTCAATTAGTATCAAGGTATACTATCTGGAGGTTCTATGTTAAACATTTACTAATACATTCGAGTTAGATCGTAACATTAATGATTTTAATCTGAGACAAATGTATTTAACCATGTTTTGGATTGGTTAAAAGATTGAATTTTGAGTTGCTTGTTATTAAAGTTTGCAGGGTTGGTAAACTTATATTATAAGGTTCATTTTGAGTCCACACGGCCTGGCACACGGGTGTGTGATCAAACCATGTGAGACACACGGCCCTTATATAGGCATGTGAGTAGACTGTGTGTCCCCTGCATCTAAAATTTGGCAAACAGAATGCTTAGGTATGGCCACACAGGCAGAGACACGAGCGTGTGTCTCAGCCGTGTGAAGTACATGGCCACAATACATAGGCATGTGCCTTGCCGTGTGAAAACTGCACTAGATTCGAATTGAAAATAAATCCACACGGGCTAAGCACACGGGCGTGTTTCTTGGCCGTGTGAAACTAGTTTGTTCATAAGTAATAAGTCAGAGAAGTACACGGGTAAAAGACACGGGCGTGTCCTAACCATGTGAGTCACACGGGGTGACAACATGTGCGTGTCGTAGAGACACATGGGCGTGTCCTGAAACCACATGGGCGTGTGATACTGTTTATTAAGGGAAATTTTGGAAATTTTATGAAAATTTTTATAAGCATCCAAACAGATTCTGATTTATTTCTAATATCTTCATTGGGCCCCAAATGTCCGTTTAAGAGTCAATAAGGTATATTACTGAACTATACAATGTTTAATTTTATTTGGTTCGTGTTATAAACTGTAGTGACCAGTAATACTCCGTAATCCTATTCTGATGTCGAAAAAAGGTTAGGGGGTGTTACATTTAGTGATATCAGAGCTATTCAGGTTTAGTCAATTTTTAGACTAAATCGAGCTCGGAATTGAGTCTAGAGGTATATGCCATAGTTAAGTTAAATTTAAGTCGGGATTGGATGCTGATATATATATGTATTTATACTGAATTATTGTTATTTCTGTTTTATAGTTAAAGATGTTTGGTGAAAATATTGAAGAAACTGATCAAGAAATGTATAGTGAATAGGATGAACCATGTGATATGAATGAATTAGAATCTGCAACACCTAGTGTAAACCCGGTAAGTAATCAACTGCCAAATTTTGAAAGGAGTGATACTAGAGAAAGAGATAATATAGAAATACTCCGAGTGATAGCTAATGCTCTTCAAAGAGCAGTAGGAACTATACCTACTACAATTCCTACCCCTCCAACTCGACGAGCCTCGATTAAAGAATTACAAAAGTATGGTGCTACCGAATTTCTGGGATCGAAGGGAATTGATCCGTCTGTAGCTAAAAATTGGATATAGACTACAAAGAGAATTTTGAAGCAACTTGAATGTACCCCACAGGAAAAGCTTATTGTGTGCCATTTCTTTGTTACAAAAAAAAGTGTACGTATGTTGGGAATCGATAACTCAACATATACCAGAGGAACAGATAAGTTGGGAATTCTTTCTAAGAGAGCTTCAGAAGAAATATTTGGGAGAATTATATATGGAAGACAGAAAACAGGAGTTCTTGATGCTGAAACAGGGTGAGATGTCCGTAGCGGATTATGAACGAGACTTTTTGAGATTGAGCAGATATGCAACTGAATTTGTACTGACTGAAGCTGACAGATGTAAACGGTTTTTTCGATGATTGTGTGATGAATTACGATTATAGTTGGTGTCTCTACGAATTACTGAATTTACGGATTTAATTGAGAGAGCCAAAATGGTTGAACAAGTGTTAGGGTTAGATAAAAAGCCTGAAACTTCTCGTTCACTTAGGAAACGTCCTGGAACTACAAGCTCTAATCCACAACCTGAGAGATCTAAAGAATTTCAAAGCAGTGGAAGATTTGGTTCTAGATCAGATAGAAGTGACAGAAGTCGTGGTAGACAAACGACAGTTTCCACTAGTAGTGTCAGAGGGCCATCGAGAAATACTGAAATTCCAGAATGTCAACATTGTAGGAATAAACATCGGGGTGAGTGCTGGATATTAATTGGAGGTTGTTTTCAATGTGGATCCATTGATCATTTTGTAAAAGACTATCCAAAAATTGACAAAGTAGTACCAACGGTATCACAGAGATCTGAATCTGTTTCCAGACGCTGAGGGTTAGGCAGAGGTGGTTCAGTCAGTAGAGGAGATGCTAGAAGAACAAGTGAAGTTGCCACTCAACAATCAGAAGTTAGAGCTTTAGCCCGAGCATATGTCTTAAGAACTCGAGAAGAAGGAGATGCACACGATGTGGTGACAGGTATATTTCTATTACATTCAGAACCCGTTTATGCTTTAATAGACGGGGTCGTCACATTCTTATGTTAATACAAAACTAGTTGCGATGGGAAAATTAAAACCAGAACTGTCTAGAGTAATAGTGGAATTGTTTAGTTCTCTGGGGCAAACAATGTTAGTGAATCAAATATGTCGAAGAAGTCCATTAGTGATTCAAGATAGAACTTTTCCTATTGATTTATTGATTATGCCATTTGGCGACTTTGACATTATACTGGGTATGGACTGGCTATCAGAACATGGAGTAATTTTAGACTGTTATAAAAAGAAGTTCACTGTTCAGAATGAAAGTGGTGATTAGATTGAAGTAAATGGTATTCGAACTAGTGGATCAGTTCGTATTATCTCGGCAATCAAAACTAGTAAGCTTCTTTATCAGGGTTGTACTTCTTTCTTAGCATATGTTATTAATTCGGATTAGGTGGAAAGTAAATGTAGTAAATCCAAACTGTATGTGAATTTTTTGATGTATTCCCTAAATAGTTACCTGAATTACCTCCTGATCAGGAAGTAGAATTTGTGATTGAAGTGTACCCGGGTACAGATCCAGTTTCAATACCTTCATATCGTACGTCACCAACTAAGTTAAAAGAGTTAAAGATACAACTGCAAGATTTATTGGATTGAGGTTTTATACGACCTAGTACATCGGAGCTCTAGTGTTATTTATTAAGAAGAAAGGTAATTCAATGCGGTTATGTATTGATTATCGACAGTTGAACAAGGTGACCATCTAGAATAAATACTTGTTACCTCGTATTGATGATTTATTTGATCAATTGAAAGGAGCTTCTGTGTTTTCGAAAATTGATTAAAGATCGAGCTATTATCAATTAAAGGTGAAAGAAAGTGACGTACCAAAGACAACATTTCGAACACAGTATGGACATTATGAATTCTTAGTGATGCCATTTGGGTTAACAAATGCTCCGGCTGCTTTTATGGATCTTATGAACTGGATTTTTCAGCCATACTTGGACCAATTTGTAGCAGTCTTTATTGGTGATATTTTGGTATATTCAAAGTCTAAATCTGAACATGATCAGCACCTTCGAATTGTTTTACAAACATTACGGAAGAAGCAATTGTATGGGAAATTGAGTAAATGTGAATTTTGGCTGTCATAGGTAGTATTTCTTGGTCATGTGGTATCAGTAGATGGAATTAAAGTGGACCCAAAGAAAATTGAAGCAATTGTTCAGTGGAAAACTCCCAAAAATGTGTCAGAGGTACGTAGTTTCCTTGGATTGGTTGGGTATTATCGAAGGTTTGTGAATGAATTTTCGAAAATAGCTTTACCAATGAAGAAATTATAGCAAAACAATGTTCCATTTGTTTGGAATGAGCAATGTCAGAACAATTTTGAAACATTGAAGTAGATGTTAACAGAAGTACCAGTGCTGACTTTACTGGAGTCGGGAAAAGATTTTATTGTGTATAGTGATGCTTCTTTAAATGGTCTCAAATGTGTATTGATGCAAAGTGGGAAAGTGATAGCTTATGCTTCACGACAATTGAAACCACATGAATGTAATTATCTGACTCACAATTTAGAGCTAGCAACTGTGGTTTTTGCTCTAAAGATTTGGAGGCATTATTTGTACGGGGAGAAATGCTACATCTACACTGATCATAAAAGTCTCAAGTATCTTCTGTCATAGAAAGAGTTGAATTTGAGACAGTGTCGATGGATAGAACTTTTAAAATATTATGATTGTGTTATTGACTATCATCTAGGTAAAGCTAACGTGGTAGCTAATGCATTGAGTAGAAAGCCTGCAATCGAATTGCGAGCGATGTTTGCACAGCTTAGTATTACTGATGATGGAGGTTTATTGGTTGAATTAAGAATTAAACCAGTGATGTTCGAACAAATCAAGTCAGCTCAGTTAGAAGATGACAAGCTAATGAAGAGGAAAGAAATAGTTCAGAGTGGTGTAGCAAAGAATTTCAGGATTGATGAACATGATTGTTTGAGATTTCGTAATCGGATTTGTGTTTCGAATGTTTCAGAATTGAAAGAGTTAATACTTTGAGAAGTACATGACAGTCCACTTGCATTACATCTTGAACGAACAAAAATGTACCGAGATTTACGAGAATTGTATTAGTGGCCACGTATGAAGATGGATATAGTGGAATTTGTGACTAAATGTTTAACATGTCAGCGAGTTAAAGCCGAGCATCAGGTTCTAACTAGTTTACTTCAACCTATTAATATTCCTGAATGGAAATAGGATTGCATCACAATGGATTTTGTAACAGGGTTACCATTGTCATCAAGAAAGAAAAATGCTATTTGGGTGATTGTTGATCGACTTATAAAGTCAGCTCATTTTGTCGCAATTAGAACGAATTGGTCACTCCAGAAACTGGTAGAAACTTATATCCAGGAAATTGTGAGATTGCATGGTATTCCTGTATCAGTAATTTTAGTCTAGGATCCTTGATTTACATCAAGGTTTTGGAAACAGTTACATGAGTCTCTTGGTACTCGACTTCATTTTAGTGCATCTTTTCATCCATAAACCGACAGACAGTCAGAACGAGTTATTCAGATTTTAGAAGATATGCTTCGAGCTTGTATCATTGATTTTGAATCAGGTTGGGAACGTTATTTACCATTAGCTGAATTTGTATAAAATAACAATTTCCAACCAAGTATTCAAATGGCACCGTATGAAGTTTTATATGGTCGAAGATGTCGGTCACCAGTGTGTTGGATAGAATTGAATGAGAAGAAAGTGATTGGACCAGAATTGATTCAAGAAACAGAGGATACTGTCAAGAAGATTCAAGAAAGACTGAAAGCAGCTTTTGACAAGCATAAATAGTATACAGATTTGAAACGTCGGGACATTGAGTATTTAGTTGGGGACAAAATATTCCTCAAATTTTCTCCTTGGAAGAAAATTATGAGATTCAGTCGAAAAGGTAAATTAAGTCCACAGTATATCGTACCATATGAGATTATGGAAAGAATTGGATCGGTTGCCTATCGATTGGCTTTACCTCTAGAATTACAGAACATTCACGATGTTTTTCATGTCTCTATACTCAGAAGATATCGATTAGATCCATCTCATATTATTTCTATTAAGGATATTGAAATTCGACCTGATTTGTCGTATGAAGAAAAACCAATTAAAATACTAGCCCAAGAAGTGAAAGAATTGCATAACAAACAGGTTTCCTTAGTGAAAGTATTATGGAAAAGTCATAATATTGAAGAGGCAACATGGGAACCGGAAGATACAATGAGATCCCAATATCCCCATCTCTTTTCAGGTAAATTTCGAGGACGAAATTTATTAAGGGGGGAGAAATGTAATGACTTAAAATTTACGGGTATCGAAAATCGAGTTTCTAGCTTACTATTTCTGAAAATCGGGTTCATAAATATTTATTAAAAATATTTACGAAGCTAGTTGAGTGATTAATTAGATTTAGTTAAGCGAATTAGCTTGAAATAAGGTTAATTTAGTGTAAAGACTAGATTGAATATAGTGTAAAAGTTTAATTATAGACTAAAGAACAGTGAATGGACTAAATTAGAAAATAACCCATAAAAGGAATAGTGCCAAATGTATGGAAAACATTATTCCATGTGTATGTATAATATACATATATTATACACTTAGTATTTAAGAAATTAATATAATAATATATTAATATAATATAATATAATAATAAAATAAAGCGTTGATCGCGTGATTCGTAACAAGTAATAAATATTTATAATGAAGATCAAACCTAGACTAACTATTATCACGACGAAAAGGCAAGCGCACCTATCGAACAATAGTATAGTAATGGCAAGACCGGGATATCGTACCTAAGGGAACCAAAAGTACTAGTAATAACTATCTTTTTATTATCTAGCCTAAGAATAAAATAGTTTGGTAAAGATGAATCACAAGAAAAGGCTTGGGACCCAAGCAACTTCTAGAGAATTCCCCTTTTGGAGAGGGATTTTAAGTTCTTGTAACTAGTTTTTTTTTTTTTTAAAAAGAGAAGTTAAATATAATTTTAAATAGATTTAAAAAATGTATAATTCATATGGAAAATTGTCATTTTTTTATAACTGTGGACACAAATATTTTTTTTATGTTTTTTAAGTGAACCTTGTAATATATATGATTTCAGTGCTTCTATATTTCTATACCTAGGGACGAAACTAAAAATTTTATTTAGAGGGTCGAAATTAAATTGTAATTTTTACTATAGCAAAAATTTAATTTTACAATTTTAATAGCCTATATTTTTATAATTTTTACTAAATCAAATTTTTATATTTTTAAGGGGGCCAAAGTGAAATTCTATCTTTACTAATTTAAAATTTTAAAAATTTTAAAGGGTGTAAATGAAAAATTTTCCATTTTAAGAAGGTCAGGCTCCTGCCAAGCCCCTAGTTTCTCCCACCCGTATGATGAATAACTTATTGTATTTAATATTTAAAATATATTTAATAAATTCGTAAATAGATTTATATAATTTTGAAATGAAAAGTAATAATTGATAACTAAAATTTTAAAGAAATAAAAAATTTCGTAAAATTTTAAAAGTATTTAAAATTATTTTAATGTTTATGTTAAACAAATTTAATTTAACAGGAAATATATTTATTTTTATTATATTTTAAATAATTTTTAAATTTTACATAAATTTTAATTGAAATGTTTGTTTTTAAAATTTATTTGAACTATAATTAAATATTATATTAAAAATTTTACTTGAAAATTATTGTAATTATTTAAAATATACAATATAGTAATTAACTATTTTATTTAAAAAGTCTACTAAAGATTACATTGAGCTACAGTCAATAAATTAATTTTACCATTTTCAACGAACATTAAACAATTTTAAGGACAAATGGTAAATAAAACATAAACTATACTATTAAATGGAGCAGCCTACCAGGCTTGCTCTTAGCTGTCTTAGGTTTGATATTTTCATCCTCGGGACAAGTGGATTCAACTCGATTTAATATTCAATAATTAAAAATATATAAAATATTTTTATACTAATATTTATATATTTTTATAATTAAATTTAAATTTAAATATTATTATTATTTTAATAGTCAGCATTATCTTAATTAATTGATATATTTTACTATTAATTAATTTTGCTTTTTTATTTACAGTTAATTTTAATTTGCATGTTTATCGATATATGATTTAAAAGTATACATTATCTCAGTTCATACATATTTATTTTAATGAATAATAAATTATTAATCATATGAATTACCTCTATTTATTCTAATTTATTTTTTTATTATTTTATATAATTTATTTAATATACAATGAAACAATCTCTTATACATAATTTACAATTTGTGCAATCTTCGACATTGAATTCAAATTATATACTATTTGAATAATTATTTATGTGATTTCCATATTGCCTATTAATAATAATAGAAAGTAAATGAAAAAAAACAATAGTTAGTACTTTGGTTTATTGTTTTGAATATTATATATTGTGATACTAAATGTCGATAATGGCAGTAGAAATGATTGCAAAGTAATAAGAAAGAAAAATAAAAACATAAAAATTTTAAGTGAAAAGCCCTTATCAAAAAAACCACGAGAGAAATTCACTAATGATGAAAAACCGATAAGAGGTTTTCAACTGCACATATTTTAAAAGTTAAACAACCATGTTATAATTATTTTCTAATAGAAGAAGTATAGTCCTATATGGATTGAACTTGTGCGGCATGGTCCGTACCACGAGGGCAATCTCATCCCCAGTCGCCCCCACAAATCCCCTTATTTCCCTTCTCTATTTTATTTCTTTAACAAATGAGTTGTACCCCAAACTTTTCATGCCGGATCAAATGGAATTTGGGTCGCACAACTCTAACATGTATTGTATGATAAAATTTGTCAAAATTAAAAATTAATTTAAATTTGTTTAGAATTAAAATAAAATTTATTTATTTATTTTGCTTGTAAAATTTGATTAATTTTAATACTATTTAAGTAAGTAATAAATTCAAAGATTTTTAATTTAAATTAAGAATTAATTTAAATTTATTAGTTCTGTTGTCTAAGTAAGTAATAAAACAAAAGTAGCATCAAAGGATTTTTAAAAAAAAAAAATTAACTTCTTTTACATAATAAAAACCAATATCGGAGGAATTTGAAATAGCAAAATTAAATAATTAAAACTAATATTTCAAATAAAATTCATTATTTGTATTGTTGGGGATCGATTCGTATAAATAAAACTCTCTAACTACAATACAAAATTCCCTTGAAGCTCTCTCAATAACTCTCTTAATCTTTTCATAATCTTAATGTGATGAAGATATCAATTCTAGGGTTACAAAGGCCCTTTTATAAGCTAAAATTTGTGTGAATTTATGACTAAAATATCTCTAGAATAATTAGAGTTTAACTAGGAAAAGATAATAGATTTTAACTGGGAAAAGATAACAGATTTATGTGGGAACACGTTGACATGTTGTAACGTCTTGAATCGCCTCATCACGATGTCTTCCATTGTTATGACATCTAGAAACTCCTCATTATGACGTCGGAAACCTCCTCGTCATGACGTTGTAACCTATTGGAGGTGTTGAGATTCTAACGTCCTTGTGTTGCAATATGAGTAATGGTAAGTGCTTGAAAGGGTCTAAAAATACGAGGCACACTCTACAAATCTCCACCTTGACTCGTATTTTCTCAACGTCATCTTTGCCAATGCCTATCATGGGCCTAACTTGATCTTTGCAGGATATTAACCGAGTTCAAGCAATGCTTGAACTTTGAATTTGGAAGACTTTTAGTTTTCTAAACTATCAAATCAAAGTTAACTCATGTATGCTTCCCATAAATGTAGTGCTCTGTCTTTCCAACTCTTACACTTGGAAGAGAACCTCTTTTATTCAAAACGGTTATACATTTTTCATGTATATGACCAATTTGTCTATGCCTTAAATGAGTCGACTTTGATGCCTTAATATACGAGGAAATTGTTGCTTTACCAGTCATCGTTGTACCTTACAGAGTACATAGATCGCCAATTTTTTGGCCTTTCATCAGAACGAGAGCTCCACGAGATACCTTAATTTTGTTTGACTTAATGACGATTTTACAATCGTTTGAGTCTAACATACTTAGGGAGATGAGGTTTTTCCTTAAATCAGGCAAATGCCTAACAACTAACAATATCCTGATAACCCCGTCGTGCATCTTGACCTAAATGGTACCAATACCGATTATGTAATACCCCTAACCCGTCTCCGTCATCGGATTCGGGTTACGGAGCATTACAATACATATCATAACAATTACTAACATTTAACCATTAAAATATCAAATTAAATAATAAATAATCAAATTCAAATTTCATTTATAGCATAAATATAATTATTGACCTTAGATCGGGCTTATAGGGCCTTAAAAATAATTTAGGAACAATCAGGGACTAAATTGAAACAAAACAGAAAGTTTTAGAACAATTTGAAAACTTTGAAAACAGGGGTCACATGGCCGTGTGACATAGCCCTGATCATATGGGTAATCGAAGTCTGGACACATGGTCATGTCCCAACCCGTGTGAGTATTTGAAATAGGGCCACACAACCATGTCGTAGGTCGTATGTCAAACCGTGTGTGCATTCAATGTTGGGTCACATGGCCATGTTGCAAGCCATGTCTTAGACCATATGAAACTTGCATCTAAAAATAATAATGACACACAGCCATGCAACACATGGCCATGTGACAGCCCGTGTCCCAAGCTGTATGCACCTTAAAAATCTTGCATTTCAAGTCATTTTTCCACAAAAACTTAGACACCAAGCCACACCATTATCAAATACAAAACCAAGCTCAAATACATTGAATCTTATTAAAAAACATGTCAATTTTCAAGCTCAATAGTAAGTGCTCCCAAGCCTCGTTTTTCATGTTCTTTGTATTTTTGAAATCCCGGTAGTTTGCTCTCTCCATTTCTACCCATATTTCATGCTAGGGTTCATATTCAAAAATATACCCATGCATGAGTTATTGGTATTTTGATGGATTATGGAAGAATATGAAAGATAAATGTGTGTTAAACATCTTTTCCAAGTTGGTTTTCATGAGAAACCCTTATAGGGACTACTTTGCAAAAGATATAAATGTGTGGTAGAAATGAGGAAAATAATGAAAATGTGGGTTACCATAAGAGATAAAAATGTTCGGTTAGGCTTGGGTAAGATAGAAATTGCATGTGTTTCATTATACGAGCCTAGAGACTAAATCGTAAAGATGTGAAAGGTTAGGGGCAAAACGATCATTTGGACCAAGGGTAGGTATTAAACTTGAAATGTGCAATGTGAGGTATTAATGAGTTAATTTTGCTGTTTCAAACCCCGAGGAACAAATTCCAGAGGTCAATCGTGGTAAACGCAAGGTTTCGGAATAATCGAAACACAATCCCGAAAAGAATACTAGGTAAGTTCGGATAACTTAAAGTAAACCCCTAATATACATAATTGTATGATTTATGAATGCATGATATTTGCATTTATTGATGGTATGAAAATGCATGAAATTCTTAGTTGGTAATGACTTGTTGATAATTGTCTCGGTTGAGGTTAAAAAGGGAACTCGATGGATAAACCATGTTTTACATGTGAATTGAGATCTTGTATGTGTTGCAGTAAGGATTTAGCCTAGGCGGGTAATCCGTGATCTCAAATATAGAAAGGAATTTAGCTGGGACGGGTGTTCCTCGAATGATCAAGCCTCCCGAAGAATATGTGTGCATGATGGATTCAGCCCGAACGGGTAATCCGATTAGGGTCTAAATTTAGCCTGGATTGGTAATTCAGATCCGAGCTCATTAAGGGTGTTTGTTGCTATAAGGGATTTAGCCTGGACTGGTAATCCTGACATCACCTTATGAGTTCATATAATGGGGGATTTAGCCTAGACTGGTAATCCTGCCATATGATGTGAGGTTCGCGGGAGTGCATAGATGGAATAATCATTCGTAAGAATTGACGGATAATGGGTATTTCATCGAGATTTCCTAGAAACTCAACGAGATTAACATGGGATATATATATGCGAATGAAATGTTGAATAATGAGCTCATCTAGTTAAATTACATGATACGTGATTATGTGACTAACTGATTGATTGAGTACATGTGATAGGAAATCATTTCATAATGGGTGATTTCATGAATTAAGTATGGATGTATGCTAATTACTCGGTAAGTTTACTTTCCGGTTATTCAAGCTTACTAAGCATGAAAATGCTTACCCCCTCTCTTTTTCCTGTTTTACAGAGCTCGAGGACTCATAAATATTGGAAGACGGTTGGAGAAGCAACACACTATCAACTAGTCAAGCTTTAGTATAAAGACACATCTATTTTGTTAATGGCATGTATAGGGCTCTGAGTATTTTGTCATATGTGTCATTTGAATTGCCGAATGAAGGCATGTAAAGATGCATTCATCTTTTTGTATAAGGCCATGGAAATTGACATATTTAAAAGTAGGCTATGATCTGCTTTTATATGTTAGTTTATGCTCTATTATGATGGGTCGCTGCAAGTGGCAATGAGTTAAAAAAAACGAGCCAAATTTTGAATGTTCTACAATCACATAAGGACCCATAAATACCAGATGGGAAATAACCTTTTTGTATGAAACCAATGATACGAGGTTTCCATACAACTATTTTCATTAAGATTATTTACAAGCATAAAATTATGTTTTCTCTCAAACTTGATAACTATTGGGCACAAGTAGTAGAAAGGGGTGACTAAAGGCTTGAAAAATAGCCTAATAAAGTCCACATGATTGGACATACAGGCGTGTATCTAGGCCGTGTGTGACATACGATTCCCTCCCATGGGCGTTTGCTATGGTCGTGTGTCCCCTGCACTTAAAATTTTAGCTCAAAGTTGTGCACGGGTAGGCCACACGGGCGTGCGCCATGGCTGTGTTAAAATGACAGTGTCGTCCACGGGCAGACAACATGGGTATGTTCCATGGCCGTATTGATAAGTCAGTCTTGCCCACGGTTGAAAGGCATGGGTGTGCTCCGAGATACATGGGCGTGTGAGTCCACACGGCCCACCTACAAGGGCGTGTGTCCCTTTATGTTAAGGAAAATTTTCTAAGGAGCCCAAGGTTAATCAAACGTGCCCATATTTGTCCCACATTACTTTCCGATATGTTATAAGTCTCGAAGGCCTATACAAGGGACGAGATGTTCATGATTGAAAGGTTTTAAATTCAAATGAAATTTTGTGATCCAAGTTAGTATACTGAAAGTGTAAAGTTCCGGTAATGCCTCGAGCCCTGTCCCGGTGTTGGATTCGGGCTAGGGGTGTTACAGAATATCCCGTAGTATTCCAAATGGTTCAACAGGAGATTTGTGGTTTGTATCGAAATGAGAGAACTTTACCATGTAGTGAGTGGTACAGGCACCTAAATGAGAATTACGAAATACGAGCTTCATTTACGTTGTATGTTTAGTAAGGAAGGAAATTTATGCTTATGACCATTTTTGTATGTTACATGAAGTATGAAATGTGAATTCAATCAATGTTGTATGCTTGGTGAGAGATGAATATGAACAAATAATATTTATGAATCTTCACTTTCGAGTGCAAATTGAATTATATTGTATGATCCCTTATGGTAACTTGTAGTTATTTCATTATTTACATGTGACTTACTAAGCTTTATGCTTACCTTTTTTCCTTTCCATTTCCTTGTAGTGCCACCAACTTATCCCGTGGATTAGATACCATCAGAGGCCTCGTTTACACTATCATTTTAAGCTTGGTATAGTTAGCTCTTTTATTTTGAATATGGCATGTATAAGACTTTGACTTTTGAGTTTTGTGTCTTTGTTATTTGGCAGAATGTGTTGGCTTGGGATGAAACCCTTAATTTTGTGTAAGGCCACAAATTATGGCTAATATTTATCTATGATATGCAATTGATGACTTTTCATGGATGGGAAAATTGCATGAATGAATAAGTGCATGCTTGGATTGTTATAGTGTAATGAGGGTTGTTTTTAATTATCATGTTATGGTTGAATTGGCCTTATGTTGATGCATGGAATTGGTAACATTGATGTGGTATAAGTTAGTACAAGTAAGGGTAGCAAAAAGGCTTGGTAGATAGCCTTATTTTTGTCCACATAGGTCGACGCACAGGTATGTGTCTAGGCCGTGCGCGACACACGGTCAGCCCCATAGGCATGTTGTCCAGCTGTGTGTCCCCTGCACCTTGAATTTGCAAGTCAGTATGCATAGTAGTAAACACACGGGCAAAGACACAGCTGTATGTCTCAGCCGTGTAGAGAACACGGCTTCTGGCCATAGGCGTGTGCCTTGGCCATGTGCCCTAATTTGTTGTTGACGTCAGAAATAGAATGTCATGGTTTTTACACACGGGCTGCGACACAGGCGTGTCATGGCAGTGTGATGGACACAGGTTATAGACACAGGCATGTGCTCGGTCGTGTGAAAACCCCTGTAGGTTCAAATTTGGAATTAAATTCACACGGGTTAGGAACACGGGTGTGTCCCCTTGTGCTTAGGCCGTGTGAACCACATGGGCCTTCAGCAAGGCTAGGTCAAAATGGCCACACGGGCGTGTGCCCCTGTTTCAAGTGTCATTTTTCAAAGTTTTCAAAGGTGTTCGGATTAATCCTGGGTCGTTTCCAAAGTGTGATTTGGGCCTTGTAGGCCCATATTAAGAATTTCTAGATTAAGAGTGAAAAGTTTTAAATTTGATCTAGTTTTTATGACTCGGAAATGATTGTATGCATGTGTTTAAGTCAAGTAATACCTCGTGCCCAGTCTCGGCCTCGGACTTGAGTGAGGAGTGTTACACCAAGTGCCTAGCCCATAGGGTAACATCCCTCTAGAACACACCTTGGCACCAAGTGCCGAGCCCGAAGGCTTTACACTTGCCCCTAATAACATGCCAAAAACACTGTAAATGTAACACGATAGTCTACAAAAAATGCTGGACTCCGGTATATTCAATGGATAGGAATAAATCAAGAATCATCATCTCATCTTAAGTCAGACCTGTACAGTGCGCAATATAACCTATTGGCATACCAATTGTATCCTATCCTATGTTCATCCAGGCTCGATATACAAAACTGCATAATATCTTACAATTCAATTACATTTCTTACATTGAATCATCTTTATGATTCTTTCCTTAAATATATATATGTATTCACAAATTATAATTCATAAGTCAATAAAATATTGTAAATTATACTAAATTAAACCGTATGAGCTTACCTAAGCTAAACTGCAGAGATAATGAAGGTTCAGGGACTACTCAGTAACTTTCTATTTTCCTTGGTTATCTACTTGTTCTTGATCTATAAAATAATTTTATTTTAATTTATTAACCTCAATTTCATATAATATTCACTTTAGTACAAATGATTTCTTATTTTCAAATTTCCCTGAACTTTTATATTTATCTCAATCTAATCCTTAAACCCGAAATACCAAAATTATCAAAATTTCATAATTTCTCATGCTAACTATATTTTCAGTTATACAACTACAGTCCATAATTATTCCAAATTCACAAAAGTTCCCTATCAATTGAGTCATTTAACTAAAAACTAACTAAAATTTCTTTACAAAAATAATCCCAAACAACAACCAAGATCATAAATCTTTCATCTAATATAAAAAAAACCACTAAAATTCATTAATGGCAAAATTCAAAATCTTTAACAGTTTCGAAATCGGAGATAAATGTTAGCTAAACCTAATTATAACGATCTCAAAAATATCAAATCACAAGAAACAAGTAGGAAAATCACTTACATGCAAACAAAAAATAATCCCCAAATCTTAGAGCTCAAAAATGAAGGCTTCGCATTTGTTTTTTGGTGGAAATTTCCAATGACGAAGATGATACTTTTTATTTTACTTATTTTATTTACTATATTATTATTTAACTTATAAAATAACATATATAAACTATACATTAAAGCTTAACCGTCCACTAATATAGAAACATGGCATAATTACTTCATAAGTTCTCACACATCCACTACTCAAGCTATTTAACCAATAAAATTTGATTAGTGATTAGATTTTTTTAACTTTTACGATTTCTTTAATTAAATAGTTAAATAATAAAATTTCCGAACCGTAACTTCACGTACCAATATAATAACTTTGTAAATATTTAATAAAAATATTTACAAGCTCGGTTTACAGAAAAGAGGTCTCGATATCTCATTTTCCAAAACTACTTGACTTTAGGGACAAACCGCTTAACTTTAACTAATGAATCAAACAACAAAAATTATTAGATTAAAATTCTATATAATATAATATTTGACTCGTAAATATTATTATATAATATTTACAAACTCACTAGTCAGATTTGTGGTCCCGAAACCACAATTTTTGACACCACTGGAAAACGAGTTGTTACAGATTACTTTACAAGGTGAACTATTCACCATGAGCACAACTCCACCTTCAACTAAACTATATGTGGAGAACTAGTTGGGTCACATATGGTAGGAACACCCCCATACAAGATCCACCTGGATGTAAGCTTAGACCTTTCAATCATAGACATTAGCAACTAATCATCACCTTTGTCTTCGGCCATACTAGCATCGACTACCACCTTCTCGTTACTCTCAGCGGCCCTTTTGTTCTTATTTTGCAACTTATAACACTCTACCTTAATGTGATCTAGCTTATTGCAGTAGCCACATGTCTTGTCTCGATTCCTCGACTTTGATCTAGTCCTACTTCTTGTAACCAAAATCGAGGCTTGCCTATCTGACTTGCTATCCGAACCAAACTCATAATCAAGTTTTTCTTTACTAGAGTTTATCTCTATCATAAATCAGGTTTTCCTGAAACACTTATATGAAGGGGGAAAATAGCATAATAATAGCATAACTTTATCTTCATTATCTATATTAACCTCGACATTCTTCAAATCGTTCAAGAGAGTGAAAAATTGACACCATCGTTCATACAAAACGTGTATAGGCATTGTTTCAAAACAAATTGATTAGCCAAAGACTTTGTTATGCATAGTGTTTCTGATTTTCTCCATAAGGCTGCTGTCGTTTTCTCTATAAGTACCTTTTGCAACACATTGTTTGTGAGGCACAACTGAATTTTTGACAGAGCCTTTTCATCAAGCTCATCCCATTTTGATTGATTCATATCCATAGGATTTTTTCCTGTAACGACCTTCTTTAGATCGTACTGAACCAGAATTAACATCATCCAAACTTTCATAATTTAAAATTTGTGATCCCATCGAACTATTCAATATTGTACCTCATTGTCGTCACTGAATGGGTTGAATACGAAAATCAAACCAAACTTTGATACTAGTTTGTTTGGGATCGACCCGTATAAACAACGAAATATAAAAGGTAGAGAAGATCGAACACATAAATTTTACATGAAAAACTCCTCTGAAGAGGATAAAAATCACGAGCAAAAGAGGCTTCAGTTTTTCACTAAATGAGTAAACAAACGAGAGTAAAATATGGAGAAAATAAACCTAAATGTACTAAAAGTACAAATCCAAACCCCAAAAACAAAAACCTAACTTGGGAACAAAATTCTCTACATAGTTACCACAAAACTCTCACCAAAACTTATATACAACTACATCTTGTCGCCCTCAAGAAAAGCCCTATAGTACTACATCTTTAATTGTCTTTTAATTGGCTTTTTAAAACAAGGATACAAGACCCCTTTAAATAGGCTAAGATTAGATGCCTAATCATACTAAAATATCCCTAGAGTAATCAAAGTTTAACTGGGAAAAGAAGCCTGATTTCTGTTTGAACACGTTGCAACGTCTCGAATCCCCTCGTCACGACGTTGTCCATCATCGTGACGTCGGGAAACTCCTCGTCATGATGTCGAAAACCTCCTCGTCATGACGTCATAACTTATTGGAGGTGTTGAGATTCTGACGTCTTCATGTCGTGATACGAGTAACGGTAACTACCTAAAAAGATTCAAAAATGCGAGGCAAACTCCACATGTATATCATCAATCAATTATTTTAAAAAAAATACTAAGTGTTATATCTAATAAACAAATATTTTTTAGAAAATGGAACATATAAATTTTTTATAGCAAATTTTCTTTTGACCTTACCACTACGAATTTTCATTTGCTCCTTGTATTGTTTTGTTAAGATGCACTGTATAGTAAAAAGACTTAAGTGAGAGCTCTTCAATACGGTACTGTTCTTAAGCGTTTCAATATGGTGGCTTACGACGTTCTATAAAATTATAAGAAAGAAGAAACCAAAGTAGTAAGAGAATGAAACATTAAAATGATATTTTTTTAAGCAAAATAAAGCAAATGCTATGCATAAATAAAATTTGAGGCATATATAAAGAAAAAAAAAATACCTTAAATTTTTTTTTTTAGCTTGAGTGTGCAAAATCAGAATAGTGGTGTTTTACTTGAAATCTTTTCAAGATTCCGGTAAAAAAGAATACTTCTCAAAAAAGTTTTTAACCTCCTTTTATAAATTTATACTTCAAAGTTTGGTTCATATCAAATTCTTTCTTCTAGGTTTGTCTTTTATTTAAAGTTTAAAAATTAAATTAATAAAAGATAATAATTTTAAAATTAAATTACTCCATTATTAAAGTATTTATTTGTTGATTGAGTTTTAACTCAATTGACATGAATATTTTCTGTTGATACAGGAGGTCGTGAATTCGAGTGCGTTGAAGTGAATTATTTCTTCTATTTATGAGTTAAGGAAGGGTTATGAGTAGTTCTAAGTGTTGTGTAAAAAAAAAGCAGATATAATCAGAAAAAAATATTTATCTAAAAAAAACATTGAAGGAGTAGTTTATAATTTTAAAATTTTAATAGGAATGTGTGTATATATATATTTATATATATAGAATATGAAGATTATTCAAACTTTAAAAATAATTTAAGTTTTATATGATTTATATATGTTTTAAAAATAAAATCCAAACGTGAATAGTCTTTCAAAATATTAGTTATAATGTTTTAAATATATTACATTTAAAATATATGTTTATCTAAAAAATAAATAAATAAAAGCATTTGAGGAGTAATTTAAAAATTAAAATTTTAATAGAAAATTTATATGTATGTATATATATCAAAAGATAAAGATAAAGGTATTTCCAAATTAAATATTTTGAAAGTATAAATTGGTTAGAAAAATATAAGATGATTTTTTTTAAATTATAGAAATTAAATGGATAATAAAAATTAATAAAAATAGAAATTAAATAGAAAATGAGAGAATATCACTTGACGAAAATATAATGCATATACCTTGTTATATTATTATATATAATATGAGATATTTCCTAGTCATATCCCATATATTTATTAAATATATGATTTAATTCTAAAAACGAAATTCAATTGTAGTTTATTTTTGAAGCTTATTTCTTTCCTTAAACAAATTTGTTTTAAAATAAGTCAAGGGATTTCTAGTATAAAGGCGTTATAATATTTTTCCATAAATAGATGATTTATTTAGAATTTTTATATTTAGATTTTTAGTGATTCAATTGCACAGTTGAGTTGATTCAATTGCTCATGGTCGCACCTATACAAGGTGTTTCTATGCTCAACCTCAGCTTGAAAAATGTGTTTACTTTTTTGTTTAAGTTTAGTCTGATTTAAGAAAAGTAAACACATACCCGACCCGGTCCGCCCATATTTGATTTTTTAGATTAATTTTTATTTAAAATTTTTAAAAAATCTAATATACTAAAAAAAATGTTAAAATAAAATTTTTCTAACACATTAAAAAGTATTTATATTAAAAAATACTACCATAAATATAGTAAATGTTTTATTATATTAAAAACACAAATAAATATTTTATTGTATTAAATATAAATTTAAAATTTTATATTTTGGGTTGAGTTATTTAGTTGGGTAAGTTTCTTTTAAGTATTCAGTAATGAGTTTAATTGTTATTGGATTGGTGATTTAATATAAATAATTGTTATTTAATATATATAATTAATATAATATTATTTTATAACATAATATTCGGGTCAGGTTCGGGTCAAAAAATCTTGTCAAAACCCACACCATATAGAAAATAGATATTAAATTTTACCTAAGTCTATCTTTTAGGTATCGTGTTTTATCTAAACCTCCTATTTTTTAGGCAGACCTGGATGGATGACTCGATCTATAATAAAGTTTAAAGTTGAAATGAAAGGATTTTAATTTAGTGAAAAAAATTCTCAACAAGGAAAAAGTTTACAAAATTGAATTTAAGGCTTTGATTGAAATTATATTTTAATTAAATGCTAGCAATTTTTTTATGAAAATGATTATTATTATTATGGTAGTTGAATTAATTAAATTTAAATTTAATTATGGATTCTATGGTAATTTACGGTAATTGTAGCATAATACATTTCTTTCTGTATGAATTTTGACAGTAGACGCCGATTGAGTCATAACTCAATTGGTGTGAGTATTACTGTCAATGCAGGAGGACGTGAGCTTGAGTGTGTTAAAGCGCATTATTTTTTTATTTATGAATTGGAGAGGACTCACGGATAGTTTTAAACATTGTGTAAAAAAAATCAGAACTTATAATTAAATTATTTAAAAAAATTATGGTACATTTCTAGATCACACGTGGCAAATAATTGTGCTGTCAAATGTTGTTCAGCCAACAAACTGAATTTGCCATGTTTTAATCCATTGCTATAGTGTGTATATATATATATATTAGGTTAATAGTTTTCTTTTCCGAGGGATACATAGATTTTTCATGTGTTTTATTTTTTTTAAATATAATATATAGAATTTTTTTGTTAATATTATATTAAAATAAAAAAATTATAAACATATTTATTTATAAAATCAGACGTGAAAACATAACAATAATAAATTTTTTGATAATAATTTTTAACAAAATAAATTTTTATAATTACTTGAATAATTTATTTGATTTTTGAATGAAAGTTGATCTTTTAGAATAAATAAAAAATAAGGAATTTCTTAAAATTTTAGAAGGTTAGAAAACAATGAGGATTTAAATTACGATTTAGGAATGTTCAGCACCTATAAATAATTTAACAAAACATGGATGGGTTTAAAAAGGAATTTATCCACTCGCGAATACTATAAATCTTTATTTTATTGTCTTAAGTTCATTTTTCCATACAATTGATTATTCTAATTAATGAAAGAATATTTTTTTCTTGTTTATTTATTTTTAAAATTATTATTTTAATTTGATAAAAAAGTTAGAAGCAAGTTTGTTCATTTAAATAAGTGAATATAATGCTTGTAATTAACATAAATAAATTTCAATTATTATTTAAAATTTCATTTTAATTTTATACTTTTGTTATTAGTTTCTTCACATGCATAATTTCAATTAATAATAAAATTAATTATTTTAAATTTATAAATAATATATATTTAAAATATATTATTAAAAAATTCAAATATTTAATAATTTTATAAAATTAAAATTTGACACATTAATATGATGTTTTTAATTGTTACAATTTTATCAATTTTATAAAATCCGTGCATGGCAGAATGTGTAATTTAATATTTTAAATATTTAAATTTGGATATTATTCAAATAATTTATTATAATTTTAAAATAATAAAAAAATAAAGATAAATAACACAATTTCCACGTGTCGTCACAATAAATATTCCACGTGTCAATAAATTAAGCCTCCATGTCACCTGGTGTAACCTCCTCAACTGGCCTAGACGTTGACCCTAGTTCAAGAGATTACATTAGCCATTGAAATGGTCTAGTAAGCTATTGGAGTTTTGAAAACAGTTATTTTTAAGACATTTGATTTATTTTAAAAGAAAATTTAGTTAATTACTGATTTATTTATTACTTAAATTTACAATTATACTTTAGCAGCGGAAAAGTGATATTTACATATATTTTAAATAAAAATTGGGGTTCATATATTAATATTCATATTTTGATATCCTAAAATCAACTTAAATGTCATGCAAGCTATATAAAAAAAACCCAAAATTATGTCTCATGTCACAGTATAAAATTAAATATCGTAGTATTTGAATAACAAAAGTACCAAATAATAGATATAAATATTTTAATAAATAAGCTTAGTCGAGACCTTCCTGATGCCGCGTCTACGTCCTAACCTGGTGGTTGTCTATAAGGATCAAAATTTAAGGGGGAGTAAGTTATGCCGCTCAGTGTGAGTTCAATCACAAGAAAATCAGTGCATATAGTCGATAAGTCATATTAAATAATAACACATAGTATAATCACAATCAAGTGGCAATTCAGAGTATCGATTTTTCAAATTAACCATCAATAGTATCACCGAATTCACAATAGTAATTTCAAGATATCGATTTTTTAGATTACTAAAAATATACATATATGTATGCCATATCAGATATTCCATTTTGTGTGCACATATTTTTATGGATGCAATAAATCGCGGTCTTTAGCAGAACATATCTTACCCCATCGCTACACGCCACATTGGAAGTTCCCTGAATTCCATCCACCAACACACCAGGTTGTGGTTAAACCACTACTAGTTCACAAATAAAACTGCCATTGATTGTGGACACATTGTGGGTACACAAAAAAAGTCTCGCAGATGAAATTTGCATTCTGGCTATGGATTACACAACATATAACCCGTAGATGGAATCTGCCTCTAATTGTGGATACACAGGAAGTACCTGCGATGAAATCTGCATTTGTCTGTGATACACAACCAATGTTGCAGATAAACTGCCAATTCTTCCTCTGTTCACATCATCCTACCCCATGCAATGTAATATGACATGTTCAAAATAGATCAATACAATAACATTTAATATGCTTTTAGTAGAACAATATGGTAGCAACCAATAAGTTTATAACAGTTCGATTCAGTGGCAAACAATATGCTTATAACAGATCAACTTCGTAGCAAAAGTCATGCTTTTTATGTGTTCAGTTTAATGGTAATCATAGGGCATGCTATATGTACAATCAAAATATAGATATAATAGCCATATGTATATTGGATCTGGTGCCCTAAGTGTGATTTTCATTTAAGTACACTTGTAATTTTTTTAATACATGATTAATAAAATTATTCATGAATTATATTAATACTTTGTATATTGTCCTCACATGGTTTTTGCATGCAAAGAAAAATAGAAGCAAATATTGCTCATTGGTTGTCTAATGTTTAACAAATACTAAGCGGTATTACGTGGTTGGATCTAATACGAAAATACAACTTGTATTAATAGACGAACCTAAACATGTCCTTAGTCTAATGAAAAATGAGCAAACTGATTGAAAGACTAATTTGTCATTTATTAGGTCTAATTGGGGAGTTGCACTGTTTTGGACATCAGATTGAATGACTCCCAAAAGTAGAGAGATAGATGTAATTGACTAGACTAATAGTACATGGGACATAGTCCAAGCAAAATAGATCCTGAATCCATTTGTAGATTTATTCACTTGTGACATTTATAATGTAGCATACTTATATCCTGAGTGGATGGTGGACTATGTATACGTCACTCGTACACTTTGATGTAAATAAAAACCTGAGTTCAAAGAGATAAGAAATAGAAAGTTGGTGTATTGGGTGTACGACTTCTGTAGTATGTAGTGTCGTTTACAATAGTGGAATTCATAGCCTAAACATGGGTAAATGATATCCTTTCATTGGCATTACATGGTTGATGAAAAGTAAACGTGGCCACAAGTCGTTCGTCTTTGTGATAGATGACTTGATCACTATTTAATACTGATTAACTTTTCATGGAGGAAGATGTAATGGTTACCATGAGATAAAATAGGATCATATTGAGAGAAAAAATATTATTCCAAAGAGATCAATGATATTCTATAAGGGTAAGAAACTTATGACATTGAGTAGTTATTTTCGTAATGATATGCCATTGAGGAGAGCTCAATCATGATACTATAGTGGAATGACTTCGTGACTAAATGAGTTTATAATTAACAGACGAAAAGTCAAAACTTAATTATAAATCATTTAAATCTCAACCACATATGTCCAATTGGTCCATCTGCTAACTCGTTGAAACCAAATATAAATTGTGTATTTGAATAGAAATGAACAAAATGAATAGAAAACAAGAAATGGAAAACATTCAGGAATGATTATGGTTTTCTCCAAAATGGAGAAATGGAATCATTTGGAAATGAATATAGGTTTCCAAAAATGGAAATGAAAATTTTTAATCCTATATAAGATTACTTAAAAAATGATGGAAGAATGAGTTTATATTTTTGGAATGTCTTGAAGCTCGAAAATGAAAATAAATCATTCATTCATAGTTAATATGTTGAGTTGTGACATATTGAACGAATTTTCTCGAAAATTTATCGGGGTAAAATTGTCAAAATTTTACTAGAGTAAAATTGTGCTAAGAAAATTATTTAATATGTAAATATTAAATTTTATTTTTAAAAAATAAAAACTGTATCGGGTTGGATCACATTACAGAGTACTTGGTCAAAAAGGCCCATGAAGTACTTGTAATTGGACCCGATGTGAGAAAGACCCAAAACCCTTCATATAATATGATGGGGACAACAACACTAGTAGAAATACAAGGGTGAGTAATTCACCCCTCTCCTACTCTAAGTAGGATGTTGTTTTTCTGTTTAAAATAAACCTCTACAACTCTACAATGATTCTATATTCTCTTCCTATAAATAGATGACATCGGTAGAGCTATTAACATAACTTTTAAGAGATTGTTATTCTACTGAAAAATAAAGAGCATTTATTTTCAACTTAAAAATATAATTTTCATAATAACAATTTTACCAGTTTCTATTATGGAAGAGAGAATTTTTGTTTTTACTTCAAAAAGAAAACTTTTTCTAGTTTTGTGTTTTGATTCAATTGGTTTGAGCCCACACTCGAAACAGTTCGTGATACGAGAATGACAGAGAAGATCGTTTGGTTGAAAGCTAAAAAAATCAAGGATCTGCTTATCCAAAAATAGATGTAAGATTTTAGTCTAAGGTTTATTGTTATAAATATCACAAACCGGGCTAGTTTTCAAAATTTTTATTTTCCGCTATGCAAGAAAAATCATTTTCAAACCGGATTTTTTCCAACAATTTATTATTCATAATTCATGCAAATATATAAATATAATATTAATTTAGACAATAGGATCATGGATTTTAACATGATTCATATTATCAAGGACTTAATTGAATAAAATAAAATAAAAAAATAGTTCAGTAACCATTCAAGGACTAAACTGAATAAATCATAAAATTTTTGGTAAAATTGTAAAATAGGGGACACACGACTATATGGGATGCTGTAGACGATGTGGAGGCTATACACGACCATGTGGCTGGGCTATGTAACAAAAAGTGGTCGTATAAGATTCGAATTATCCTAGGGTTTTCTAGGGACATGACCATGTAAGGGATCGTGTGGTCCACATGCCCGTGTGACTTTATCCTAGGCATGATTTTTCCTCGATTCACTTGTAAATGAATACATTATTCATCGAAAGCTCGAACAACGTCCTTTACAATCAAATCTTATCTGATGCACCTAGAATGGGTCTTTGAAACGAATTTTATATACAAGTTAACATCAGGTATCAAGATTTAACAAGATTAATGAAGATTTTGCAAGATTTGTAAAAGATTATTTAATCGATTGCAAGATTAGCATGGGTAGAAATTCTACAGAAATTCTAGATTAAACATAGAAATTGAGATGTACTTACTAATTTTTTGCTAAATATTAAGGATGTTATTTGATGATACCACTAAGAAATCAAGAACAAGGTTGATCTGATATGAGAAAGAAAATATTCAATAGTAAAAGATGAAAAAAATATGATGTAAAGGAAGAGAAAGAAAATAAAAAAGTAAATAGAAAGATGGAGAGAAAATTCGATTAGGATTTGAAAAGAGGCAAATTGAAATTCTAATTAGGAAAAGAAGATAAAGAGATGGCAAAATTCTAATTCTTTTGGAATTTTGAGGAAGTGCATGATATGAATTCTAATTTGAAATGAATTGGGTCAATTCCTAGGGTTTGTGAACCCTAGGGGCTGCATTTGCAATTTTCCCAATATTTTGTCGAAGTTTGAAATTAAAATGAAAGGGAAGAGGGGGTGACAACTCGAATTCGAGTCAATTGTAGAAATATACTAACACTTAACCATTGGCCTATGTGCCCATTTTTTTACTTAATATCAACACTAAATTGTACATATGTTTTGCTGTGATAATTGGATTGCTGAAAATAAGAAAATATAATAGGGAGGAGACTCGAACCTTGGCTTCAAGGGGAATAATGCCCTAACCATTTAGCTTGTTGCTCAATCCTTTTTTTTTTATTTTTGACACTTAATAATATAGATATGTTTTGGGATATTTTTGGTGAAATTATGAAATAAAAAGGGAAGTAGGGGTTTGGACCTGAGACTATAGGGAAAGCTAGCGCCTAACTATTGGGCTACTACCCATTTGTAATACCCTCAGCTCGACCCGATTCACTGAATCTGAATCTTGAGAGTTACATTACTATTACAGGCTTATACATGCTTGAGACATATAAATTTACAAAGAAATGCATCTTAGGTTCCGTTTGTTTACATGTAAAAAGTTTTACGGAAATTGTTTTCTGCATTTTTATGTGTTTGTTTCACAAAAAAAAGTTTGGTCAACGGAAAATGACTTACAGTTCAAGGTAAAATAAGCCCTTTTTCATGTAAAATGACTTACCCTTTTGAAAAGCGTAAATCATTTTCCGAAAAAGAGCTCATCTATAAATAATTTTATTTTATTTTATAAAAATTAACTTAAATCAAGCTTAATATTATTATATTGATAATTAATTTTATTTTTATTTTTAAAAATATTTAAAATATTATATTTTTCAATATTATTAAACATACATATTTAATTATTTATATTTAGTCTTATAACAAATTATTAATATAATAAATATAAATTATTATTTTAATAAATAATTTAATATTTCAATTTTATTTTAAAAATAATAATTTTAAATAATATTATTCACATATTATTGAAAATTTAATATTAATATTTTAATAATAAATATTTATTACAATTATAAATATATTAATAATAAATATTTTGTAGTATAAAGGTTAAAATATGTTATAAGTCTATGTACACTTCACAGATTTGTAATTTAGTCATTGTACTTTTATTTTCAAGAATTTAGTCCATTTGCTTTTCAAATTTGAAAATCAAGTCTAATAGTTGACATCGTTAATTTTTTTTTGTCAATTTTGTTGATGTCACATTTTTAAATAAAAAATACTCACTTAATAGTCATGTGATTAAAACATGGCGTTGTAATGAATCTGAATTTAACATAATATTTTTAATATATGCAAAAACAATGTATAATATAAAATTATAGATAAAAATAAATTCAATTAAACAATGAAAAAAAAGAAAATCCCAAATGTATGTTTGTTTAATTGAAAACAACATTTATGAAATACTTTTAAGAAATCTACTAAGTAACAGAAAATATTTTACACAGATTCATCCGAACACTAGAAAAATATTAGCTTTTCCAGAAAAGTAAATCATTTTTCGAAAATCATTTTTCGAAAGTCATTTTCAGTGAAACAAACGGAGCCTTAATTCTTAATACTGCCCGTCAAGTTACATTTGGGCATACTTTATGTATAAAACTTACAATTATAATTACACATCACGTTGACTTGTAATGTTCCCCCTTATTCAATCTCTAAATAATATTGTTGACTTCATTTATCGACCAACATGGTCTATTCACTCTATAAAGCTTACAAACAAATTTTCGAGACTTGTACAAAAATATTTCTATTGGATTCGAAATGCCCGTGCAACACTTGCACTATATGCATAAGTGTCCACTTTGCCATTCCTTTGGCGCAGCCCTCCTAGCGCCGTCTCCCCTGACGCTTCCTTTACCTGAGACATAAAATACATAGGGGTAAGTTCAGTAGAACTTAGTGAGAAAACCTTCTTTTATCTGAGCCCTTATTCAGGGATTTCATCATTTATTTCTAGACCATAACTTTATCCCCATTGATTGTACAGACTTTGTCATAATCTCTCATACCGGCTTTTCTTTTAAAGCTAAACTGTACTTGCCAAATCTCTACACTGTTCATTTTTGATTTAGAGTTTTCCCATAGGCGTTGTCTTCAGATGGTCAGGAGAACCTTTCTTCAGATTACACCATGAAGGTGTTCCTTTCCAAAATTATTAATAGAGACTTTCCTTTTAGAGTCTCGACACGAAGGCGTCCTTTTAATAGATTTTGCCACAAAACATTCATTTAGTTGAGTTAGCCACAAAGGCTTTCATTTAATAGAGATCACCACAAAGGTTTCCTTTAATAAAGATAGCCACAAAGACATCCATTTAGAGATAGCCACAAAGGCTTCCTTTAATAGAAACATCCACAAAGGCTTTTATTTAACAGAGGTTGCTACAAATGTGTCTTTATAATAGAGATTGCCACAAAGGCTTTTTTTCAGAGATAGCCACAAAGGCGTCCATTCAGAGATATCCACAAAGGCTCACTTATACAGAAATTGGTATTTTTGACGATAAAGATTTGCCTATACTCATTGTCACGAGGCTTGCCCCTCATCGTTGGTATTGACCCAACCGTCCTTTACATATTCCATATGATGCTATGGCCCAATCATGGTTTTACACTATATGGTCTTTAGAGTACCATGGTCATAGACTTGTCCTTATCAGAGATTCATGTTTTTAGTCCTAACAGACCCTTTTAGATGACTTCGAATATAGACACTTGCTCATCATGCAGACTCATACTTGATAGACTTACTCCTTTTAGACTTCTTTATGACAGATTCATTTGTGCTTCCAGACATATAACACATTCCCCTTAAACTTCATCTATAGACCCTTTATTTAGTGACTTACTCATGACAGATGTTTTCACAACAAACTTGTTCATGCTTTCAGACATATATACACACATACCGTTCCTTTCCTTTTCAGAGTCTTAGAGTCATGCTTTACTAGTTTCAGTTTTATATTTTAGTCAATTAGCACATAAATATCTAGACTACAACAAACATGTAAGAGTCAGTCTAGAGATTCACCTGGTAACCTTATTAGCAGCTTGAGCTCTAGTTTTAAGTTCTTCTTAAAGATTGCTGCAACTATTACCTTGGTAAGAAGAAATCGCCAATTAAGCTTAGGATTTCCACTTTAGTTTAAGGGATACTTTTTCTTCGTACTTCTTACTTGAAAATAGTAGGATTTTTATTTTTTTTTCTTTTAAAGAGAGAGAAAAGGTCTGTTCTATTTTTCTTAAGCTGAAAATACTTATTGGAGAAGGAAAAGAAAACTTCTTTTCCAGTCTTGGTCGCCTAGATTTATACAACCCTCATTCATATGATAACTTGACACATGTTTCAAGCTATCGTATGGGTGGTTCACAATTGTAAGAAAACATGTATAATAACCTAATATCTTTTCATACTTTCGATTTGACCGATTGCTCATTTCGAACTATCTTGTTAGCTTATTAACTATACATTAGCTAAACTAATTGGGCGCGCCTTGACCTTGGCGACATCCCTTACAACTCATAATTCCTTGTCAACTCACTAAGTTCCTATCTTGGAAATCCCTCATTACTTCTGAGCGAGCTAACTATCCACCTTACCATTTTTTGCCAAAAGCATTGATTGAGCGGATAGAACCACGTCAATACATTCTCTTTAGAGACTTCGCCCAAGGGCACACTTGTGAACCTCAACTATCAGTCGAATCTAACATCTTTCCTTTTCAGGATTTGTTTCAAGATTCTTGCAATATTCAAATATTAAGGCTTCGCTCATTCCATGTGCCATTGAAGCTTTTGGGAAAAATTTTCCTAACCAGATACATTTTTTTATCACTATGTGCTAACCTAGTGCTCACTAACATCAAGACGTCATAAGCGTACTCAAAAGGGTTCTTATATTTTGTCTAATTCTAACATTATACCTATTCGAGATCTTATCCGCCTTATTTACCTAAACAGTATGGGCGTTACACCATTTCTTATTAGTTTTTATTCCTAACAATATTTACTTTTTTATGGCTTTCATCCATAGTTTTTTTTTGGAATCCATGGTTGCTGAAAATAAAAGGGGAAAGAAATGAGAGAAGGGTGACTTGAACTTGGGTCTTTAAGGATGTAACACCCCTTACCCGTACTCGAGACCGGGACCAGGTATGGGGCATTAGTAGACATGTACTTGAACATTTTCGAGAAATACGAGTTATAAAATTTCGTTCCAATTTGAAACCAATCCAATAGCATCTTGGTGTCTTTATTATGAGCCTACGAGGCTCAAATATAAATTGAAATTGACTTGGGACTAAATCGAGGACCTAATAAAAATTTAAGAAAAATTCTGAGTTAATGTCTCACACGCCCGTGTGGAGAAATTGCACACGCTCGTATGCTTTGGGACACGCTCGTGTTTTTTAGGACACGCTCGTGTCCCATACCCGTGTGGAATTAATTGAATTTACTTTCTACTTCGAACCTACAGGGGTTTTCAGACGACCAAGCACACGCCCGTGTCTCTGGCTCATTTCTTTCACACGGCCTTGACACGTCCGTGTGGTCGCCCGTGTTTAAAAACTCGAGCATTCTGTTGATGACGTCAACATGCATTTAGGGGCACACGGCTGTGTCTCTACCCGTTTGTTTACTACCATGCATTCTGACTTAAAATTTTAGGTGCAGCAGACACACGGTTATGCCACACGCCCATGGGGTGGTCCGTGTGTCACACATGATTTAGACACACGCCCCGTGTGTCTACTCGTATGGACCATGTTAGGTTATTTTCCAAGTCTTTGGTCACCCTCTAGCATATGTTCTCACTTATAGGCTTCCATAACATATAGCCAGGCCTAATTATACTCTCAAGTGACCTCGACAAACCTCATTGCATACAAACCTCATTTCATCGGCCTTACACATGCTAGGATTATTTCTCTTGTATCAAGAATGTCTATGCCTTATAACACATTCAAGATTGGCTCATTATTATAACTCATTGCCAATTATGGTCTAGCCATCCTATGTGATTCGGTCATGTTACATGTGTATCTTCTTGTGTTACACCATGTTCATTCATCTCAATAACATTAGAACACAAATATGCACAACTATGCAGGTCATACCTTATAACAAAATGAGCCAAATCCTATGGCCATATGCATGTGGACATGTACACCTTACAAGCCTTCATATTGGCTAATCAAATAACACATTTTACAAAATTAACAAAAGCCCTATGCATGCCATTGAACAAAATAAGAGTATCTATATACCAAAGCTAGACAAGATGATAGTGTGTTGACTCTCCAATCGTCTTCCAATCTTTGTGAGTTCACAAGCTCTGTAAGATAGGGAAAAGAGAGGGGTAAGCATTTACATGCTTAGTAAGCCCGAATAACTGGAAAATAAACTTATCGATTTGTTTAGCATACGGTTAGGCAAATAAACCAACAAGTATGGGATAGTTTCCTTATCACATGCACTCCATCAACAAGTTAGTCACATAACATCACACCATGTAACTTATCTAAGATGAGCTCATCATTCAACATTTTCATTTTTGTATCACATATTAATCCCGTTGAGCTACTCGGTAAATCTCAATGGATTATTCATTTACCGTCAAGTCATAAGAGCGATCATCTCATGTATGCACTCCCGCGAACCTCACATCTTACAGCGGGATTACCAGTCCAGGCTAAATCCCCCGTAATGTAAACTCATAAGGTGATGTTGGGATTACTAGTCCAGGCTAAATCCCTTATAGAGACAAACATCCTCAATGAGCTCGGATTTGAATTACCAGTCTAGGCTAAATTTAGACCCTAATCGGATTACCTGTCTGGGCTAAATCTACAATGCACACATATTCTTTGGGAGGCTCGATCACTCAAGGAACACCCGTCCGGGCTAGATCCTTTGTACATCTGAGATCAACGAATTACCCATCCGGTCTAAATCTTTTTCCGCAACACATGCAGGATCTCAAGTCATGTAAGCCATGGTTTATCCATCGAGTTTCCCTTTTTACTTCAACCGGGACATTTATTATCATATCCTTATTATTGACATATTTCATGGATTTTCATGCCATCCTTATAACTAAGTATCATGCATTCATAACACACGTAATTAGGCATATTAATAGTTTACTTAAAGTTATTCGAACTTACTTGGCATTCATCTCGGTTTTGCGTTTCGATTATTCCGAAACCTTTCGTTTTCCTCGATCAACATCTAAAATTTTCTTATCGGGGTCTATAACAATAAAAATGAATCATCAATACCTTAAATTATTCTTTTTGAGCCTAAATTTCACCCCCAGAAAAAATAACCGTTTTGCCCCTCACCTTTCACATTTTTACGATTTAGTCCCTAGGCTCGTATACTAAAATGCATGCAATTTCTACCTTACCCAAGCCTAGTCAATTGTTCTTTCCTCTTATGGAAGCCTACATTTCTCCATTATTTCATATTTTTACCACATATTTTACACCTTTTGCAAAAAGGTCCTTTTAGGGGTTTTTCATGAAAATCACCTAGAAAAAGATGTTTAACACACATGAAACTTTCATATTCCTCCATAAAAAATAAAAGAATAAACATGTCACACATGGGTCACTTTACAAACATGAACCCTAACTCAAAATATGGGTAGAAACGGAGAGAGTAAGCTATCGGGATTTCAAAAATGCGAAGAACATTAAAAACAGGGCTTGGGAGCACTTACTATTGAGCTTGAAAATGTTGAAAACCCTAGCTATGGAGGGATTGAGAAATTCGGATAGATGAGGAAGAAGAATGGCTAATTTTTGCCTTCATTTTCCCATTTTATTTCATTAATTAGCCAAATGACCAAAATGCCCTTAAGCATTTTCTTTAAAATTTTATCCATACATGCCCATTTTTTTCCAAAAACTTAAAAATTGGGAAATTTATCTTTAATACCTTCTAATTAATAATCTAAAGCAATTTCATACAAATTGCTTCTAGAATCCAAGTTTTGCTATTTATTCAATTTGGTCTTTATTTACCAATTGGACACCTTACTCACAGAATTTCCTCATGAAACTTTAACACGTGCATATTTTCATATTCTAGACCTCATAATAATCATAAAATAAATATTTCAACGTCGAATTTGTGGTCCCGAAACCACTGTTCCAACTAGGCCCTATTTTGGGATGTTACAAAGGAGGACACTAAACACTTAACCATTCAGCCTATATCATATTTCTTGCTTATTTTATTTCTTAACTGTATATATTTATTTCGGGGTGTGACTTTTCCTTAGTTTTTCAAAAATAATAAAATGGGAGGAAGGGACTCAACTTACATATTATTTATTAGCTTACACATTTATCACCTAGAATGCCATAATTTTAACACTTCTTCACTTAAGCCCCTTTTCCAGTTTATACAATGTCATGACATGCTTTATCAACTTTACGATTTAGTCATTTTTCCACTATCATTGTAAATTACCACAATTTCATAACTTAAACTAAAATTTGTATAATCAAAACTACTTTTCTTTGATAATACTATAAATAACATTATTAAAGTAGTAAATAAGCTACTTTATTGACATAATTTCTAATTAACATGACTTAAGCATAATTAAATTCTTGGAGTACTTACTTTCAAAACCTAGGATGGGGGATTTAAGTTAGGAGAGGGAAGAAGAAGATAGTGGAAATTCCTAGTAGAAGACTAGTTTCCCAAAAGTTGGGCAATTTTCCCTTTTGGTCACTCCCTGTTTGTCTTATTTTCCAATTAGGTCCTAACTTAATTAAAGCACACTTATTTTCAAATTAAACCTCGTAATCAAGTTTCATTTTAGACTAATTAATAAAATAAAACCTGATTATATTATTTTAATACTTTAATTAATTATTTAAAGCAAAGGTTAAGGACTGAGTCATAATTTTAGTAAAATATTTTAGTAAAACCTTTCTGGTAAAATCAAGAGTAAAATTATGGAATTATCCAAATAAGACTTAATCATGCAAATTTTCAAGTTATTTCCTAACATTTAGGGACTCCAATTGCATAGCTTAAAAATCAGGACTCAGTTGTAAAGATAATAAAACATGCCCAACCTACATATGACATATTGAGACCTATACATACTATGTCATGTTTTCATACCAATTCTCCTATTTTAATATATCGTATATTATATAGATTATATAAATCATGCTTAGTTACACTAAAATATACATTAACCCACTTTAACAATCATGCATATTTAGGCTTAAATCCAATCAATCAATCAATCAATTAACCACAAACATAATTCTTCTAACTCCATTTTTAGGATGTGACACTTGAAACCTAAGGCCTTGTAATGTAATATATATTATATGATATTAAATAACATAACTCAAAATTACTATGAATACAACACAAATATACAAATATGTTAAATATATAATATAAATTATTGACACTTTAAAATTTAATATGAATTTATAATACACTAAAGTACATAAATATAAAAACGTTGCGTTATATAAAATTTTTTAACATGCAAAATATATCATGCATTTGTTTTTTTTATCATTGGGGCAGGGTATAGGATTGCTTGGGACCGAACTCAAACTCACATGTCTACAACATAATACTATTGTCACTAGACAAAGAATTTGTTGGCAAATATGTCATGTGTATTAAGTCATATTGATTTATGTAAAATATTTATGCTACGTCTACAGAGAATATTATTCTTTGCACATATTTTAGTATATGGGTTAGCAATAAACTAACGTAATTGGCAATATTTATCTACTCCCATGATTTACTTTTAGGCGAAGAGAATGAATTTTTTTTTATTTTATTTTAAAGAGTTCTTAATTTTTACAATAGTTTTTACTCATCTTTCTAATTTCAAGTTTAAATTTGTACTAACCGTTTTTATTTTATATCTAACTATTATAATACATATATAATAAATAAAATTTATCTCATATTATTATATTAGTAATCGAAATTAAAAAAAATTAACATGTTCATAACACAAAATAAGAAAATAAATAAAACATAACATGAAAAGCTACATATAAACTTAACAAATACATGTACCTATTAAATATACATAAATAATTAATAATATGTAAAAATAATATTTAAATTTATAATAGCTTAAACTTACAATAAGTACACACAACTCTTAGATATTTTTCATTTTTTTTTCTTTCTTCAATTTCGGTTTTTCCTCTTTTCTTTTTTTTTTTTCATCTCATTTCCTTTCTAAGTCAAATTCAATAGCGTAAGAGTTCCTAATTACTATCAATGCTTATTAGATTATTCCACATCTAGCATGCGATGAAAAGAAAGTTAATGTATAAAAAATATAAAAAATAAAATAAAATTTTATTGAAATAATAAAGTTCAGATGTTAAAAAATATGATGTTTAAATTTATTAACCAGGGAGGTAAACAAGGGAAGGAGGTGAAGGTAGTATAAAGGAGATGATGAAAGTTGGGAAGAAATCTCTGCTTGGGAGAGGGTTTAGAGATTGGAGAGAAGAAATGTCCTTCGTGAGTTATTTGCATGACCCGTTTATAGTAGGGAACAAACTTAGCTATGTATTCTAAGATCACTGACGTGAAAGTTTGATTTGATACCCTTGACAATGACGGCGTCATCCTAGGATGAGACATATTAGTACGACTAGCAATCAATTACTCTAAGTCTCTATGTAGCCTTCACATAGTCTTAACAGAGCTATCCTTTCTAAAGTTCGCTGAGTTGGGGTTTATGAACTAGCCTTAGTTCATAATGTAGTTGGTTCCATTAGGAGACACGTGTGAGGTCCGCAATGTATGTTGAGAATCCCATCAGATGTTTGTATTTTTTTTAGGCTTTATATGAAAATATAGAAAACAACAATACATTCATGGCCTATTTGGAAACCATGATTTGAGTTAAAAAAAATAATTGGGATTTGGATTTGAAAATCCAAATTCTTTGTTTGGATGACAAATAAAAAGTTAGGTTTAAATTTGGGTAAATCCAAGACTATTTTCATAAGAGTTAAGTTTTAGATTTCAAAATTCATTTTAAAATTTGAATTTTCAAAATCCATTATTGATTAAAAAATTAGGGGAACTTTTTTGTTCTCTCTTCTTCCACACTTCCTTCAAAACTTAAACAATAAATAATTATTTTTACTTATAATATATCATCAACAATACTCAAGGTTTTCAAAATCGTACCAGTAGGCGAACTAGTTAGATCACCGGTACTTGATTCAACCAGTTTGATCAATTTGAAAGTTGCAATTGAATAAATTATTAAAAATAGATAAAAATCAGTTCTGCCAATTTAATCTATTCACGAATCAACTAATTTGACCCCTTATTTCGAATTAATATCTCGGTTGATTCCCAAATCAATTGGTTTGACCTACAGTTTTGATTTTTTTTCTATTTTAGGGGTTCATAGAAATCAAATCTAATTGAGTTGAGCTACTTTCATGTATGATAAAATATAGTATATATTTGTATAACAGTTTAGGTTATAATGATTTGCAATTTTGGTTTCAAATAGTAGTAATTGAAAGAGTTAATATTTTAGATATTTTTTTTAAAATACTGAAAGATATCATTGTTGTTATTATTTATACTATAATATTCATGTTTATATTAGGTTTATATCAATTTAGTTGTAAAAAAAAATCCGAAAACATATTTTTAACAAAAAGTATTAAAAATAAAAAAAATTGGTTCAATCGTCCAATCAATTGGTTCGTAATAATTTTTGAGTCAATTGGTTTAAGGCCTTTATTAAGACCTGTATCCTAACCAGTTCCCGATTCGATTGATTAATCTAGTTCTGTTCAAAGAACAATGTTCAAAATCCTCCTAAATAATAAAATTAAAAGAAATATTTTTAAAGCTTAGAATTAGTTGAAATCCAAATCTAAAATTGAATTATCCAAACAAATTTTGATTAATTCAAAATCTTGAATTCCAAAACAAAGAATTTGGAAATAAATTAATCATAAATTTGAAAGTTAAAATTCTGATATCCAAATCCAAATTCTAATTTCTAAATGCTATCTATGTTTTTTATTTTATAAAAAAAAAAACAAAATTTTAGTAATTTATCAACTAAATGGAAACTTGGTTAATTAGAAATAGCAACTCAATCAATTACTTAAAAGAACAGAGTAGATTTATATTTATAAAATCCCAAATTAAGCAATGGAAGAAGCAATTAAGACATCTTTTAAAGGATGTAATTAGAAATTTTTTTATAACAAATAATAACTTGTAAAATGGGTTATAGTCATTGTTGAGGAAAATCGGACTTTTTCAGGTGAAATCTTTAAAATATTGCTTATTGAGTAATTGGTTGAATTCCCAAAAATAAAAGGTATTGTAGCTGTGGCGATGTTTTATTGGTATATATAATTCTTAATAAAATTTATACACTATCATGAAGTAAAATCTTTAAAATTAATATTATTTTATTTAATAAAAAAGAACATTTTTTCTTAGATAAACTTTTTGTTATTAAGAGAAAATTTCAGGTTTTGATAATTCCACACCAGTTTTCCGTGTCTATATTTAGCTGAAACATCAATCCCCACTTTCCCAGTAGTGGTGGAGGGTCGCTTCATTTGGCATCTTTTCGATCACACGTGATATTAATGTCGAATAACAACATTTAAAAAAAAAAACGGTGATTCAATTAAACTTCAGTTTCTTTTTTCCTTCATTCAACTTTTAAAATCCTCACTCATCTAATTGGATATCTTTTTCGTCAAGTGTTTAATGGGAAACTTTCGAGGTGAGTATAATAATAAATTTAATTATTATATATTATATTGTTTCAAAATAGCTTTCTGTATTACAAATATTTTATATTTGTTCTTAACTTTAAAAAATAAAATAAAATATAAATAAATATATTTTTTAAAAATTATAATAAATTATAATATATATCTATAATATATAAGCATAAATTTAGAATTTTTTTTGAATTGATGAGAAAAATTATTTTCTTCTTTCATATTACTAAATTGAAATAACTTTTATTTTTCATTTACAAATTGTATTGACAACTACATAATAGTATAAGATTAACGCAAAATAGTATGTGTGATAAGTAGATGTGACAATTACAAATTTTATTGATATATAAAAATAAAAATAAAAATAAAAATAAAAATAAAAATAATTTAGTTTAAAATTATTAATTGACATTTAAATGTAAAGTAATAATTATATTTTTTATACAATGCCTAAAATATCCATAACTCATCCCAAATCGTAACGATACTTATAAATTGTATTGGAATTTAAATACTATTATAATTTAATTTAGATTTATTAATTGACATTTAAATCTAATTATTATTTAATTTAGGTTTATTAGACCTAAAATAATATGGTAACTCAATTTAAAAAAGATTGATGTAAAATTAAGTTTTAATGAATACAATTTTAAGCATAAAATAGAGAAAATAATTATCAATTAATTATCACGCCTCAAAATAAATAGAGTTAGTTGAAATAAATAATTAAGAAATGAGTCTTAGGCTTGATGATTAAGAGTTAGTCCATCTATCTTAAAGTCTTAGGTTAAAGCCCCTTATTCCCAAATTGTTCTTTTTCCAATTTCGGCAAGCATGGATAAATTACCATTGTCGCCCCTAGGGTTTGTAAACCCTAGGTATATAATCAATTTTTATTTCCTAATTAGATTTTCACTTTGTCCCTTTCTCATAATTCTAATAGAATTGCTCTCCATATTCTTTTTCTATTCTTTTCTCCCATTCTTGTAACATATTTTCACTTTTGTGCTTTTGATTATTTTTTTTCCCCACACCAATTTGTTCCTCGTTCGTTGATTTCAACCGATAGTTAGATTGCCATCAAATAGCTTCCGTTGTCTTTGCCAAAGGTCGGTAAGTGCATTCATTTCAATGATTAGATATTGTAATTTCATAATAGCATTATCCTACGTTAATCTTTCAATTCAATTAATCAATTTTTTTGGATCTTGCCAAATCGTTGGATAATCTTGCCAAAATCTTGATACCAACCATTAATTCGTATGTACTTGTCGCTGAAGGATTGGATCTAGGTGAACGGAATCAAAGTTGATAGTGGGAAACATCAACCTGACCCATAGTAAAAGGTGTGTGTTATTTACCAAGTGAATCGAGACAAATTGTGTATAGTTGTAGGGCCACACAGTCTCCCACAAGAGCGTGTGGACCACATAGCCATGTGCCCCTGTAATTCATAAGGTTGTTTGTCTTCCACACGGCTTCAGCCTGAACACAACCTACCACATGGTCGTGTCCTTCCTATAGGGTAATTTATCATTTACCATACAACATCAGACTATTACAAGACTGTGTAACCCTTCCACAAGGCCTCAAGACTCTCACACGATCTGGCCACACGACTGTGTGACCCTTGTTTTACAGTTTTACCTAGAATTTTTTGATATGTTCAATGTAGTCCTTGAATTATTTTTAGAGTTTTTATGCACTCAATTGAGTCCCTGATATTATGTATATTCTAAAAATTTTGATTTAATGACTGAATTGCTACTATTATGAAGTGTGATATATGAATATTACATGTCTACTGTCATTGTAATTTTGATAAATTGTTACTGTTATTACTGCTTCTGCCTTATTGAGTACATGTTAAGCATGTCTATTGCCACTGTTAAACGAAATGCATGTAAATCATGTCTACTATTTCTGCATTGTTCTAATACAAGCATGTCATATTGCATTGTATGGGGTGGGACGATATGAACGGAGGGAGTACTGACAATTTAATAATCTTAAAACATTGTGTTCATCCACAACTTACTGACATTTATTTGCAAACTTTTTATCTATAAATACTGGTGGTTTACCCACAAATTTAACTAGTAGTTTATTTTAAAATTACTAGTGGTTTATCCACAACGCAGTGTGTAGGGATGGATGAGTTCTGGGGAACTCTTATTGTGGTGTGTAGTGAAGTTGGGTAGGTTTCTAATAAAATAAAACTACATTGCCATTCATAAGCATGAACATGTAAAACTGTGAATTCTGAAATAGTATACTGATGTGTTGATATGAAAACCCAATACTCTGAATTGCTATATGATTTTGATTATTCTATGAATTGTTATTTCGTATCCTTTGTCTACTGTTTTGCACTAATTTTCTTGTGATTGCACTCACATTGAGCTCTTTAAGATCACCCCTTTTAATTTCTATCATCACAGATAACCCATAAGGTTAGGAAGCAGACACGACATTAGGAGGGCTTGACTTGGTATATTTTAGCTAAAGGTATTTTAGACATATTTTTATATTTTATGTTATTTTGGAACTGTATTGTTTTATTCGAATTGTGGCAGAGGACTTAGATTTTGGGTTTATTTGGCATGCATGACATTTAAACTGATTTTAGGTTGTTGAAACATGAAACTTGATTTAATTTTGCATGAAATTGGTTTTTATTAAAACTATAATAAATATCACTTTTCCGTCGCATTATTATGTAAATGAGATTTGAAATATATATATATATAACTAGAATTCAACTTTAGCAAAGTAATCATTAAAATCAATCGATTTTTGAAAGAAATTGTACCTTTTGTGAACACACTAAGATTTTCCTACTAAAGTAAATAAATATTTAAAAAAAATATTTTAGAAACTTTGTTAATTTTTACTAGGCCATTTTGGTGGTCAGTGTAATCTTCCAAATTCGACTGCAATATCTAGGTTGAGTTTGGAAGATTACATTTGGTGGTATCAGAGTTAAGTTTTTAAAACTTGTACTGTGGAATTTTTGAATGAGTCTGCATGCATGTCACAAAAAGGGGTATTTTGGGAAAACCCATGCAACAAACTTTTGAAAAATGATTTTCTTTAAAGAAATTAAATTCGAGACTCTGATGCCAACCCTAATTTAGTTATTGTTACTTCTGAAACTTTAGATAAGCTGTAAACTTTAGATTGTAAACACTCAGGAAAAATAGCTAATGGTTGAACTTTTGATGTGAAAACTTTAGATATACTCTGAACCTTAGACTTCTGAAAATTCATTATAAACACCCAAGACAGATGTGGTAGGGGTAGGTCGTGTAGGGTTGCACCTATTCAGCTGCCCACTATTTAGGGTGAAACCCCAATTCTTGAAGTAGATTACGTAGAGGATACATTTACCATTTTTGGCGGAGATTATGAGAATAGAGATGATGCGGTGTCATAAGCGATGCTGAAGGTTCTACAGAGTGTTGTTGGAGCCTAAACTGGATCTGGGAATCGTGGATTTGTTACCGAAAGGCTCCAATCGAATAGGGTTGAATTAATCAGGGGTGTTGCTAGAACAACCCTTACTATAGCCGAATTGTAACACCCCTTAGCTCGTCAGGAAAACATAGCGTATAACATTCAGCTTGACAAACCATCCAATGGACTAAGGTGAGCCTATATGCATATTACGCCGAGCCTAGCTTAGTCTCTCAGTATGTATAGCCAGCTATGTTGGGGTGTAGAGCTGGTGAAAATGAAATAAAATAACAAGGCAGTAGAGAAGAGTAAGTCATAGAATGATCTTGTATCAATACTGAAAAAGAATGACCTTCCAAATCCCATGATTACCAAGAACCCTAGAAAGCTAATATTATACACTGATAAGGTCCTGATGGTGACTACTCTCAGGGGTATTCTCTTGAGTTATCGACAAGGGTCATGCTCAGCAAACCTAATGTCGTTCTTGTAACTAGAAATGTTTTTATCCACCTTGGGGATCTCATATGTTCTTTTGAAGAGTCATTTCTAGTCACAAGGTGCTAATGAAAGTTTCTTGTAAGAAATGATAAAAAGTTGTTTGAGTATTCCTTACCAGAATCTAAATCTATCTTTTGGCCAAAATTCACAAAGGAACATAAGGGATTAGGCTTTGAGTGTTGTCACACTAACGGCATTTGGATGATTGTCAGGCTTCATAAGTATTACATGAGTCATGTAAACCCAGACCCCCGAATGACGATTCATTTTCATTAAAGGAATTTAAAACAAAGGGTGGAAAAAGATAGTGGGATTTAATAGAGGAAGATGAGGATTTTGGATAAGCTGGCAAAAGTATTAGCTAAAGTGATTAGTGTAACACCCTTAGCTCGTATCTGTCGCAAGATTAGGGCTACAGAGCATTTTTGATGCATATCGTCATACAATGAACAATTTATTACCATAAACAAACCACAAGTTAAATCATGGCAACATCAATTAAAAACATTCATACGGTCCCTTATACGAGCCCTAGAGGCCCTAAAAAGACATTGGAAACGATTTGGGACTACATAGGAAACATGTGAAATTTTTCGAAAAATGGCAAAAATTTTCAATCTGTAAGGGTCACACGGACGTATGGCCAGGCTGTGTGACTCACACAGCCAAGAGACATGCCCGTGTCTTAAGCCATATGGGCAATAGAAATAGGGACACACGGCCGTGTCCCAGCCCATGTCTGTACTTATGTAACTCACTGACTTGGGTTACAAGGCCAAACCACACATCCGTGTACCAGGCTGTGTACCCTTCGAAATAACCCCATACGCCCGTGTGCCAAGTCGTGTAACAGCCTAACTGGAAACCCTTTTAAAGCCATAAGGGACACAAGGTTGAGACACATGCCTGTGTCTCTGCCCGTGTGGACGAAAAATAGGTTATTATCAAGCCATTTTTCTTACCCAATTTCCTACCACTTGTACAAGCCAAATGCACATATAAACAAGCATTCAAAACTCACTTAACATATGCAAATTCAAGCTTTAACAACCTAAAACTATTCATTCAACCAATAGGCCAAAATGACACCACAACTTCACATTCAAACTTACCTAAACAACCATCCAATTTATTCATCATTTAAACTACCAATTGAACAAATTCACTATCACATTTTCCATAATCATCATATACCAAAACTCATGTACAACCAATACATAATGACCATTTTCCCAACTAAAATGTACCATACCAATTTGACCAAAAGATGATCACTTCCAAACTACCAAAACTAGACATTTTCAACATTATGCTACATTCATTCCACACCAACCATTCATTGCTACCATACCATTTCTATCCACATTCCCTTACCATCATCTTAACCAATACAACATCAAATTAACAACCACACAAAATACCATATAATCTTAATGTCATACCAACTAGTTTATCAACCAATATAACATATATACAAGCCACACATAATGGCTAAATTCATTAAACAAGACACCTATATATGCCATTATAACCATGACTCAAAATCATCAAAATCTATCAATTTAGTTGAAGGATAGTGTGATGGACCTCCGACAAGCTTCCAACCTGTACGATCCTCTGATTATCTAGAAACATAGGAGAAAAATAACACCAGTAAGCATATAATGCTTAGTAAGTTCGTAAGTCATAAACAATACTTGCTATTTCATTATAAAAGCTTAAAGGCAATTAATGAACATATCCAACATTGTTTGGCACAAGCTTAAGCACCAACAACAATTCTCAATAATGATTAGCACATAACTTAATCAAATTCATCACACAACAAAGAGTTTCCTTAAGCTTTCAATACAGACATTCATACTATTATGAACATACTAAGAATCTTTAATCACTATCATCTCATACCTTTCTCATGCTTTGATGACATTATAAATCGAAGTTTATACCGAACCTTCCCTTTTTGTATACATGTTGAATCACTAGAATAATATCAGATACGCAGGAATCTCACACACTATGTGCCAACATGTGGTCGAAACCACTAATATCTCATATCTCATATACATGTTTTCTCTCGAGCCATAAATAGGTCTGTTCACATAAGCTGTCAGTCAAGACATAGCTACACGGTGCTGATCACACAAGCTATCAAGTAACCACAATGCATGCTGGAAACTTAGCCACCGGTAGGACATACAGGACTAACACCTAAAATACGGTAACCCCTAATGACATGTCATTTGTATCCTATATACTCCTAAGGTTCAAACGGGATACCAAAGTCACCGAAGCTTCATTGGATATTTCTATAGAGTCGTAATTTCAATATATATAACATAAAAGCATTTAAATCATACATAATTCAATGCTATTTAAATTAATGAACTTACCTCAAACACGAACGGAGAAATACGATCAATTAATCTAAAACTTTTTCTTTTCCTCGATCTCAATCTGGACGTTGCCTTTCTTGATCTATATAATCAAATTTAACTCACTCAATTTTCACTCTATTCAATTTAATCCAAAAATCATAATTTCGAAAAATTATGATTTTGCCCCTAAAATTTTGAATTCAATACAATTTAGTCTCTAAGCATACAAAATGAAATTCATGAAATTTTAATGCCAACCCACTATAGCCGAATTTCACTTAAGTCCTTAGTAGCTCATATTTTCATTAATTTCACAATTCACAATGAATATTACACATTTCACAATTTAATCCCATTTTGATAAATTCATTAAAAATCACTTAACAAAACTTGTGTAACTAACAACAACCATTCATTTTCTTCCATCAAACATAAAAAACAACCAATGTACATTCATGGAAAAACCCTAGACTTTTAATAGTTTTGCAAATTAGCCCATGGGCTAGCTAAATTAAGCTACAACGACTCCAAAAACATAGAAATCATTAAAAACGGGACAAAAATACACTTACATGCAAGAGAAGTAGTTGGCCGAATTCTTGAATGCCCAAAAATGGTGTTTTGCTTAAGTTAAAAATTGGCTAAGAAAGAAAACAAAGATGATAGCCTTTGTTTTCATTATTTTACTAACTTTATTTATTAAATTACTTAAATATCCTTTAATTAAACCTTTAAAAATCACTGAAATTATGTCCATCTTTGTCCACTAAGTATATTAATGGTATAATTACCATCTAAGTCCACTCATATTCAAATTTTATTGCAATTTGACGCCTTTTACTTATAGAACTCAAATTTTTCACTTTATACAATTTAGCCCTTTTTATCAAATTAAGCATGCAAACGACAAAATTTCTTCACAAAATTTTTATACGACACTACTATCATGTTGTAGATATTAAAATAATAATAAAATAAACTTTTTGATGTCAGATTTGTTGTCTCAAAATCACTATTTTGATTTTACTGAAAACGGGCTATTACAATTAACATACCCGTTTTATAGAGAAAATCAGCCTTGCACTAGAAGTTTATTCTATAGAAATCAGTCGAATTCACCAAATAAAATATTGACATCTATCATAAGAAATAAGTGTTGAAACAATAGAAATAAATGGGTGGAAATCATGTATAAGAGGTTTAGTTTCAGGCGACTGTTTAAATTCTCTAATACAAGATTAACAGTTGTTTAAGGAGAACGTGTGATATCTGAAATCGAGTATCTCACCTCCAAAAATTAAAATTTTTACCCTCCAAATCATATAAGTTACATTTTTCGAGGAGATTTTCGAATGATATGTCAACAAAGAGGAATCTTTGGAAACTTGGTAAGGAAGTTGTATTATTGCTGATGTGTGGTTGTCAGGTGCAAGCATTTTAATTAGGTAATAATATACCTAGAGAAGTGAAAAAATTTCGAGGAATAAATTTTATTAACGGGAGGAGAGTTGTAACATCCCGCTCGGCGAAGCCCTAGATGTTCAAGTGTTGTTTATAGAAATAAGGCCTATGGAGTAAGTTCTAAATTTTTGACATTAGGATTTGATTAAATGTAGGAACTCGTCGATTGCGCCTGTCACACCTTAGTTCTAGCAGACACAGCGTCTGGCACATAGTCATAAAGAAGTATGAATGGCGAAGTAATAGCCGCCTGAAAGCCTTTCTTGGTATATAGAGTGAGTAGACTCCAATATGAAGATAAAAGAATAAGGGTTGAATGTCAGATTTCTATGAGTAGTACAGTAAGATTTGTGGTTAAGAAAAATAATTTTTAAGGTATGATTAACGCCAGTGGTATAGTACATCTTGTAATAATTGTGGTCTCATTCTAGTTAAGTTATAGGGTAAGCTGGTTAGGAATTAAAGGAATGTGAACTAAGAAAAGTTAAAAGCATACTCCGTATGGATGTAATGTTTACCAAGTTCCAATAGAGACTTGGGTTAAGTTAAAAGAGTATTCTGGTTTTGTTAAGGGGAGTTATATTTTTCCCTCTTTCCTTTAAGGTATTAAGATCTAGAGCTAAATGAAACAAAAAGTATTTTTCTTATTTAAGCTGGATCTGAAATTTTTAGATTTACTAAGTGATCTTTCTTCATGTCGAGTGCTTGCGACAATATCTTGTTGAGTGTAAGATCTAGAGTCTAAACTACCCTTTGAAGTTATCAAGTGAGTCCCTAAGCTGACTCTTGCATGTGTGTTATGCATTCTAGAAGCTTCAATGAAAAGAAATAAAACCATGATATTCATGCTAAGAAAGTATGATGTGATGGTTATTATGAGAAATGTATGATCTATGGACTTGCGTGTATGGATTGCATGAAATCTGATGGTCTAAGTGTGTAATAGGAATCTTAGGTTAAAGGATGTTTGTAACTGAGATATTGAAATGTGTATATGTGTCTAGAAAAATATGAAAATGTCTATCATGTACGAGTTAATGCATGATGAGTTGTTTTCTTTCTCCGAAGCGTCTAAATGTGTTTGTCAGGACTTTAAACATAATCCTTTGAAAGGAAATGTCCATGGCACCATATCATGTAAGACCATAGCTGGTGGGCTATGACGTTATATGGAAATACCATATCGTGTAAGACCATGACTGGGTTATGGCATCATATGGAAAGAACTAAATGAAGGTTATTACCCAAAATGTGGGTTCTGCGTGACCCTAGACGATGAGGGGAAAACCTCGCTTAAGGTAAGTTTAAGTAAACCCCTATTACAGAAACACCAGAAAATAGAAAGCTTTTGTGGCATTTCTAAAAGAATAACATTTGTTGCAAACCTCTGTTAAAAAGAAAAAAAAATACCTTTGTGGCAAACCTTTGAAAAGAAAGCCTTTGTGGCGAACCTCTATACATAAAACCTTTTTGGTGTATCTCAAAGAAAAGATTTTATGGCGAGCCTCTGAAAGGAAATCCTTTTTGGCGAACCTCTTTATAAAAAGCTTTTGTGGCAAACCTCTTAAAGGAAAGCCTTTGTGGAGAACCACTATCTAAATAGCCTTTTTGGCAAACCTTTATAAAGGAAAAGCCTTTATGGCAAACCTCTCTATAAAAATCATTTGTGGTGTATCTAAAAGAAAAGTCTTTGTGGAAAACCTCTGTACAGAAAGCCTTTGTAGCATATCTGAAAGAAAAGCCTTTGTTCTGAGCCTCTAAAAGGAAAGCTTTTGTGACAAACCTTTGTACAGAAAGCATTTACTGCGTATATAAAAGAAAAGCCTTTGTGGCAATCCTCTGTAGAGAAGGCCCTTGTAGTGACTTCTGGTCAAAGAAGCCTAATGGCAATATTTGAAATTAAAAGCCTCTATGGTGATTCATGAAGGGAAATGCCCTCTTGGTGTAGTCTAGAAGGAATGATTTAGCGGCAATTTTGAAACGAAATGCCTTTGAGGCATAATGTTAAAGGAAAGCCTCTATGACGTACCATGAAAGAAAAGTTTCTATGGTGAACTCGATAAAAATTGTATGTATGGAGAAGTCTTAAGGATTGAATCTTGTAGTGAGCCATAAAGTAAATGGATGTGGCACAGCTAGTAAGACTCGTAAGAGTAATTTGTAAAATTTACATGATTTAGAGTTAATTCACTTTAGTTCTGATGAGGATAATGGATTGAAAGGAGATATAGAAGTTATGAGCTAACTAATAGATGTGTAATTTCAATAAAGGATTTTAAATTGTGTAATTTGAATGAGTATTGACTAACCATGGGTGACCATTAAAGGGTTTCGACGAAACGACCACCAAGGGTTGATAAATGCTAAAATGGCAATGTTTTGGGTGAATAGATCTTTGACATGTAATAAATAGAGAAATTAGGTGAGTATTTGCTAGAGTATGTAGCGAGCACAAAAGAATGAGTCATTTAAGCTTAAAGGACTAAATTGAGTAAAGGCGATGTTTGGCAAGGTAAGGAGTAAACGATCGATGAATGTCTATGAACTACATGAATAGTTAAGGAAACAATGTTAGAATAGGAACATAATAACAATATTCTCTACCTAAATAGAATTCTTAAATGATTCTAGTTAAGGAAAGAAAACATGAGAAGGTATGGTGATGAACGTGAGTATTGCATAAGGAAAGGAACAGATGTAAGGTATGATATTAGGGTAAGGCACAATACCACAGTATGAAGAAGGAAAAGCCAAGAATAATATAGGCCAAAGTTAAGTTCAAGAATAAGTATAACAAGGTTGATAAAGGAAGTGTTTGTAATACCCTTAACCCGAATCTGTCGCTAAAATAGGGTTACAAAGCATTACCAGAGTTTACAAATCAGATAGATTGAAATTTCAAACATTTAAAATCAAAACCAATCAAAATCATACATATTGTTCTTTATACTAGCCTTCAAGGCCCTAAATACTCGTTAGAAATAGGTCGGGACAAAATAAAAAAAATCAGAGAATATTTTAGAAAACATTGAAAAATTTCAAAGTTACAGGGGTCACACAGCCCTATGACTCACAAGGCTAAGAGACACGCCCATATCTTAGGCCGTGTAGGCATTCAAAATGGGGACATACGCTTGTGTGCTAGGCCGTGTACCCTTCTAAGTAACCTTACACTCCCGTGTGCCAGGGCGTGTGCTAAGCTGTGTAACAACCTGACTTGCAACCTTTTGAAAGCTACAGGGGACATACGGCCATGTCAGCTGAGACACACGCTCTTGTCTTTACCTGTATGGACAAAAATAGGCTATTTTACAAGCCACTTTTCTCACCCAAATAGGTATTAACCTAGACCCAACATTGTGCATAACAACAAGCCATAATAAGGCACCCAAAATAAGCATAATCAAGCCTTACACACCTGGTATATTCACATACAACCAATATGCTCTTAGGCACCTCAAATGAAAATTTATAAACATGTCTAACTATGTGTTCAATATAATCAAATGATCAACTATCATATGTGCATATTTGCATTGTAACTCACTTACCAAAACACACCAAATGGTACTAATTAATCACTTAATCACTAGCATCAATATACAAATATGCCCTCCACAACAAAGCACCAATTCACAACAAATTATATGACATATTTAATATGTGTACAGCCTTAAATTTTGCCTGGGCTAAAAAGCCCAACATCTAAAAGGCCCAATTATTAAAACCCTAAAAGCCCAATTAGCCCACAACCTTAACTACTTTTCAGCCAAAAAAAAAAGGAAAAACCTAGCCACCACCACTTGCTCTACTTGCTCCACTTACACCTGCAAAAGTTAAAAGAAGAAAAAAACAAAAAGGGGTAGAAAAGAAGCAAGAAAACAAGGAAATAGACAATAGCAAATCCATTGTATTTCGGTTATAAAGCCTGAAATCCCAGATTTTTTGGGTACAAAAACACGAATATTGAAATAAAAAAAAGGAGAGAACGGATTGTAGTAAAAAAAAAGAAAAAAGGGGGAAGGTATGTAAAAGCAAAAAAAAAAGTTTTTTTGAATCAATGAAAACAACATATTTCTCAAACACATAATCGAGATTGAACATCAAAAAAGAGAAAGAAACGAAAAACAAAATCAAAACCGAAAAGAGGTGATTTTCGTTTCCTTTTTTTCTGTCTCTTTTTCTTTACATATACATATATCCTAAAAGCATATAAAAAATATAAAAAAATACATTTTTTTGAATTTCAGGCCACCGTGCGTGGTGGCCGGCGGCGGCACCGGCGGCGGAGCTCACGGTGGTGGCTGACTGGACCTTAGCCGGCGTTTGGCCGGAGTAAAGAAGGCCTTGAGAGAGTTTGAGAGAAGGGGTTAGTTTTTTTTTTATGAAATGGGGAAAATGAGTTTTTTTAGGGAAATTTGACTTATATTGCCAATCAAAACGACGTCGTTTTGGGCTTAAGTCACTGATGCCAAAACGACGTCGTTTTGGTCCTTAACCCGTGGCCGACCCGCGACCCGACCCGCTCAACTTCAGGATCCGCGTGTTTTCATTGGAGGGGCTATTTGCGCATTTAGCCCCTCCGCTTTTTTATTGCTTTGCAATTAAGTCATTTTTTATTTTTAATTTGGCCCTAAAATTTGTCGCGATTTTCAATTTAATCCTAGCTGATGCTATGTGTTTTAGAAAGGGGGTTATTGCACTTTAGGCCCCCCGTTGTTTCATGCGTGTTTAAATAAGCCCCTTTTTTATTTTTAATTTGCCCCAAAACTTCATTTTTAATTTGAATTTAGTCTTTTTTTTTAATTTGAGTTGATTTTTATATTATCTTTGCTATTTTAATTTTTAATATTAGTTCAATAATATTATATATATACTTTTAAATACACTCTTTTATTTTCTATTATTATAAATATTAATATTTTCCTTACGTTATTATTATATCGTATCGTCCTTTTTTTATTATCATATCATTATGTACACATTATTTATATTATTTTTACTACTATTATTATGTCTATTATTAGTATTAGTATTATAATTACTATTATTACACTTATATACATATATATTTATATGTAAAGTTATCAATAGTTATTTTATTATCATCTTAATATTAATATGTATTTATTTTTAACATATATATGTATATATTTATGAGGTATTATTAATAATTGTTTTGTAACATTATTATTATTATTTCTAATGTGTATGTATTATATATATTTTATACATTTTATATATATATTTATTATATATTTATGTATATATTTTTAATATCATATTATTCATATATTTTTTATATTATGTAAATATTTTCAATACTACATTATGTATATATTTTTGACTATATTGTATACATACTTTTAATACTCAATACTATTATCATAAATATGTTCTTGATATATGTATGTATATATATGTATTTTTTTATTCATATATTATTATCATCATTTTCCACTTTTTATTATACTATTTTTATTTTTGTACATACTTCTAATATCATTATTATATATATATATATGCGTGTGTGTATATTTCATGTAATATTTGTGTTTCAATATTATTATTTCTAGTATGTATATATTATGTATATATTTTTAATACTACGTATACATTTTTATTTCTATTATTACGTATATATTTTAATACATATATGTATATATTTATATACCGTTATCATTCGTTATTTCTTATTATTATTGTTTTCAATAAATATTGTATATATATTTTTAATCTAGTATTATATGTTGTACATATATATGTTCCCTGCTATTTTATATTTACATTATTATTACCATATTTAATACCATGTGTTATTATCGTTTCATACTATTATTATTTATATTATTATTATTGTTTTCATTATCATTGTCATTTTTATTTTGTCGTGTTTTATTTATTTTTACGCGTTCGATCATTTCGTTTTCCTCATATATTTGTTTATATTTGCATATTACTAGCCTTGCTATTATTTCACCTTTTATAATTGCTCATATTATTATTTTTGACGTTGTCGCACCTATTATTATGTTATTACATATTAGCACCATAATTTGCTCTCATGTTTTACCATAAATAACATTATGTTTTTCACTTGATGCCTTAAAATGATTCTTTCATAAAAGTGATATTCCGTATTTGGTAATTCGAGACAATCGTGCCCTAACTTATTGGGTTTTCGATTTTTCTCATTTAACCTAAATAACATGATACTCTTTTAAAACGCAATACGAGTTTTGAAAAATACTTATTCTCGGAGATACGAGGTGTTGTGCCCTAACTTACCGGGTATGGCATTTTGTTACCTCGAAATAGGATTTTTGCAAGTAAAGGCAATATTCGGTGTTCGAAAATTCGGGGAAACGTGCCCTAACTTACTGGGTTTCGATTTTCCTCGTTCACCTTAACTAACCGAATATCCTTTTGAAATACACGAATTTTTATATAAAAGGCAAGCTCGCTCTCAAAAATTCAAAATGTCGTGTCCTAACTTACTGGATGTGACATTTTATATTTTGAGACGAGAAGGTCTTTAACATTTGAGCATTTTCTTTACAAAGAGGGATCATATTTTAAATTCTTTCAAGTTTTCAAATTTTAGACACTAAGACACTAATTAATCAACTAGGTACCAATTTTGGGCGTATCGAGGGTGCTAATCCTTCCTCGTGCGTAACCGACTCCCGAACTCGTTCTCTGATTTTCGTAGACAAAAAAATTATCACTTTAGTAAATCTTAACTTTTATTAAAATGATTTAATTTAAGGTGATCCGATCACACCTCATCAAAAGGATTGGTGGCGACTCCATTTTAGTTTTAAAGTCGATCCCCGTTTTTTTCAAAAAAAATGGTTACGACAGCTTGGCGACTCCACTGGGGACCTCGAGAGTCGAGCCATAAATTGATTAAATTTTGTCCTTCATCGAAATTTGAAAATTCATTTTTTGTTTTACATTTATGATCCCTTCATTTGCGTTTCATATGTTTTTCTTATGGTTTTTCGTCGTCTTATTTCTATCTTTTTATTGCTTCAAGTTCTTATGTGTATATCCTCACACATTGCATTGCATGAACGTTATGGATACATCTTTTAAGTGGAAGTGAGAAACTATGCCTTCGTGAGGTTTTCACCTCCGCATGGGCTAGTAAATTGCTTTTGGGATACTTCCGTGCCTGCGTCTTTGTGAGGTTTTCATCTCCGTATAGCCGTAAGGAAATGTATTCCCTTGAATCGAACTCGGTCCGTATGAGCCTATAATGGGTGAGGATCGAGGAATCTGCTGGTTCATGTACCTTTCTTTAGAACCAAACCGCATGTGAAAAGCCCTAAGAGCCTACCCTAGGTAGAACCACACCGAACTCTAGTGGTTACCCTAGTAGGTGTTTATTTACTCTTTATTTGCTTTAAATTCTATTCTTTGTATATAATACTGACTTGTTGTGTTTTGATAATTTTCGCATGGCATCTCATCATAAAAGGGTGTTAATTTACCTTCGGTTACTAAATAGAAGAGTTTAGCATGGAAAAAGGATTTCTTGATAGAGTAGAGGATAATGCGGCCGTCCGAGTGTGGTCCGAGGGAACACAACAAGAGAAAGGAGATAGTTTGATCGAGGGATATGAGTCAGAGTTGTGGGATTTTACTCGCATCAGTGTGACTCAGAATGACCTGCAAGAGCTAAGGGATATATGGAATAGTTGGAATGGCAAAGTCAAACAACTCTTTTACTGTAACTACGGTGACCTACCCTATTTGCTCTATGTAAAGGTTGATAAGTACTTGTTCTGGGCCCTCGCACAGTTTTGGAACCCTGCTTACAGTTGCTTCATCTTCGTAGGAGTCGACTTAGTACCTACTGTGGAGGAATACATGGCATTACTTAATTGCCCGAAGATTCAGACTGATAGGGCCTATTCAAGACCTCTCAACATCCCTCCCTTTTTTAAGAAGTTGATGAATACAACGGGGATGAGCAAGCAATGGGTTACAGCCCGCATCAAGCAAAAAGGGGATAGTATGTGTATTCCTTGGAGGAATTTGAGGGACTTGATTCTTGCGCACCCGGATTCAAAGAAAAGGGTTGATGTTTTTGCCTTAAGCCTCTACGGTTTGATCCTCTTTCCTAAGGCACTCGGACACATAGATGAAGCCATCTCGGATTTATTCGATCGACTTGATAAAGGTACTACACCTGTCCCAGCAATCCTAGTGGAAACTTTTAGATCCTTGAATGCATGCCAGAGAGCGGGCGAGGGAAGATTTATTGGTTTTGCACAGCTTCTTTTGGCTTGGTTCCACAGTCATTTTTAGAAGGTGGAGAAGGTCTCCTACTGAGTATTCTCTAAGGATTATTCCCTATTAAGGGAATTAGTGGCCCCATCAAGGAGGGACGACATCTCAGAAGAGAAGTGGATAGCTATTCTCCAAAATTTGTGGGCTGAAGACATTAAATGGAGAGCTCCGTGGTTGATTCCTGACGAGATCTTATATAGGTGCGGTGATTTTGACTGGGTCCCTCTAGCTGGAATACGAGGAGCCGTTGGATACGCTCCACTGATGGTGCTAAGGCAGTACCGATCAAGACAGTTTATACCGGTGACACAGGGGTTGGCACAATGTGAGTTCTCCTATAAAGATGACAATTATAATAGGAGGGTTCGCGAGATATCAGATGCTTGGAACCAAACTCGGAGAATGAAAGAATTCACCGCAGGCCTGATGACGACCCCCGAGTATGAATAGTGGCGGGGTAGGAGAGCCAACAACAACATCCCTAGACCGAATTAAGGGAGCACTCAACCAATAGAGGAGCATTTACGAGTCATTCCATCCGAGTTAGAGATCATTAGGCAAGACTTCGAGAAAAGGAACTCTGAGATGGGAAAGAAGATAAAGCAGCTAGAGGAAGAGAAAATGAAGTTAGGATTAGACGTTGATATCCACAAGCTAGGGGCTGAGAAATTAAGGAAAGGAAAGAACAAGGCCGAGGAAGATCTGGATAGTCTAAAAACCGATTACAAGAAGCTGCGCATGTCGATAAGAACTGTAGGTTTAGGTAAAACGTCGAAGCAATGGCGCCAGGAGATCAAAGAGGAAAAGACTAGACCTGACCATTAGGAGAAAAAGTTTCAAGATGCCCGAGAACGAGAGGACACTCTGAAAAAGAGTTTGATAGAAAGTCAAAAAGAAAATGAGAAGTTACGAGCTCGGGTGGCTGAATTGGAGAGATCACTATATCAACATCGTGGCCGTGATTCTGTAATGGAGCTGAAGGTTAGTCTAAGCAGGATTGAGGAGTTGAAAGGGAGAGTAGAGGAACTCAAGACTGCGCTGCGAGATAGCAAAATTCGAGTAGAACTTCTTAAGGCAAACAACGACCATTGTAGGGAACAGCTTCACCGCTCTCAAGACCAGATTAGAGAAAGAGACTATGTCATGGGCGAAGCTGTGGATCAGGTTCGGGAGGTAGCCGATCACTTGCAAACTTTGGTAGCTCAGGCTGATGTATTAAGCTTAAAGTACGAGTTAGAATCAGATCGAGGTCGAAACTTAGCTTGGCTTCTTAGGAAAATTAAGGCTTTAGGCATTAGGGCGAAGTCGTATATGTAATCGTCCGTTCTATGTAAAGAAATTTTTCGTCTAGTGAAGTTCTTCTAATGAAATTGAATTAGAATCAACACTTTTTTTTGCATTCATGTATTTTCATTACATCACATCATATGCATTCAAAGTTATAGAAAGATCCTAATTAGTTAAAGTTTACTTCCAGAAAGGTAGAAAAGAAAACCTGGAAATCACACATCCTTACGGAACTTGTACTAAAACTAAGAACATGGATCAAAGGTTCGAGCAATTACAAAAAAGATATGCAAGATCAAATGTAAGAACAGTTGGCCAAAATGCAGAATGAAATGAGGGAGCAGATGCTAGAGGCTCAGAGAAACATGATGGCTGAAATGGCTCAGTTGCTGAGAGCTACTGATAAAGGAAAAGCTCCTATGGCGATCACTGAAGAGGAGAATGAAGGTCCTCCTCCAGGTTTTACTCCGCTTCATGTGCCCCTGCAAACTGAGGCACCTCCTAGAAGGCCATCTGTCACAGTGAGGCCTCAACATAGGCCGGTGGATACTGGAATCCCCATAAATTTCCCATCTGGGTTGGGAAATAATTTGGGTGATAGCTCGATCAACCCTATTACTCTTGATCTGGATTTAATGGAGAAGGAAAGAATGGCCATTGAATCCTTGAAACAATTGGAAGATCATTGCAGGTGGTTAGAGGAGAAGTTTAGGGTTTTAAAAGGCGCTGGCAATCATCATGGGATTGATGCCAAAGACTTAAGTTTGGTTCCAGATTTGGTGCTTCCTCATAAATTTAAGATGCTAGAGTTTGAAAAGTACAACAGGACTACTTGCCCAGAAGCACACATAAAATGTTTTGTAGAAGAATGACTGGTTATGTGAACAACGATCAACTATTGATCCATTGTTTTCAGGACAGCCTAGTGGGAGCGGCAGCTAGGTGGTATAATCAGTTGAGCCGTGTAAGAATCGGTTCTTGGAGAGATCTTGCACAGGCTTTCATGCAACAGTATAACCATGTGACTGATATGACGCCAGATAGGATCACACTTCAAAACATGGAGAAAAAGCCTAATGAAAGTTTTAGGCAATATGCACAACGATGGAGGGAGGTGGCAATGCAAGTACAACCACCATTGTTGGAAAAAGAAACCACCATGATATTTATTAACACTTTGAAGGCTCCATTTATTACCCACATGATTGGAAGCACTACCAAAAGTTTTGCAGACATAGTCATGGTAGGAGAAATGATTGAGAATGCCATAAGGGGTGGCAAAATTGAGGGGGAAACAGCCAAAAGATCGGCCCTAAGAAGAAAAGACAATGAGGTGAACAACACAAGTAGTTTCAATTCGAAGGCAGTCACAGTTAGTCAACCCAAAGTGGCTACAGGTGGGCAGCAAAGTACTCAAAGACAGGAATCAGGATCAAGACAGAATTCGGAGAGGGTGCAATTTACGCCTATCCCTGTGACGTATCGAGAGTTTTATCAAAGCCTATATGATGCACACGCTATTGCTCCATTTCACTTGAAACTGTTACAGCCCCCATACCCTAAATGGTATGATGCAAATGCTAAATGTGAATATCATGCGGGAATACCAGGACATTCAATTGAAAATTGCACTAGATTCAAGAAGGTCGTGTAAAGGCTTATCAAGATGGGGGTTGTGAGAGTCGACAATACCCCCAACGCTGAAAATCCGTTACCAGATCATGTCAATCAAGGAGTGAATGCCATTGATGGAACTAGGGAAGGAATAATCAAGGAAAATGTTGCTGAGGTGAGAATGCCTTTGAGGGTAATTTGGAAAGAGATGGTGAAGAGAGGGATGATAGCCTCTAAGAAAGAAAGAAAAGAAATGAGGAATTACTGTGAGTTCCATGGAAAAAAGGGTCATGAGACCCAAAATTGTGAAGAATTCAAAGCCTTGGTGCAAGGTTTTATTGATAATAAAGAGCTGCAAGTTTTTGAAGATAGCTCTTATAAAAAAGAAATAAATGCGTTAGAAGATAAACAACAAGAAATTAGCCGGCCAAGAATTATTATTTCCTTGCTGAGGAATAATGAAGTGGGGACGCAAACTAGGCCCAAGGTTGTAATCCATAAACCTGTATCCTTTCCTTATAAGGATAACAAAAGGGTGCCATAGAGTTATAACTGCCATGTGTCGTTTTCGGAGAAAGAAGATGTAGCCAGTGCGTCCAAGGATATACAAATCGAGGGTTCTCATACGCGAAGTGGGAAGCGGTATGATGTTGTAGGCATCAGAGAGGAGTCTACAAAAATAAGGAATGCTAGTGTGGAGAAAGAAAAAGAAGTTGAAATAACCATCAAGGAGCCGGTAAAGGAGGAGGAGGCTAAGGAATTTCTGAAGTTCCTTAAGTATAGCGAATATAATGTGGTCGAGCAGTTGCGTAAACAGTCGGCTCGCATATCAGTATTGTCTCTACTTCTGAGTTCTGAGGCGCATAGGGAAGCTTTGATGAAGGTGCTTAACGAGACATATGTCACCCATGACATATCCATTAACAAGCTGGACCGGTTGGTGAATAATATTAGCGCGGATAATTTCATCTACTTCAATGATGATGAAATCCCACCTGGGGGCATAGGATCAACCAAGGCCTTGCACATCACTACTCGGTGCAAGGGTTACACGCTTCCAAGTGTACTCATTGATAACGGGTCGGCTTTGAACGTCCTTCTATTATCCATATTGAACAGATTACCCATTGAAAGTTCGCAAATGGAAACATGTCACAATGTGGTAAGAGCCTTCGATGGAACCGAAAGGAAAGTGATGGGACGAATTGACATCCCTTTGGAAATTAGGCCAAATACATATGAAGTTGATTTCCTGGTGATAGATATCAAGCCCTCCTATAATTGTTTATTGGAGAGACCATGGATACACTCGGCAGGAGCAGTGCCCTCCTCATTGCACCAAAAGTTGAAGTTAGTGACAGATGGGCGGTTAATAACCATCAACGCGGAGGAGGACATTATAGCAGCAGTCACTAGTAAGGCCCCTTATGTCGAGGCGAATGAAGAGGCTATTGAGTGTTCTTTTCGCTCTTTAGAAATCATCAATGCAACTTTCATTTTGGAAGGAAGTGAGGTGCCGATACCCAAAATGTCTAGAGCCACAAGGATGGCCCTGCAAATGATGATGGGAAAAGGAGCATTGCCAGGAAAAGGACTAGGAAGACAGTTACAAGGAGGGATTCAAATCCCAAAACTGATTGAGAAGAAAGATCGCTTTGGTTTAGGCTTTAAGCCATACCATAAGCACAAAAGGCAGGAGATTGAGAGGCGCCAAGCGAGAAGAAATGCGCGTTTGAATGGAAGAAAAGTGGAGTGGGAACCGATGACATTCCCACCTATATCCAAATCCTTTAAATCAGGAGGACTGCTAATAAAGGAAAGTCATCAAGTTAATGCTGTGCACAATGAAAGATTAGAGAAAGGAAGCCTCGAGGGCATTCACCCTTACGAACCGGGGAGCTCTCTGAATAATTGGACTGCGGAAGACCTTCCTGTAGTCTTTAGAAATTTTTCAGAGTAATTCTAAAAACATGTTTGTTACTCTAGGGCCTAGGAGTAGTATGATTATATTTGTGAAATAGGCTTATGTTCATCTATAATTATTTAAATAAAACATAACTTTTATCAATTTTAAACAAACATTGTTTCATTTTTCCCAACCAATATTCATTTAAATTTTGACAATTCTTATTCTTTTATTCATAGCACAAAAACAATCATTCTTAGATTCATTCATTCTTTGTATACTCTTTCATACCCCACAGGTCTCTAGATATCAATGATATGAGCACTGATACTGCCACTCCTGATTTCTCTTACGAGCAAGACATGTGTTTAGAAGAATCTTAGGATTTTGAAAATGTCTAAGATCGTGACGTACCCCTCGATATGTTAAGAATGGTAAAGCAGAAGGAGAAACAAATCACACCACATGAGAAAGAGGCAATAGAGAATATAACCCTAGAGGAAGGGAAAGAGTTGAAAATTGGAACATTGATTACCGAGGACACAAGGCATAGTCTGGTTGAGTTGCTTCGAGAGTTCAAGGATATCTTCGCCTGGTCATATCAGGACATGCCCGGATTAAGTACTGACATTGTAGTACATCGTCTTCCGATAAGGCAGGATTGTAAGCCAGTCCAACAGAAGTTGCGGAGGATGCAGCCGGACATTGTTCTAAAAATAAAAGATGAGGTTAAGAAGCAGCTCGATGCAGGGTTCTTACAAGAAATGAAATACTCCGAATGGGTAGCTAACATTGTACTAGTTCCTAAGAAAGACGGTAAGGTACGAATGTGTGTTGATTACAGAGATTTAAATAAAGCTAGCCCCAAAGATAATTTCCCTCTACCACATATAGACACTTTAGTGGATAACACAGCAGGATATTCGTTGTTTTCCTTCATGGATGGTTTCTCAGGATACAATCAAATAAAGATGCATCCAGAGGACATGGATAAAACCACCTTCATAACCTTATGGGGCATCTTTTGCTACAAAGTGATGCCGTTTGGACTAAAGAACGCAGGGGAAACATACCAACGGGCCATGGTAAACTTATTCCACAACAAGATGCATAAGGATATTGAGGTATACATTGATGATATGATTTCCAAGTCACATACAGAAAAAGAGAGCATTAAGGTCTTGAGAAGATTGTTCTTGAGGTTGAGAAAATTTTAGTTGAAGCTCAATCCAGCAAAGTGTACCTTTGGAGCCAGATCGGGAAAGTTATTAGGCTTTGTAGTCAGTGAAAAGGGAATTGAAGTCGACTCAGACAAGGTCAGAGCCATACGAGAGTTACCTCCACCATGTACTCAGAAGGAAGTTTGAGGATTTCTAGGAAGGTTGAATTACATCGCTCGGTTCATCTCACAACTAACCGAAAAATGTGACCCTATCTTTTGCCTCCTCTGAAAGCACAATCAAGGTAGTTGGGATGAGGAATGCCAGAATGCTTTTGAAAAGGTCAAGCAGTATTTGTTGAATGCTCCGGTATTATCTCTACCTTGCCTAGATTAGCCGTTAATACTGTACTTGTCAGTGTTCAGTAATTCTATGGGATGTGTGCTTGGCCAGCATGACGAGTCAGGGAAAAAGGAGTAGGCAATCTATTATCTCAGTAAGAAGTTCACTGACTGTGAGATGAAATATCCACCGATTGAAAAGTTATGTTATGCTCTGATTTGGACAACTCAGAGATTAAGACAGTACATGCTATACCATACCACTTGGCTCATCTCAAAGCTTGATCCATTGAAATACATGATGGAGTCAACGGCTCTGAATGGAAGGATGGCGAGATGAAAAATTTTTCTTTCAGAATTTGATATAATCTACATAAGTCAGAGGGCTATAAAAGGAAGTGCGGTAGCAGATTTCTTCGCCAGTAGGCCTCTAGAAGATTATGAGCCATTGAACTTTGATTTTCGAAATGAGGAGTTGATGTGTATAACAACAGTCAAAGATTCTTCTTGGAAGCTCAATTTTGATGGGGCTTCTAATGCAGTCGGAAATGGAATCGGGGCAGTCTTGGTATCCCCAAATGGCAATCACTACCCTTTCACGTGCAAGTTGGACTTTGATTGCACGAATAATATGGCTGAGTATGAAGCATGCATCATGGGACTACAAGCAACTATAGAGCGAGGTATAAAAACCCTAAAAGTATATGGAGATTCTGCGTTGGTAATTTATCAACTCAGAGGTGAATGGGAAACAAGGGACCCTAAATTGATCAATTATCGAAAGGTAGTTTTGGGGCTGCTTGAGGAGTTTGATGACGTCACCTTCAATTATTTCCCACGAGACGAAAATTAGATGGCAGATGCTTTAGCAACCTTGGCCTCAATGATTAAGGTAAATAAAGAAGAAGAGATAAGACCAATTCAAATGAGTGTCTACGAGGCTTCAGCACATTGTTGCAACATTGAGAAGGAAGAAGAGGATGATAACCCTTGGTATCAGGATATATTACGATATGTGAGGGATCGTAAATACCATGAACAAGCCAATGAAAATGACAAACGAACGTTGAGAAGGCTAGCTTGCGACTATGTCTTGGACGGGGATATCTTGTACAAGAGAAGGAAAGACCAAGTACTTTTGAGATGTGTTGATGCCGTGGAAGCTAAGCTAATTTTAGAAGAAGTTCATGAAGGCGTGTGCGGGACACATGCAAATGGGTTCACGATGGCTAGACAAATCATGAGATTTGGATATTATTGGTCTACCATGGAAGGGGATTGTATCAACTACGCCAAGAAATGTCATAAGTGTCAGATTTATGGAGACAAGATACATGTACCACCTTTACCTCTACATGTTATGACTTCTCCATGACCCTTTTCCATGTGAGGCATGGATGTCATTGGACCAATATCACCGAAGGCTTCAAATGGACATCGGTTTATCTTCGTGGTCATTGACTACTTCACAAAATAGGTAGAGGCCACTTCTTATGCGAATGTTCCTAAGTCAGCTGTGAGTCGATTCTTGAAGAAGGAGATCATTTGTCGGTATGGAATGCCTGAGAAGATCATATCCGACAATGCATTGAACCTAAACAACAAAATGATAGTGGAGGTTTGCGACCAGTTCAAGATCAAGCATCACAATTCTTCCTCTTATCGTCTAAAAATGAATAGGGCAGTGGAGGCCGCCAACAAGAATATTAAGAAAATAGTGGGGAAGATGACTGAGACCTATAGAGATTGGCATGAGAAGTTGCCATTTGCACTCCTAGCCTACCGAACATCTGTCAGAACCTCTACTGGGGCAACTCCATTCTCGTTAGTTTATGGGATGGAAGCAGTATTACCTATTGAAGTAGAAATACCTTCTCTTCGAATTTTGACGGAAGTAAAGTTAGATGAAGCTGAGTAGGTTCAATCCCGGTATGACCAGTTAAACTTGATTGAGGAAAAGAGGCTAAAAGCCATTCAACATGGTCAGATGTATCAGAAGTCAATGATGAGAGCTTATGACAAGAAAGTTCGACCAAGAGAATTCCATGAGGGAGACCTTGTACTGAAAAAGATCCTTCCTATTAAAAGGATTTAGAGGAAAATGGACGCCGAATTGGGAAGGGCCGTATGTTGTGAAGAAAGCTTTCTCCGGTGGTGCATTGATCTTAGCGAAAATGGATGGAAAAAGTTTACCCAATCCAGTGAACTCGGACTCAGTTAAAAAATACTTTGTCTAAAGAAGAAGAGAATCTAAGGTGAAAACCCACAAAGGGCGCCTTGAGATTTTAAAAAAAAATCAAAAACGGAGAGGTCAAGGTGAAAACCTGCAAAGGGCACCTTGTGACCAAAGGGGTTTTGAGTCGAAAACCTGAAAGGGCAGCTCAAATTTTGAAGAGTACACAGTGATCTTGTTACAAATAGTGAAGAATGCTGCAAACTGGGACATTAACGGAGTACTTGGGATCTTTTAAACACATTTTGAACTCAAGAAAGACTCCATGGAGCTGGTGTATAGGCACTCAAGCGACGATATCTAGAGGATCTAACTTCTATCTTGTTTGCTATCTTTAGATTCTATTTCTTCTAGAAGATAGGCTAGCAGATTAATTCCCTTTTGTATCTTTTTGATAAATCATTCAAATCTAATTATTCTTAAAAATTTATTCATCTTTCACTATGTTGCATTGAAATAATGATAGATGAACTAAATATATTTACAAACGAAGTTTTGCGCATTACTTTGGAATTTCTAGATAATACAAGAAACTAAAACAAGACAATTGTTCGAGAAATTCATGCAAGTAAAGGATGAAGGAACTCGAGGAATTCTTTTCTTCCAGTCCTAAAGGAAAATAGACAAAGCTAATAATTCAATTCTTACAGACATCCTAAGTAGATCGTAGCATTGGAGGACGGCTTACAAACTGAGCATGAATGAAACTTTGAGAAAAGAAAGGCAAATGAAGGAATGAATGATGACGTCTAGGATAGGGGTCATATTCATGACATTCTGCATCATAACATGTTAGGAACATTTGACTCACTTCGAGCATAGCATCCTCAATTATCAAGCATAATCACTTTTACAGGCTATCGGAGACGGCGCGCTTTTAAACCCAAAACAGTAGGGTAATAGGCTGTAGCATAGCAGATCTGACCTTCATCGGGGTAGATCTAAGATGACAGATCTTATCTCTCTGTATTCGACGGGGAGCAGATCGAAGATATAGCTGATTTGGCTTTCACGTATTTACGATGAAGCAAATTCAAGATGATTTGTCGTCTCTGTAGTGTCAGAGAACAAATCGAAGTCTGGCATCTCTACTTCAATAGAGAGCAGATACATAGCAGATCTCACCTTCAGATGTTTATGCTGAAGCAGATCCAAGATGGTTTGGTATCCTTGTGCTTACAAGGAACAAATTGAAGACATAGCTGATTTGGCTTTCACGTTCTTACATTCAAACAAATCTAAGATGATTTGGCATCTCTGTATTGTCAGAGAAGAAATCGAAGTCTGGCATCTCCACTTCGATGGAGGGTAGACACATAGCAGATCCAACCTTCAGATGTTTATACTGAAGCAGATCCAAGATGGTTTAGCATCCTTGTTCTTACAAGGAGCAAATCAAAGATGTAGCTGATTTGGCTTTCACGTGCTTAAGTTAAAGCAAATCTAAGATGATTTGGCATCTCTGTATTGTCAGGGAACAAATCGAAGAAGCAGATTTGGCGTCTCTGTGTTCGACGGAGAGCAAGTCGAAGATATCAACATGGCAGTCATGAGTTTGCAAGGAGTAGATTGAAGAAGCAAATTTGGCGTCTCTGTATTAGACGGGGAGAAGATCGAAGATAACAGATTTGGCGTCTCTGTATTAGACGGGGAGCAGATCAAAGATAGTAGATATCGCCATCCTGAGTTGCAGTGAAGCAGATTGAAGCCGTCAAGAGGCCATTTAAAGAAGATCAAGGATCAAGAACTCAAGACTCGGCGAGCCCGGGCAAAATTGGTCCTTTTATAGTCTTTGCTTTGTTCTCGTTACATGACAACAAGCAAAGAGGGGCAGCTGTACAGCCCAAATTTTGCCCGGGCTAAAAAGCCCAACATCTAAAAAGCCCAATTATTAAAACCCTAAAAGCCCAATTAGCCCACAACCTTAACTAATTTTTAGCCAAAAAAGAAAAAGAAAAAACCTAGCCACCACCACTTGCTCTACTTGCTCCACTTACACCTGCAAAAGTCAAAAGAAGAAAAAAACAAAAAGGGGCAGAAAAGAAGCAAGAAACAAGGAAATAGACAATAGCAAATCCATTGTATTTCGGTTATAAAGCCTGAAATCTCGGATTTTTTGGGTACAAAAACATGAATATTGAAATAAAAAAAAGGAGAGAATGGATTGTAGTAAAAAAAAGAAAAAAGAAAAAAGGGGGAAGGTATGTAAAAGCAAAAAAAAAGTTTTTTTGAATCAATGAAAACAACATATTTCTCAAACACATAATCGAGATTGAACATCAAAAAAGAGAAAGAAACAAAAAACAAAATCAAAACCGAAAAGAGGTGATTTTCGTTTCCTTTTTTTCTTTTCAAATCTTTTTTTCTTTTTCTTTTTCTTTACATATACATATATCTTAAAAGCATATAAAAATATAAAAAAATACATATATCTTTCCATAGATCATTCATGTCGAGTGCTTACTACAATATCTTGTTGAGTGTAAGATCTAGAGTCTAAACTACCCTTTGAAGTTATCAAGTGAGTCCCTAAGCTGACTCTTGCATGTGTGTTATGCATTCTAAAAGCTTCAATGAAAAGAAATAAAACCATGATTTTAATGCTAAGAAAGTATGATGTGATGGTTATTATGAGAAATGTATGATCTATGGACTTGCGTGAATGGATTGCATGAAATCTGATGGTCTAAGTGTGTAATAGGAATCTTAGGTTAAAGGATGTTTGTAACTGAGATATTGAAATGTGTATATGTGTCTAGAAAAATATGAAAATGTCTATCATGTACGAGTTAATGCATGATGAGTTGTTTTCTTTCTCCGAAGCGTCTAAATGTGTTTGTCAGGACTTTAAACATAATCCTTTGAAAGGAAATGTCCATGGCACCATATCATGTAAGACCATAGCTGGTGGGCTATGACGTTATATGGAAATACCATATCGTGTAAGACCATGACTGGGTTATGGCATCATATGGAAAGAACTAAATGAAGGTTATTACCCAAAATGTGGGTTCTTTGCGTGACCCTAGACGATGAGGGGAAAACCTCGCTTAAGGTAAGTTTAAGTAAACCCCTATTACAGAAACACCAGAAAATAGAAAGCTTTTGTGGCATTTCTAAAAGAATAACATTTGTTGCAAACCTCTGTTAAAAAGAAAAAAAAATACCTTTGTGGCAAACCTTTGAAAAGAAAGCCTTTGTGGCGAACCTCTATACATAAAACCTTTTTGGTGTATCTCAAAGAAAAGATTTTATGGCGAGCCTCTGAAAGGAAATCCTTTTTGGCGAACCTCTCTATAGAAAGCTTTTGTGGCAAACCTCTTAAAGGAAAGCCTTTGTGGCAAACCACTATCTAAATAGCCTTTGTGGCAAACCTTTATAAAGGAAAAGCCTTTATGGCAAACCTCTCTATAAAAATCATTTGTGGCGTATCTAAAAGAAAAGTCTTTGTGGAAAACCTCTGTACAGAAAGCCTTTGTAGCATATCTAAAAGAAAAGCCTTTGTTCTGAGCCTCTAAAAGGAAAGCCTTTGTGACAAACCTTTGTACAGAAAGCATTTACTGCGTATATAAAAGAAAAGCCTTTGTGGCAATCCTCTGTAGAGAAGGCCCTTGTAGTGACTTCTGGTCAAAGAAGCCTAATGGCAATATTTGAAATTAAAAGCCTCTATGGTGATTCATGAAGGGAAATGCCCTCTTGGTGTAGGCTAGAAGGAATGATTTAGCGGCAATTTTGAAACGAAATGCCTTTGAGGCATAATGTTAAAGGAAAGCCTCTATGACGTACCATGAAAGAAAAGTTTCTATGGTGAACTCGATAAAAATTGTACGTATGGAGAAGTCTTAAGGATTGAATCTTGTAGTGAGCCATAAAGTAAATGGATGTGGCACAGCTAGTAAGACTCGTAAGAGTAATTTGTAAAATTTACATGATTTAGAGTTAATTCACTTTAGTTCTGATGAAGATAATGGATTGAAAGGAGATAGAGAAGTTATGAGCTAACTAATGGAAGTGTAATTTCAATAAAGGATTTTAAATTGTGTAATTTGAATGAGTATTGACTAACCATGGGTGACCATTAAAGGGTTTCGACGAGATGACCACCAAGGGTTGATAAATGCTAAAATGCCAACGTTTTGGGTGAATAGATCTTTGACAAGTATTAAATAGAGAAATTAGGTGAGTATTTGCTAGAGCATGTAGCGAGCACAAAAGAATGAGTCATTTATGCTTAAAGGACTAAATTGAGTAAAGGCGATGTTTGGCAAGGTAAGGAATAAACGATCGATGAATGTCTATGAACTACATGAATAGTTAAGGAAACAATGTTAGAATAGGAACATAATAACAATATTACTCTACCTAAATAGAATTCTTAAATGATTCTAGTTAAGGAAAGAAAACATGAGAAGGTATGGTGATGAACGTGAGTATTGCATAAGGAAAGGAACAGATGTACGGTATGATATTAGGGTAAGGCACAATACCACAGTATGAAGAAGGAAAAGCCAAGAATAATATAGGCCAAAGTTAAGTTAAAGAATAAGTATAACAAGGTTGATAAAGGAAGTGTTTGTAATACCCTTAACCCGAATCTGTCGCTAAAATAGGGTTACAAAGCATTACCAGAGTTTACAAATTAGACAGATAGAAATTTCAAACATTTAAAATCAAAACCAATCAAAATCATACATATTGTTCTTTATACTAGCCTTCAAGGCCCTAAATAGTCGTTAGAAATAGGTCGGGACTATATAAAAAAATCAGAGAATATTTTAGAAAACATTGAAAAATTTCAAAATTGCAGGGGTCACACAGCCGTGTGACTCACACGGCTAAGAGACACGCCCGTATCTTAGGCTGTGTAGGCATTCGAAATGGAGACACACGCCTGTGTGCTAGGCCGTGTACCCTTCTAAGTAACCTTACACTCCCGTGTGCCAGGGCGTGTGCTAAGCTGTGTAACAACTTAACTTGCAACCTTTTGAAAGCTACAGGGGACACACGGCCATGTCAGCTGAGACACACGCTCTTGTCTTTACCCGTGTGGACAAAAATAGGCTATTTTACAAGCCACTTTTCTCACCCAAATAGGTATTAACCTAGACCCAACATTGTGCATAACAACAAGCCATAATAAGGCACCCAAAATAAGCATAATCAAGCCTTACACACCTGGTATATTCACATACAACCAATATGCTCTTAGGCACCTCAAATGAAAATTTATAAACATGTCTAACTATGTGTTCAATATAATCAAATGATCAACTAACATATGTGCATATTTGCATTGTAACTCACTTACCAAAACACACCAAATGGTACCAATTAATCACTTAATCACTAGCATCAATATACAAATATGCCCTCCACAACAAAGCACCAATTCACAACAAATTATATGACATTTTTAATATGTGTACAGCCTTAAATTTTGCCCGGGCTGAAAAGCCCAACATCTAAAAGGCCCAATTATTAAAACCCTAAAAGCCCAATTAGCCCACAACCTTAACTAATTTTTAGCCAAAAAAAAATAGAAAAAACCTAGCCACCACCACTTGCTCTACTTGCTCCACTTACAGTTGCAAAAGTCAAAAGAAGAAAAAAACAAAAAGGGGCAGAAAAGAAGCAAGAAAACAAGGAAATAGACAATAGCAAATCCATTGTATTTCGGTTATAAAGCCTGAAATCCCAAATTTTTTGGGTACAAAAACAAGAATATTGAAATAAAAAAAGGAGAGAACGGATTGTAGTAAAAAAAAAGGAAAAAGAAAAAAGGGGGAAGGTATGTAAAAGAAAAAAAAAGTTTTTTTGAATCAATGAAAACAACATAATCGAGATTGAACATCAAAAAAGAGAAAGAAACGAAAAACAAAATCAAAACCGAAAAGAGGTGATTTTTGTTTCCTTTTTTTCTTTTCAAATCTTTTTTCTTTACATATACATATATCTTAAAAGCATATAAAAAATATAAAAAAATACATTTTTTTGAATTTCCGGCCACCGTGCATGGTGGCCGGCGGCGGCACCGGCGGCGGAGCTCACGGTGGTGGCTGACCGGACCTTAGTCGGAGTTTGGCCGGAGTAAAGAAGGCCTTGAGAGAGTTTGAGAGAAGGGGTTAGTTTTTTTTATGAAATGGGGAAAATGAGTTTTTTTAGGGAAATTTGACTTATATAGCCAATCAAAACGACGTCGTTTTGGGCTTAAGTCACTGATGCCAAAACGACGTCGTTTTGGTCCTTAACCCATGGTCGACCCGCGACCCGACCCGCTCCAACTTCAGGATCCGCGTGTTTTCATTGGAGGGGCTATTTCCGTATTTAGCCCCTCTGCTTTTTTTATTACTTTGCAATTAAGTCATTTTTATTTTTAATTTGGCCCTAAAATTTGTTGCGATTTTCAATTTAATCCTAGCTAATGCTATGTGTTTTAGAAAGGGGGTTATTGCACTTTAGGCCCTCCGTTGTTTCATGCGTGTTTAAATAAGCCCCTTTTTTATTTTTAATTTGCCCCAAAACTTCATTTTTAATTTGAATTTAGTCTTTTTTTTTAATTTAAGTTGATTTTTATATTATCTTTGCTATTTTAATTTTTAATATTAGTTCCAATAATATTATATATATACTTTTAAATACACTCTTTTATTTTCTATTATTATAAATATTAATATTTTCCTTACGTTATTATTATATCGTATCGTCCTTTTTTTATTATCATATCATTATGTACACATTATTTATATTATTTTTACTACTATTATTATGTCTATTATTAGTATTAGTATTATAATTACTATTATTACACTTATATACATATATATTTATATGTAAAGTTATCAATGGTTATTTTTATCATCATCTTAATATTAATATGTATTTATTTTTAACATATATATGTATATATTTATGAGGTATTATTAATAATTGTTTTGTAACATTATTATTATTATTTCTAATGTGTATGTATTATATATATTTTATACATTTTATATATATTTATTATATTTTTATGTATATATTTTTAATATCATATTATTCATATATTTTTTATATTATGTAAATATTTTCAATACTACATTATGATATATTTTTGTCTATATTGTATACATACTTTTAATACTCAATACTATTATCATAAATATGTTCTTGATATATGTATGTCTATATATATGTATTTTTTTTATTCATATATTATTATCATCATTTTCCACTTTTTATTATACTATTTTTATTTTTGTACATACTTCTAATATCATTATTATATATATATGAGTGTGTGTATATTTCATGTAATATTTGTGTTTCAATATTATTATTTCTAGTATGTATATATTATGTATATATTTTTAATACTACGTATACATTTTTATTTCTATTATTACGTATATATTTTAATACATATATGTATATATTTATATACTGTTATCATTAGTTATTTCTTATTATTATTGTTTTCAATAAATATTGTATATATATTTTAATCTAGTATTATATGTTGTACATATATATGTTCCCTACTATTTTATATTTACATTATTATTACCATGTTTAATACCATGTGTTATTATCGTTTCATACTATTATTATTTATATTATTATTATCGTTTTCATTATCATTGTCATTTTTACTTTGCCGTGTTTCATTTATTTTTATGCGTTCGATCATTTCATTTTCCTCATGTATTTGTTTATATTTGCATATTACTAGCCTTGCTATTATTTCACCTTTTATAATTGCTCATATTATTATTTTTGACGTTGTCGCACCTATTATTATGTTATTACATATTAGCACCATAATTTGCTCTCATGTTTTACCATAAATAACATTATATTTTTCACTTGATGCCTTAAAATGATTCTTTCATAAAAGTGATATTCCGTATTAGGTAATTCGAGACAATCGTGCCCTAACTTATTGGGTTTTCGATTTTTCTCATTTAACCTAAATAACGTGATACTCTTTTAAAACGCAATACGAGTTTTGAAAAATACTTATTCTCGGAGATACGAGGTGTTGTGCCCTAACTTACCGGGTATGGCATTTTGTTACCTCGAAATAGGATTTTTGCAAGTAAAGGCAATATTCGGTGTTCGGAAATTCGGGGAAACGTGCCCTAACTTACTGGGTTTCGATTTTCCTCGTTCACCTTAACTAACCGAATATCCTTTTGAAATACACGAATTTTTATATAAGAGGCAAGCTCGCTCTCGAAAATTCAAAATGTCGTGTCCTAACTTACTGGATGTGACATTTTATATTTTGAGACGAGAAGGTCTTTAACATTTGAGCATTTTCTTTACAAAGAGGGATCGTATTTTAAATTTTTTCAAGTTTTCAAATTTTAGACACTAAGACACTAATTAATCAACTAGGTACCAATTTTGGGCGTATCGAGGGTGCTAATCCTTCCTCGTGCGTAACCGACTCCCAAACTCGTTCTCTGATTTTCGTAGACCAAAAAATTATCGTTTTAGTAAATCTTAACTTTTATTAAAATGATTTAATTTAAGGTGATCCGATCACACCTCATCAAAAGGATTGGTGGCGACTTCATTTTCGTTTTAAAGTCAATCCCCGTTTTTTTCAAAAAAAATGGTTACGACAATATGCATATTCAACTACCTTTCTTTCTTCCATCATTCAACCATATCAAGTCACATAAGAACCATTACAAGGCTATTTATATACATATTAAAATATACCATTTCACTAATACAAGGCCAAAATGCAAACTAACCAAATGGTCATTTCCAACAACCAGAACACATATAAGCCAACATTAGCCAAAATAACATATACATGCCATTATAACCAAAATTTAACCAACCGAAAGTACCAAAAAAGTCGATAGATAGTGTGATATAGCTCCAACAAGCTTCCAATCCTGACAAGCTTCCGATTCACTATAAACACGGAAAATAACACAGAGTAAGCATTTAAGCTTAGTAAGTTCGTATAACATAGAATTAAACTTACCATTTGATCAAATAATAGGTAAGTAACAAAACATATCCCAACACCAATTGGCCAAAAGCTTAAGCGCATATACACTAACCATGTTAGTCATGTAAATTTATATATGAATGAATAATCATGGATGAGCTCAACAATTAATCAAGTTTCCATATACATGTATCTATACATGATGTAAAATCATTTCCATGTATTTCATGTAAATACCTATAATACTTCGTATTGAACTCAAATCATCTCGTAACAAAATATTGCCCATTCAACCATTTAGAATATTATTGGATACTCAGGATAGCTCATACATAGTGTGCTAAATTGTAATCCATCAAATCCTGTACATGTATGCTCATACGAGCTGTGAATCAATATGCTCTCTCAAGCTGTAAATTAGTAAGCTCATACGAGCTGTGAATCAATAAGCTCCTACGAGCTGTAAGGCAGAACGTAGCTGCACGATGCTGCTCACACGAGCTGTGGAGTATCCGTAAAACATGCCAGACCTCAACCATTGATAGAACGTTCAAAACCAGCACCCAAATCATGTAACCCTAATGACATGTCATTTGTATCCTACGAATTCCTAAGGTTCAAACGGGACTACGTAGTCATTGTACACCGTCGAATATACGATTAGTATTTATACATGGAAATTATAGAAACACACACATATATCTAATTCAATTAAAACATATAAATACCCAATTTAATTACACGAACTTACGTCGATGAGTATAAGTAGATACGGAGGCGATTAATCTGAGATTTTCCCTTTGCCTCGATCTAACTTCGTACGAGGTCTGTCTTGATCAATTGAGCTTACAAGATTGGCCGAATATCAAGCTTCAAAAATGGCTATTTCTTCTTCTACGTTCGGTTGTGGTTGAGAAAGAAAGCTAAAAGCTTTATTTGTCTTATTTATTTTAACATTAATTACCTTTTTACTAATTTAACCTTTAATAACTTTAAAAGTTACACAAATTTCAAGCCAATATCTTTCACTAACTCATTTGTGGTCTAATTACTAAATTTAATACCATTAGCTATTAGAACTCGACTTTTGCACTTTACGCGATTTAGTCCTTTTTTATCAAATTAAGCATGTAAAAGATAAAATTTCTTAACGAAATTTTTATACGGCAATACTATCATGCTGTAGACCATAAAATAATAATAAAATAATTTTTTTAAATTTAAAATTGTGGTCTCGAAACCACTGTTTTGATTTCACTAGAAACGTGCTATTACAGTGTCAAATGCAATTCAGGTAATTATGTTTGCCTTCCTAGGATCACATGAACTTATTTTTGTGCCTTCTATTTCAGGTGAGTTGGATTGAGTTTACGCCTAGAGGGATGATGCCAGGACTACACCAAAGGAGTGGCAAGATAGGCCTATTATGCATTCAGAGCAAGTTAAGCATCATATGTAAACCTAATTACTTGGTTGTAAATTAACATTTCATAGTAATTATGTTAGATTTAACGGTTAATCATAGGCGAGATTGAAGTTTAACTACCATATGTCGTACTTGGAATCATGCATTGTATATATATACTTAGGTAATTCAATTCTATGATCTCATAAATATGTAAATATTCTAGAATAGATTTTTTTATTTAAGTAAACAGTTAAGCTACAGTCGTACTAGGGCATGACACCTAATATTCAAGTCCAATTTATCAGACCAGGTTTAGGGCATTACAGATTTGGCGACAAAATGTAAAAGAAAGGTGGTTGAAGGAGGAGAAAAAAGAAAAGGAGGTGAGAGAAAGTTAGGATGAGAAAACAATAGGGATTTTTTGGTGTCTAAGTGGATGGGATGGCAATAGCATGGTAAGAGAGGGAAAAATGTCAATAAGGGGGACAAAAGCATGACAAGTGGATCATGAGAGCTCCAAGGAAGTGAAAAGGGAGATATTGGAGGAAAGTTGACTAGATAAGTAAAGAAAGAATCTTTCCTTCCATGGCAACTAGGTGTGGACGACACAATGAGGTTTGACCAAGTTTAATGTGCCAAAAGTTAAAATAAAGATAATGATGATTTGGGGAATTGAACCTAGGATTATAAGGGATTTAATTAAGTTCTTAACCTCTAAGCTAGAATACTTGCTTGTGCAGGAATTTACAAAATTAAAATAAATTATGGGGCTTGAGAACTTTACCCTCCTTAAAAAAGTTTGTCTTCAAAATCTATTGTAATAGAATAGGTGATGATATTGTCGTCGCATTGCGTCCTCAAGTTCCCAAGTAGCTTCTTTAGTCCCATGATTTTGCCATAATACTTTCACCATTGAAATCTTCTTCCTTAACACTTTAACTTCACGATTTAAAAGCTGAACTGGCTCCTTCTCAAATGACAAATCTTGTCTCACCTCGATCTCCTCAATCGGAACCACGTGAGATGAATCAGATCAATATCACCTTAATATAGAAATGTGGAACACGTCATGAATACATTCTAATTTTGAAGGTAACTCTAACTAATAAGCCACTAGTCCAATCCTCTTAAGTATCATGTAAGGTCCAATAAACCTTAGGCTCAGCTTGGCCTTACGACCAAAACTAAGTACTTTCTTCCACGATGATACCTTAAGAAATACTTGGTCTCCAACACTGAACTCTTTATCTTTCCTCCTCAAGTAAGCGTAGGATTTCTACCAATTTGCTGCCACTCTCAACCAATCTTGAATTAGTTTAACAACTCAGTCTGTAACACCCTTAAACTCAACCCAATAATCCAGATCCGAATATTGGGTGTTACTACTCTAATACAAATGTAGGCTCAATCTACTTATACAAATTTCAATGAATACAACTTACTTGCATAACGCTTGAACTAAAATTGTAACATCCCGCCTGACAAAACCCTAATAGTCGAGTATTTCAGAATAAGTTCTGAATAAGTAAATCGATTGGATTTATTTAAGAAACTAAAATCTATGGGTACGTCCCTGGGTGAATCCCAGAAAGTTTAAAATATTCTCTATAAGAATAAGGTTTAAAGAATTAGTTTAAGTGCCCAACATTGGGATTTGATTGAGTGTAAGTTAATTTTCAAGTACGCTAATTACACTCTAGTCTAGCGAATTCTGGAAGAAAAAGCTTATGACTCACTCTAAAGAAAGGTAAGTATGACGAATCAAGTAGTGCTGGTAAGAATACATATATATGAATATGACGCATAGTATAAAGAAGTACTATTGGAGAAGTAGTGTTCGCCCAAAAGCCATTTTCGGTGTATAGAACGGGTGGACTCTGACATGAAAATAAATAGACAAGGACTCCTTGTTACATCACGATGATAAGGGAAATATAAGTGGTAATACAAAAGGAATGGTTATAAGGTATGATTCCATGCCATTGACATAATGCATCCAGTGACCAATGTGGTCCCATGATAGGTAAAATGAGAGGAAAGCTGGTTAGGAATTAACCAAACGTGAATTGGAAGGGCTAAAGGCTAAAGAAGTAGTCGTGTAAGTTCCTAGAGGTGGCAGATTGGGTTACCAAGTTCCCATAGAGGCTTTGGTTAAGAAAATATTTTCTTTCCCTTTTTTCCTCTAAAAACACAAAAGGATTTAGGGTGAAAGAGAGAGAGACAGTTTGAAAGTAGCTTCGGTTCGACAGAAATCTTATGCGGATTTGAAAAGAAAAGACATCAAATTTCAATTCGACGACAAAGTGTTTTTGAAAGTATTGCCCTAGAAGAAAGTTCTTTGTTTTGGTTGGAAAGGAAAGCTTAGTCTAAGATTTATTGGGCTATATGAGATCATTGAGAGAATTAAGTTGGTAGCTTATAGATTAACATTGCCATCAGAGTTATAAAAGATTCACAATGTATTTCACGTGTCTACGTTATGACAGTATCAATCAGATCCTTCACACATGATTTCATCCGTTGATGTTGAGATTCAGCCAGATATGACGTACAGTGAAGAACCAATCAGAATTCTAACTCGAGAGGTTAAAGAATTGAGAAATAAAAGCATAGTTTTAGTGAAAGTTCTTTGGCAACGTCATGGAATAGAAGAGGTTACCTGGGAACTAGAAGAAGTTGTGAAAGTCCAATAACCGAACCTCTTTTTTGGTAAGATTTTCAGGGATAAAAATTCCTTTAAGGAGGGAGAGTTGTAATAACTCGTTTTCAGTGAAATCAGAATAGTAGTTTTGGGACCACAATTCAACGGGAAGGTTTTTATTTTATTATCATTTTAATTTCTATGGAATATTATAAGGTCGTATAAAAATTTCGTTAAGAAATTTTGATGTTTGTATGCTTAATTAAGTGAAAAAGACTAAATTGTAAAAGGTGCAAAGTAGAGTTCTATCAGTTAAAGGTATCAATTGGCTGTGAAATTTTAAATTAAGGGGATTTATATGTTAATTAGACCATTTATATTATTAGTGGACAAAGATGGATATAAATTAAGTGATTATAAGGTTAATTAGTAAGGTTAAAAAGGTAATTCAATAATTTATTAAGTAAAATATGGTAAAGTAATGTATCATCTTCCTTGGCTCATATCACCATCGAAAGTAGGTTAAGAAAACTCCATTGAAGAAGCTTGAACATTCAGCTAAGAAAATCCCTTGCATGTAAGTGTTATTTTGTCACGTTTTTAATGATTTTTATGTTTTCGGGATCATTGTAGCTTAACTTAGCTAGCCTAAGGATTAATTTACAAAATTGTTAAAGGTTTAGGGTTTTGATATGAATTTTCTTGCATGATTCTTGAATTTTAATGGAAGAATATGAAATTTTATTGTTAAATAAACAAGTTTTATAAAGAGATTTTTAATGAAATTGTTATATAGGGATTTATTTCTAAAAATGATAAAATTTTATGTTAATTCATGAAATGTGAATTTAATGAGCTAGTAGATGTGCTAGCATGAATTGGGGATAGAAATGGTTAAATTTTAATTTACGACCTGAATGACTAAGTTGTAAAAAAGTTAAAATGTTTGAGGCAAAATTTTAATTTTACAAAAATATGAATTATGGACTGAATTATGTATTGGAAATATTGAATGAATTGAATTTATCTATTTAGATCAAGATAGACCTCACACGGATCTAGATCGAGGAAAAGCTAAAGTCTCAGATTAGTTAATCTCGTTTCGACATATTTTTCATCGAGGTAAGTCCGTATAATTAAATAATGTTTTAATGTTATATTGATCTATATATTCATGTATTACTTGCTAAGAAATTAAATGGTGGAAATCCAACGATGTTACGATGATTATCGACCCCCGTTTGAACCTTGGGAATACATAGGATACAAATGACATGTCATTAGAGTTTTCATGTTTCGGGTGTTGGTCTTGAATGTCCTACCAATGGCTGAGGTCCTGTAATTGTTACGAATACTCTACAGATTGTGTAAGCGGCATCATGTAGCTTACATTCCGACTTACAACTTGTGTGAGCAGATCCATTTCATAGCTCGTGTGAGCAACGATGTAAAAGAAAAGGAAAGGAAAGGTTATATGTTTAGCACACTATAACAGCCCGATTTTGGGCCTAGTCGGAATAGTGGTTTTGGAACCACTATTCCGGGTCTATAGAAATTATTTTTATTGATATTTTATGTGTTATAGCATGATTATATGAGTGCATGAAAGTTTTGGTGAAATAATTTTAGCGATTTCATGCTTAATTGCGAAAAAGGACTAAATCGCATGAAGGGAAAAAGTTTTGTTTTGCTAGCTAAATATGTTAAATAGGTAGAGAACCAAAATTTGGGGTGTTTAAAGTGCAAATAGTCCCTAAATAGGGTGCTTGGCCGGCCATAGAGAGAAATAGTTTGAAAAGTCAAAGTTGTGGGTATTAAGTAGCTTTTTTTGGCATTAAAATAAAAGAAAAAGAAAAAGATGTCATCTTTTCATCTTTCTTCCTTCCCCCACCGAAAATACCAAAAAAATAGGGGTTTTGAAAGATCAAAATTTCAGCAACTTCCATCCCTTGCAAGTAAGTGATTTTGATGACTTTTCTTGATGATTTTTAGATTTTTGGGACCTCTAAAGCTTAATCTAGCTATTGAAGGGACTATTTTGTAAAATGGTTGAGAGTTTAGGGTTTCGCCATGAAAGCATGTGTGTTGTTAACTGAAATTTTATGGAAGAATATGAGTCTTGATTGTGTAATCAACAACTTTTGTGAAAGGATTTTCATGGAAAACACCTAAAAGGGTCATTTTGTAAAAGTTATAAAATAGGTTGTAATTGTGTGAAATAATGGAAATTTGGGGTTACCATAAGAATAATATTTGGTCGGTTAGGCTTGGCTAATAAGGAAATTCGATAAAAATCAATTTCTAGGCCTAAGGGTAAAATGGTCATTTTGTGAAAGTCTAGGGGCAAACTGGTTATTTTGTCAAAAATGTGAATTTTGATTGTCCAAATTTATTTAATGATTAAATGAGTGAATTTCATCATGTTAGATCATGAAAATCGAGATTTGGGCTTAAATCGAGAAAGTGCGTGGTTAAGGACAAAAAGAGAATAATTAGCCGAAATTGCAATTGAGGTAAGTTCGTGTGATTAAATGAGCATGATATTTATGCCATTGTTATTATACTTAAAAATATATCTTGCCATGATTGTATTAAAGTTTAGGTTGATGATATTGTATATGAGAAAGTGATGTCAAATGTAAATAACATTTATATGTTGATTGAATGCTTAGAGATTTGATGGAATATGATGTTCCATTGAAACGAGTAAGTTGTATGTAAATAGTACAACTATATTGTTATTATATGTGCTTAAATTGATATAGCATGAATTGCTTGGTTGTGGAAACGATTATGTTTGATGAATATTGAGATAGTAGAATTCTCGTTTGAACCTTAAGAAACAATTCGAATATTCATGCCATGACATTCAGGTTATTTGTGTGCCAGTCTAAGACATGTCTGGGACATGCATCAGCCTTGAAATGTAAGCCAGTGTAAGACATGTCTGGGACATGTATCGGCTACGAGATATGTTAGTGTAAGACCATGTCTGGGACATGGCATTGGCACGGATATGTGAGAGCTAGTGTAGGACCATTTCTGGGACATGGTGTTAGCCTCGATTTTGATAGTCAGTGTAAGACCATGTCTGGGACATGACATCGGCATTATACCTTATGTTTGAGGCTTTGTGAATATCCGATAGCTTTCTAAATGGTTCAACGGTGAGAGTTATGGTTTAAGCTAAATGAGAAAAGTTCTGACCATATTGTGAGTGGTACAGGTACTTACATGAAATTGATGAGATGTGACTTCAATTCATGTTATATGATTAGTAAGGAATGAATATGAGCATGTTGAGCAACACAGGTATGTATGCCAAGCTCATGAGAAATGATTTCAGTTTATGATGCACATTTGGTGAAGATGTAAATAGGTAATTCATGCCTATGAGAATGATTTTGTGATGACCTTGTGATTATAGGTCTATACTTATGATGTATGAATATGTAACCTTACCAATGTGGTGAAAATGAATTAATATGGTGTGATCAACTTAGTATCGTTAATTTATACTAAAACAGTTTTGGCAGCAGCCATAGTCCAACTTTGAAAATCCACCAAAAATTGTGGAAACTTATTTAGGGGCTGAATAAAATATGAAATTAAATCTCTATGAGTCTAATTTCACATAGAAGAAACGGTGTAAGCAAAAGAGTTTCATATTATGAAATATTTAAATTGTTGTGAGATAGAGTCAGAATGACTTCGAAATCCCTTGTTCTGATTTGAGAAAATCATTGAAAATTGTAAAAAAATATTTATGGGTTATAATTTATATTATTATAATTATTAATGAGTCTATTTTCAAGAGAAATATATGGGAATATCATCCGAGTCTCGTATTATGAGATAATTAATTTTTAGTGAAGAATGGTCAGAACTGTCAGACAGCAAAAAAGGGGTAACTTTAAGGAATAAACTGTACTAATTGGCTAAACTAAAAATTCTTAAAATTTTATGGTAAGAAGATATATGAGTCTAGTTTTAGAGAAAATTAGTAGAACTTAATTTTGAGTTTTGTAGCTCTAGATATAAATGATTTAGTGACTATGACTCGAGAAAACAGCTTGACTGGAACATGAGTAAAAATGCAAATAGGATTGTATTACCATGAGAAGCAAGTTGATAAATTGCTTATTATTTTCATATGGTCTTACTAAGCTATAAAGCTTACTCCCTTCCTTTCCTTTTCTTTAGTGTTTTCAGGTTAGCTCGGGGTTGGAGATTGTAGGAGGTAGCATCACACTATCAAGTCGCTACCTTTGGAATAATGAGAGTATATATTAGAAATTTCAAGTGAGTGGCATGTATACGGATCTAATTGATTGACATGTATTATTTTGTTTTGGCCAAATGTGTTGGCTTATATTGAGTTATATTTATATGGCCATGAGATGTGGCTCATATTGATTATGGCTTGTAAGTCTAGCTATTCATGTCATGTCTAATGTTTATAATGTTATTATGTTTGTTTGCCATGCATGGTTAGTAATATGACGTGTGTGTTGGATGTATGCTCTATGACAAATTGAGGTGGTCATAGTTATGTAGTAATTGCACGATATAAACAAAACATGATAATGATTTGAACATGAGTGCTTGATGGATAAGTTGGTAACCAGAGTATAATGGTAAAAATGGTCATCAAAATGACAAGCCTTATGAATGTGAAATAAGGAATCTAGACTTGGTATTGCATGAGTAGATGCATTACTTGTAAGAGGACATGTTAATGTTAAGGATATGTCTTAATAAAGAGTTTTTAATCACTAAAATGATGTCATGATTTGCGACTTTGTTGTGCATAAGGTTGCAAGAGATTATGGGTAATATGAAGGTTGCATAAGGATATGTCTCAACCGTGTGAGGGTCACGGCCTGGAGACATGGGCGTGTGGCCCGGCCATGTGGTTCGATGTGCATGATGATTTCATAAATAAAGAGTTACATGACTTGAGGACACGGGCATGTACCTATGTCCACACAGGCGTGTGACCCTATTTCATGGAAAATTTTCTAAGTTTTTCTAAAACTTCTCAAAGTTCTCAATTTAGTCCCGAATCAATTTCGATGAATGTTTTGGGATTCTTAGACCCAAATAAGGGACGACATGTATGTGTTTGAAAGGTTTTGAATTAAAAGAGATTTTATGGCTCGATTTTTACATGAATCTGTATGTTTAAGTCTGATAATGCCTCGTACCCTGTTCTGGCGGCAGACATGGGTAAGGGGTGTTACACACACTTTATGTGAGCTTCCCCGCGTATCCGATGTTATTCTAAATGGTTCAATGGGCATGAAAAGGAAAGGAACAGTAAGGGTTCAAATGAACTATGATATGAATTTATGAAAAGGTTTGACATGAAAACATATCTATGTTCATAAAAAGGATGAATTCAAAAGTATCATGTTCATGTACGTCTAACTTACCTTATGATAATTCAAGTGAATTATGTGTTAATACATTAACATGTACTGTTGATGGTGCTTAGGCTTGTGCCAAACTTATGGTTGGATTATATCATGTTTAGTCTTAATGTTATGCATTAAAATGGTAAGTTATGTTCATGTTTTATGAACTTACTAAGTATTATATGCTTACGTCGTTTTCTTTCCTATGTTTTATAGTTATTCGGAAGCTCAATCGGTTTGAAAGCTCGTTGGAGATTGGTCACACTATCCAATGATTATTTTGGTAGTTATTGATGTTTTGGCCAAGGTTATAATGGCATGTATAGGTTGACTTGTGTTTGAATGTTAGTTGATAAGTTTGGCATGTATATGTTATTTTGGTTGATGTACTTTTGGTACATTTGATGCCTTGTTGGTATGTGTTAATATACCTAAGTTATGATGCATGCTTGAGTGATCAAATGGTATGTTTATAAGAAAGTTCTAATGATCATGACTATGGTATGTTTGGAAGTGGTATTGAATTTTATAAGTATGGTTGAGATATGGTAAGTGTACATGTTTAGGTATGTTTGGTTGATTGTAATTGAGGTGCCTTGTATGACATATTGGCTGTATGATAATGGTTTATTGAATTGATTATTTTATTTAGGTTTTGGGGATTTGAATTTGGGCACAAATTGTGTTTAGGTACAAGTTTGAAATGGTGATAGAAATGACTTGATTTTGGCCAATTTCATGTTCACATGGCCTGACACACGGGTTTGTGACTCAGCCGTATGTGACACAGCCATGCGACATGACCGTGTGTCCCCTGTAGTTGTTAAGACAAGCAAGTCAAGTAGTTACACGACCTAGCACACGACTTAGCACACGGGCGTCTGAGGCCATTTCGAGAGTTACACGTCCTAGCACATTGGCGTATGGCTTGGCCGTGTGACCCAACTTCAAAAGTTACGCGGGCACAGACACAGTCTGGGATACGACTGTGTATTCCTATTTCAATTGTTACATGGCCTGAGGCACAGGCGTGTGACCCCTACATTTCAATTTTTCTCCAACTTTTTCTTAAATGTTCCAAATGATTTCAATTTAGTCCTGAATTGTTTCTAATGTATTTATAGGGCCTCAAGGGCTCGGTTAAGGGACAATATGCATGTGTACGAACTATTTATACCATATTTATATTGAGGTATGAAATGTATAATTTTATGTTTCCTTTATACGGTAATGCTCCGTAACCCTATTCCAGTGACGTCTATAGGTCAAGGGTGTTACATTTAAAATCCTCTGCATAATGTAGTAAAAATGTTAAATCTAAACTAAGAAAAGTAATGTATGAAGGAGGAATATAAGAGCACGCATTGCATGAAATTTGATGGCCTAAGTGAGAAACAAAAATCTTAAAGATAAAAAATTTGTTAATGCATCTGAAAGTATGAATGAGTCTAATATGAAATGCAATTGTGTCTGGTAAGCATGAATATGTTTATCATAAGCATTTCATTGCATGATAGTCTGTGTCTATCTATGGAGTTGTCAAAGGGGTTTCTTTGGACTGAAAACACAAATCTCTGAAAGGACAAGTCCATGGCCATGACACTAAAGGACCATATCGTGTAATACCGTAACTGGTGGATTATGGCATCATATGGGAAGAAGACCATATCATGTAAGACCAGAACTGGTGGGTTATGGCATCATATGGAAATTTTTAATGAAGGTTACTGCCTAAAACGGTTCCCTCTGTGTTCTAGGACAATGATGGTCAAACCTCACTAAGTGTGACTTGAGGCAAATCCCTATCACCTAAATCAGAAAGAGAAGGAAAGCCTTTGTGGTGAGTATTGAATGTAAAAGACAGCCTTTGTGGCACAACTCCAGGCAAAAAGCTTTTGTGGCGAGTACTGAATGTAAATAAAAAGACTTTGTGGCAATATCTCCATTTAAGAACAATTTGGTGGAAAATCTTTGAAAGGAAATGCCTTCCTGGTGATCTTTATCAAAGGAAAGCCTCTATGGCTACCCGGGTAAAGGAAGCCTTCATGGCGCAACCTAAGGGCATGATGCCTTGGTGGCAACTCTGTAAAGGAAAGCCTTTGCGACGAATACAAAGGAAGCCCTTGTGACTATTTAAATAAAGGAATGCATTCACAATAAAATTATGAATGAATGACATGAAAATAATTAGGAAAGAATGGTATGAAAGATTCTCTAAAGGTAAGGTAAAGATAGGACTCTTGTAACACCCCATACCCGTAACCCACGCTGGAGCGGAATACGAGGTATTACCTAACTTGATCTCATGCACACAAACGATCCCCAAGTCACCAAGACTTGTTCCCATTTTAGAAATTTTTCAATTTTTACTTTAAACTTTTTTTTGGGCCTACGAGCCCCAAATTGACCATTGAAAACTATTCGGGATCAGCTCGAGTCCTTAAACCATCTATAAAAAATTTGACTTTGAAACAGAGCACACGCTCGTGTAGAAGGGCAACATGCCTGTGTGGCCATTTCAACATGGTCGTGTTGATGGCCCATGTGGCTCACACGGCCTAAGTAATACAGGGACACGCCCGTGTCCTCCACCCGTATAGAATTAATTCTAAATGCACACCTACAGGATTTTCACACGGCCTCGCACACGCCCGTGTCCCTGGCTCGTGTCATTTACACTGCCATGACACATCCGTGTCCTAGTCCGTGTGCAAAAACATGGATATTCTATTTCTGATGTCAGCAACCCCAAAATGTCACACAACCAAGGCACATGCCCGTATGCTAGGCCGTGTCCTTCATATGGCTGAGACACATGGTCGTGTCTCTGCCCATGTGTTTACTACCATGCATACTGACTTGAAAATTTTACGTGCAGAGGACACACGGCCGAACCACAAGCCCATAAGGTAGACCATGCGTCACACACGGCCTAGACACACGCTCGTGTGTCTACCCGCGTAGACAATATAAGGCTATATATCAAGCCTCTTTGCCACCTTTACTTACACAACCTACACAAAAGTAACTAAAACCATTATAAGACTATCTCATGCAACCAAATCAGCCACAATAGACAAAATTACATTTGTGCATTTCACTCATCTATGAAAATAACATCTTTGTATATAAATCAAAATGAATGTTAGCCATCGTTCAAGGCTTAATACAAAATGAGGGATTTATCCCAAGCCAAGACATTTGGCCAAATTAATAATAACCCAGAACACAAGCCTAATTCCCTATACATGCCATATTCAAAAATATAAATCAAACTATACCAAATGCTTCAATTGATAGTGTGATTGATATCTCTAACTTCCGCTGATCCTTGAGCTAGATAGGTGGCACTATAAGAAAATGGAAAAGGAGAGGGAGTAAGCATAAAGATTAGTAAGTTGCACGTAAATAAATATTCAACATAACTTTACCAGTCATCAACAAGTATCATAATACACAACTGACATAAGCAAAACTTACTCATCAATACTCAATACACCTCATATAACATATATTGAGCTTACATTTCATACATAACATGTAGGTACCTGTACCACTCACAACACGGTTGTACTTTCTTTGTTAACCTGAAATCATACTTTCACCGTTAAACCATTTGGAACATTATCGGATATTCATTTAGCCTCAAACATAGGGTCAAGTGCCGATGTCATGTCCCAGACATGGTCTTACACAAGTTCTAGCATATCTGTGCCGATACCATGTCCCAGACATGGTCTTACACTGTCACATCTCGTAATTGATGCATGTCCCAGACATGTCTTACACTGGCTTACGTCTTGAAGCCGAAGCATGTCCCAAACATGTCTTACACTAGTACTCATCTCAATGCCGATGCCATGTCCCATACATGGTCTTACACTAGCTCTCACAATGTGGCCGATGCATGTCCCAGACATGTCTTACACTAGCTCTCACAAGTGACTCAAACGTCATGGCATGAATATCCGATTTAGTTCCTAAGGTTCATTTGGGAATCCTACTATCTCTATTCTCATCACATTCTCTCATTTCCACAATCAAGCAATTTTTGCTATAATAATTTCAATAAAATTCAAACGCATATACTATCAATGTAGTTGTATTATTTACATACAACTTACCTTGGATTACAAAATGTGGCGACTAGTCGATTTAGTCGATTTGCTTGGCTTTCCCCTAGTCTAGGTTCAGTTTATGTATTTCTTGATCTATAATAAAAAAATGCACTTATTTAGTCACTTTATCAATCTAGGCATTCTACAATTCATAATTGGGCAAAATGACCAATTTGCCCCTAGACTTTTACAAAGTGACTATTTTACCCCTAAGCCCGAAAATCAATTTTTATCGAATTTCTTCACATCTTAAGCCTAGCTGAACCCTTTATACTCTTATAGCAACTGCAAATTCCCACTATTTCACACACTTATCATATATTCTACAACTTACGCAAAATAGTCCTTTTAGGTGTTTTCATGCTAACACCTTTCACAAAAGTTGTTTATAAGACACCCAAGACTCATTTTCTTCCATAAAAACTCAGAAACATTACCTTTTCTTTCATGGAAAAAACCCTAAACTCTTAATCATTTTGCAAAATAGTACCCTCATTTGAAAGCTTATGCTTCAAGGGTCTCGAAAATGCAAAAATCATCAACAAAGGGTATGGAAATCACTTACTTGTGAGTCAACTAAGTAGCTAAAATTTCAAGCTCCCAAAGCGCTAATTTTTTTTGGTAAAATTAGTGAAAAAGGAAAGGTGAAAAAGATGATATCATCCTTTGATTATTTTATTTCTACTTTAGTCAAAAAGTCAAAAATCAATTACCTAACATTTTCAATTCATTGTCCCTTATGGTCGGCCACCCTATTTCTAAGGGTCTAATTTCCCTTTAAAGGGCACCAATATTTATTCCCTAGCTATTGGAGCTATCAATTCAGGACTTTTTCACTTTATGCAATTTAGTCCTTTTTTGCAATTGGGCTCACAAACATTAAAATTACTTCACCAAATATTTCATGCATTCATAAAATCATGCTATAATAATAATTTATTCGACTCCAGATTTGTGGTCCCGAGACCACTATTCTGTCTAGTCCCAAATTCGGGCTGTTACAACTCTGAGGTATAGTAAGTGTAAGAGATGACTTATGGGACAAGTAGAAAGAACTAAATAGCCAGAAAACTTTGCATAGTGACAATAAATGAATAGTGAAGGTAGAACGTGCCAAAATAGGTGAAAAATACGAGATATGTGTTATAGGGATGTATAGATAGTACCCTGAAGTAAGGAGGATCTAGGCTAACTCTGTGTGAAGTAATAGGTGTAGTTTACATCACCTAAAGATTGTACAAAAGTTAGTAAGTAAGAAATAAAATTTTAATTCTGTACATAAGGTAAATGAAATGGTTAAGGACTATGTAAAGATAATATTTAAGAAAGGACATAAAAAGTGAAGAGATATTAAGTATAGTGCGCTCAAAGGAAAGAAACAACAATTTGAGTTCGGTCTTCGAATCTAGAGCCAATAGAGTGAAAGCTTAATGAACATGAAAGGAAGATAAGCCACTGAGGACCCTGAGAAGAAGATAAAGGTCTAATTTAGAGAAGAGTACAATCTGTTAAAGAGGAAAACCCTAGCGAAGTAATCGCTAGAAGGAATAATGAAAAGTCAAAGGAAACATGAAAGACATGCAAAACACTGATCAAAATTGATATAATGAATCAAGTATTTAAGGTTTAACTCACTAAGTTCTTATGAACTTACTAAAGTTATTTCTTATTTTAGGTTATGAAGGAGTATGCATCGAGGGATGATGACAGGGCTATGATAAAAGAGAATAGCATGATGGGTTGTTGTGCATACAGAGGAAATTAACACTGTGTTTGGTTCGCCGTATTACCCAATCCATTACGCCCCGATTACGTGCGTATTACATTACGCCCCTATTCCGGCGTTTGGTTTGCTGTAATAGGTATTACGCGCGTAATCGGTTACGCCCCTAATCCTCAAATTCCCGTGTTTTCCAATCCCTTCCCTTTTCGCTGTATTAGCTATTACTTCCGGCCTCCCTCCCCATCTCCCTGTTTTAGCCTCCCTCCCTACCCGACCCTCTCCTCTTCCGTCCTAATCATTTTCTCCTCCCATTTCCCACTTCTTCCGTTGATTATTCTGTCGTGAAATTTTAGGCAAAAGGTCTTCCGTGCATGAACCTCTTCCCTCACCGTTAAATTCCTTTTATATTTTAGAGCCCCCCACAAAGTTAGGAAATTAATGGTTTATATCCAGTATGGAAGACATGCCCTTCGGTAAATTATCAAAGAAACGAATGTCCAGCAAAGCCATGATCGTTTGATGCAACCTCTGTTCTATGCTTGTCAAGGAATTAGATACAGAAAGTTGGATGTGATTCTTACGACGGTGAGTCATTTCGATCCAATAATCTTTTTCTTTTCTCAATTTTTTGTTGTTTCAGATTGCAAAATATCATTCACGTTTGCTTTTGCTTCCATTTTTTAGAGCATTGAGAAACTTGGCAAAGTTGGTGAGACTGTCAAAGTCGCTCCTGGTTATTTTCGCAATCATCTGATGCCGAAATTGCTTGCTGTTCCTAATATTGATAAGTTCGCTTATCTCATTAAGGAGCAGCGTAAGGTCGCTTTCTTCTCTCTTTTAGTTTGTGTTTGATGCTTGAAACATGTGTTCTTGCAATGCTGTTTGTTTATAAAAAGAAGTTTTTCAGTTGATATTAATCATAATCGTATTGTTAATTTACAAACAAATATGCATCAATTTGTTTTCCCTTAAACACACACATCTGTATGCATTACCTAAGTCTCTCATGAACCTTTTGTCATGACACGTTCAAGGAAAAACAAGCTTGACATAAAGGTAGAACGTTTTCAGTTTGTTGCTCGGATTATGGGGTAAGCTATGTTGGCTGGACTTGGGAGTGGATTTGGATATGTGAATGTGACCGATATGAGTATATGTTGCTTTTAAGGTTTTTTTCTTGTATTTGGAGGAGTATATCTCTATACTATGTCTGTATATGTATCAGACAAAAATATATTACGGAAATGAATAGTCCATCTAACATAGGGGGTGAGTGCTAGATACAATTAAAACGAAGATCATACACATATTTATATCCGAATGTGTCTGACACAGGTTTTTTAGGAAAATGAAGAGTCTGAGTAACAGTGTTTTCATATTGCTGTTGGTTTTTGGTTAGATTTTGCTTGTTATGATATAAGTAATGCCTTTTCTTAGACATGTATTATCTGCTATTTCAGCCTTAAGGAGGAAACATGTCTCCAACTGCAAGTATATTAAATCTTGCGTTCTCTCTCACTCTCTCACTCTTATTGAGGATTCATATGTTGCGTATGGATATTAGATATTGATGAAGTAAAAATCCATTCCTTATTTCAGATGCACATTCTGCTTATGTAGTTTTGTCAAATTAAGTTACTGTTTTGAAAGTCTTTATTTGGTGGAGTCACTTCTGATATGTGGGATATTGTGCTTTTCATTTTCAGTTAAATGATAACTTACCAGTGGTATACTTCCTCATCAGATTTATCAACCGAAGGAAGAAGAGGTTCAAGTAGTTACAAAGAATATGGAAGATAAGAGCAAAGTATATGAAAAGGCTGCATATCGTCTACTTAATGGCCGGCTGGTTAGTTCCCATCTATGAAGCCCTTAATTTCGTAAATGTTTTTTTCTGGTTTAAATGTCTGATACTTTATCTGCCTTCCTCCCAACACATGGAAATACACAAAAAACAGCCTCTCAACAATGTTTGTATGTGTGTGTTTTTAAAGGGTTTGGGGAAACAAGGTCAAGGTGTGTGGGACTGAAACATTGGACCTGCCTCTTCTATGGTTAGGCTAACAATAGTGGAACTAGGCATATGTGGGATAACAATGGTGTCAAATTTTAAATTAAGACTTGTTTAAATTCTTTTTTGGTACAAGCAAAGCTTACATTACATTCTAAGTGGGAGGAGGATGGGGTTTCACAAGGTTCAAACCCTAGATAGCATGCCAACACTTGAACCCACATACAACAAGTTGCCACTAGACTAGTCATAATTGATTCAACTTGTTAGTGGTGAATCTTTTTCAAAAGTTTGTTGAAGCTTGAAAACAGTAATTGTATTTATGTCAGGCTCTTTGTGGTACGAGTGTGTAACTTGTATTGCATTTTATAGGTATTGAGGAGATCTATCAATGTTGAAAAGTTTCGTGCCCAATCGACCAAAGATGACCCAATTGAATTGCGCTCACCTGTGACAAAAGATGAAATTGTTGCTGAGGTATGGCCATGATATTTATTGATAGTAATAGTTTCTCTCACGTCACTACAATAGACAATCTCCTTGTGTTATATGCTATGTTATTCGGACTCTTATTTTTCTGAAGTATTTATGTTCGACGCGTATTTAGATATGTACATGGTTATATCCTCCAAATATGTGAGTAAACTTGGAGCAAATTGAATAAACCCATGTCAAACACTCGCTTCAAGTCCAAGTGACATAGCTTAATCATAAAACGTTTAAGATGTGGACTTGAAATGTTATGATTTTGTTATTTCCATTTACGCACTCGATTAATCTCCTCCTTTTATTCCATTTCAGGTTGGAAGGCAGCTTTGAGTTCAAATTGATCCTGAAAATCTGCACCTTCCAACACCTTTGGAAACATTTGGACTGTTTGATGTGCAATTGCGGATGCCAAAATGTATGTGTTGAAACCAATTTCTTGAACTTAGTGATTCTTGAATTGGGTCACTTTCTTTTCTTTTTTTCTTTTGGATTAGCATTTTGGAATTAGGAATTAGTTCTTTAATAATATTTGATGAAGAAAGCTTTCCTCTTTAATGTAGTTGGATTAGCACTTGTAATTAGTTTCTTAACAATATGAATGAAGTAAGCTTTTTTACTCCAATGTCAGATGTGGTTGCTGTACTCTTGCAGATTTTTTTCATATTTATTCATTAGATTCAAGTCATTGAAGATGATAAAAACAGAAATGAATTGGACTTAATTACTACAAATCCAGGTCTCCAAATTGTATTATATATTATGGTTTGAGTAAATTCATATAAGAATATTAATTATTAAGAATTTTATTAAATTATATATTTTAATTAAAATATATTTAATAATAATTATGTTTAAATATGATTAAATTATTTATTATTGATATTAATCTTATTAAAATTTAAATAAAATAATTTACCAAAACAAATTTCTGCTAATTATTAAGAATTTTATTAAATTATATATTTTAATTAAAATATATTAAATAATAATTATGTTTAAATATGATTAAATTATTTATTTTTGATAATAAATAATCTTATTAAAATTTAAATAACAATAACAATAATCATTTACCAAAACAAATTTATGCTAAGGGTATTCTGGTCATTTTAGTTTTCTCCATTATGCTATTACACCTCTATTACATTCAACCAAACACAGTTTTACTATTACGCCTCTATTCCATTACATTCAACCAAACAGTTGATTTGCTATTACACCTCTATTCCATTACACCTCTAATCCAATCCAATACACCTCTAATCCAATACAGCGAACCAAACGTGCTGTAAGTGGCATATTAAAGACTGCGCATTAGATCATTAAGTAAAATTTCAATATGTACACAGTAGGGCAAGAAACCTAAATAGAGTTTATTGAAATTTTATTGAATTGTAATGGTAACCATACATTGTACACACATAAGAAACTCTGTCATAGATAGAATTTTCTTTTACATAGGCAAAATGTAACAGCCCGATTTTGGGTCTAGTTGGAACAGTGGTTTTGGGACCACAAATCTGACGTAGAAAAATTTATTTTTCTTATATTTTTATGGTCTACAGTTTTATGGAATGGTTTTGTGAAAATCTCGTTCGAAAATTTTGACGTTTGAACACTCAATTTAGCAAAAAGGATTAAATTACAAAAAAAGTGCAAAACTTGAGTTCTATATGCTAAAAGTGTTTATTTTCTATGAGATTTTAAATTAGAGGTCCTTAGATGGTAATTATACCATTACTTAAGTTGGTGGACAAAAATAGACATAGAGTAAGAGAAATTTTAATGTTTTAATAAAAGAGCATTTTGGTCATTTGGTAATTAAATGAATTAAAAGAAAAAATCAAGCCAAAATCTTTGTCCATCTTCCTGACCATAGCCAAATTTTAGAAGGGGAATCCATAGCTAGGGCTTGGCCACTTCCAAGCTTGATTGTAAGTCTGTTTTTGTCTTGTTTTTAATTTTTTTTTTACATTTTGAAATCGTTGCAACTCGATCTACCAATTTCTAGCACTAATTTGAGGAATGATTAAGGTCTAGGCTATGTTATACATTGTTTATTTTGATGGAAAATGGTAGAAAATGCATGTTCGTTGTTAGAAAAATAACTTTTGCTAAGTGATTTTTGGTAAAAATGTTAAAACGGAGATATTTGTAAAAGTTACAAAAATAAATAGTAAAAGTGTGATTAAGTGGAAAATGTGGGCTGGTATAAGTATGAAAATGGTTTGGCTAGGCTTGGGTTTTGAAGAAATGGAATACATTTCATTTTACGAGCCTAGGGACTAAATCGTAAAAATGTGAAAATTAGGGGAAAAAATGTAATTTTTCCATAATATGGTTTTGGACTGAATTGAACAATGTGATTATTAAATGAGTTAAATTTGTTATTATAGATCAAGAAAAATGAGGTTCGGACTAAGATTAGGGGGAAAATAAAGTGTTTAACGATTAGGCCAAATTCTACTATTTTTGTACTAAGGTAAGTTCGTATGTAAATAATGCATTGTTATATTTATGTTTTAAATGCTTTAATATTGTATGAGTTGTGATTGACTCTTTGTATGTATTCGACAAATTTTTGACAAGCGAGAAATCCCAATTGAACCTTAAGAATAGAATAGGATACGAGTGACATGTCACTAGGAACCCATGTGTATATGTGTTTACATGATCTAGGTTCTAGTCTTGTACGTCCTACTAGTGGCTGGGTAGTCCGACATGTGTTGCGGATACCTGATAGCTTGTGTGAGCAGGCCCGTGAATAGCTCGAAAATGAGCCTCTATGTTTATGAAATATAAGGTAGCTTTGGCTACATATATGGCACTTATGTGCAAGATTTCTGAGTATCCGTTAATGTTCCGAGTGTTCAACAAGAATGTCAAAGTTGTGAAAGGATATGGCTATGTTGCGAGTTGGTACAGGTATGTATGTGAAACTCATAAGTAATGAGCTAGATATGTGATGAACTCCTGGTAGGATTATGATTGAGTAAGTTATGATTTTAAGATTTTAATAACATTCATGCCAATTTTCATCATGTTAATTGCATGTTAAATGTGTAGTTATGATGCTTATTATTTGCATAGGAACTTACTAAGCTTTATAGCTTACTCCCTATCCTTTCCTTTGTCTTATAGTGTCATCAAGCTAGCTGGAGGATTGGAGATCATCGGAGATCCACTCTCACTGTCAACAATTATTTTGGTACCAATGAATTCAATATTTTGAGTTATGGCATGTATAGGAGACTTGGTCATTTTGTTATGTGTCGTAATTGATTTGGTTAAATGTGTTGGCTTATATTGGTTGAAAGTTCATTTTGTATAAGGCCATTTGAAATTGGCTACTATTGGTATAAGTAATTTATATGATGATGCCTTTCATGGATTTGGGAATTTACATGATTTGAGTTGATAAGTTTGTGATGTTTGTGTGTGATAGATGGTAGCAGGTGAATGATGTGTTGATATCTTGGTTGTAGCTGATTTGGTTGTATGTGTATGCTTGGATTAGTACTATGTTATGTTGTGTAGCTATGTGCATAAAAGGGTGGCAAAAAGGCTTGGTAAATAGTCTTATTTTTGTCATACGGGTAGACACACGGGGTTTGTCTAGGCCGTGTGTGACACACGGTCTACCCCATGGGCATGTGTTCCGGCCGTGTGTCCCCTGCACCTTAATTTTGAAAAACAGAATGCTCAGAATTGAGCATACGGGTAGAGACACAGACATGTGTCTCAGCTGTGTGGACGATAGGGTCTCGAACATGGGCGTGTGCCCCTGGCCGTGTAAAGTCTACGCCTATTTAATGAAAAATCATAAATTTTAAATCGACTACAAGGCCTAGCACATGGGCGTGTGACCTGGCCGTGTGTCTTTAATTTGTTCTTGGGTGACAAACAGAGTGTTACACGGGTTAGGGACAGGGGTGTATGTGACCACACGACCTGTCTACACTGGCGTGTCTCATATCCACACAGGCGTGTGACCCCTGTTTAGTGAAAACTTTTTTAAGTGTTGCAAAATTTTTCAAAGTTCTCGGTTTAGTCCCGAATCACTTCCAATGCATGTTTTGGGCCTCGTAGGCTCGTATTAGGGACTTTATGATTAAATACAAAATTTTTTAATTTGGACGAAAATTCATGGCTTGAAAATGTATGTTTGCTTGTGTTTAAGTCCGGTAATGCCTCATACCCTGTTTTGTCGCCGAATACGGGTAAGGAGTGTTACAGAAAATGTTAGAAGAAAATTTTAAGTTATATCTATATAAGACGTAACACCCGAGATTTGGATCCGGTAGATTGGATCAGATTGAGGGCATTAAAAAAATACAAGTGATTATACATCAGATAATAATAGTTGTAGTACTGCATAAATTAATTACAAGGAAATTCTAACTAATCTCATAACTATTTACAACATTCCAGTACATAGACTTTTGTGCAAAACTATTGATTACATTTATGCTACCACCTTGTTTTGTATGCATAATAGCTCAATATGCTACTCCTTTGGCATAGTCCTAACATCACCCCTCCTGACATAGACCTAGGGGTGTGAAAATTCGGGTAAAACCGAAAATATTCGATTAACCGACTGAATTCGGTTAATTGGTCGATTAACCAAATTAATTCGGTTGGGGGTCGGTTAATTTTTTTTTGTGTTTTCGGTTAACGGTTAATTCGGTTCGAAACCGGTCGGTTAATCGAAAAAATTCGGTTAACCTAAAAAATTAATAAAAAAATTATAATATATAAATAGCTCACTATACACTCAAACCCAATCCAACATAAACCCAAATACCCAATCTAATATATATTAACCCAAGTACCTAACCCAACTCAATTACCCAACCTAATCATAAAAATTACAAATAATTTAATAAATAAAAATAAAAATCTAAAACTAAAACTAAAAATAAAAATAGAAAACATATAATTTATACAAATAATTCGGTTAATTTGGGTAATTCAGTTAATTCGATTAATTCAGTTAATTCAGTTAATTTTATACTTATTTTAACCAAAAATTAAAAAACATATAATTTTCGGTTAATTCGGTTAACCGACCGAATTAACCGAAAAATTTTCGGTTCGGTTAATTTTTTTGAAAAAATTTCGGTTCGGTTAACGGTTAAAAATTTTGAAAGGTCGGTCAATTCGGTTAATGTTATTTCGGATCTGTTAACCGGTCGATTAACCGATTGAACACCCCTACATAGACCCATCTCAGTTTACCTTAACAAAATACACGGAGGTAAGTTCATAAGAACTTGGTGAGATAAACACCAATTACCTAGTTCATGTTTGAACATTGCATCTAGAAATTCAAATAGCTATCTTTTATGCTTATTTTTCTACTTGCCTCTTGGCAAATACTTTTTAGAGTTCCATTCCTCATACCATAGCCTTTGTATCCTACTCTGAGATCATGTCTTACCCCTCTCTTCCTCAATACATCTCATGTTCCTCGATATGAACTTTCACGATTCCTTGACCATTTCCTTTCCAGAAGTCCAAATAGACAACCACTGTTATTCTTGAATACATACTCTAAGTCATCATTCATTCGACAATCTATCATTGATCCCGTATACAAGTGGTAGATACCTATTTCAATTATTCAATTAGAATCCTCCTTGAAAGTCTCATTTTTCCTCTATACTTGCCATGCCAAACCATTTGATATAGAGTCTGCCACTGAAAGCCTCATCCTTACACACTAAGCGTTTCCTTTCCAAGTTTTTTATGAGTCTCATTACTTTAGAGTTTGCCATGAATGCATTTCATTCAGATTATTGCCAAAAGTGCTTTCATTTCGCGATCCACCACGTAGGCTTCCATTTCATAAATTGCCACAAAGGTTTCCCATTTCGTAGATTGCCACAAAGGCTTTTTTTCCACTTACTCACCACAAAGACAATCCTTAAGAATGTGCCATGAAGACGTTCCTCACAGAGTTTGCCACAAAGGCATTCCTTTCATATTTGCCATGAAGGCTACTCTTTCATGATATGTTTTAGGATATGGATTCACCTAGACTCACACTTTGTGAGGCTTGTCTATTATCTTCTTGGGACAGGCATAGAACTCCATTGGATAATAACCTACCTTTAATTCTTTCCATATGATACCATAGCCTAGATATGGTCTTACACAATATGTTGTTATGGCCATGGACGTTTCCTTTCAGGGATTCATATTAGAGATTGTGTTTTTAGTCCCAACGGACCTATTTAGACTCCACCATGGTGTACATACATAGACTCACTTGGAAAAATCTTCATACATTGACACTATTCATTACTCAACACTCAATTCATACAAACACGCAAACTGTTTCACATCTCATCACATTTTCCAAACATACCCATACAACCATTCTTTAACTTAATGATTCAAACCACTTACCAAAACTCCTCATATTTCTACATATTATACGTGCAAAATCCATCAAACACACATGCAATAACATCCTCACCTTACCATACATTTCCAGTTCAATTACAGAATTTAATCATTATTCATAGAAGTACTCACATGAACAACATACAAGTAAGAGTAGGCTTAGGGACTCACCTGATACTCACAAACAACAACTTGATTTCCATATCTCAACATCCATCCAAAAACCTTAGCAATCCATTACTTACAGAGCATCAGAATACCATTAAAACTCATTCATATTATCTTTATCATCATCTCGTACCCAAAAAATCCTCATGCAAAGCCTTACTTTTCCATTTTCCTATTCATTCTTTAACAACTTAGCACTATAGAAGTTAACATGCAACCATAGTACTTACCTAGGTTGTTAAATAACTTTTTTTAGATTATTTTCCTATTCATCCTTTTAAGAACTTATCACTATAAAAGTTAACATGCAACCATAGCACTTACCTAGGTTGTGAAATAACTTTTGTTTAGAACTCTGATCCTCAGTTTCAACTCAACAAAGAAGATCCATCCTTAGCTCCAAGGCAAATCAATCATGGTATCTTAGAATGGAAAGAAGAAGATAGCTCTCCCTTTTCCTTCTTGAAGATATTGAACCTCCATTAAAGGGGGATGTTGAGATTCAACTTTTCTTCTATTTGTTTGTCATCTAATATTATTTTTTATTATATTAATAGATTTCAAATAATGCTCTTCAAACCATTCATATAATTTTATATGAATTTTATGGATGTTCATAATTTTTTAATATTATTAGAGAATACTCTCTTTCTCATTATTATAATTTTTAAAGTAATCTTCTCTTTTTTTTCTTTTGGTTGGAATAGAAGTGCTTTCTACACCATTCTTTATTGATCTGAAAAGATTTTTCTAGAACAAAAATTTCTAAATTTTCTTCTAATCTTGCATTATTAGTCATTGATAAGTATGTTGGCGACATATTAGGTGAGTTCTAGGTGCTCTCTTCCTATTTGGTATAGATAGGTTGGGCTATATTTGAGGAGTTATCTACTCCTTGTAAATTGGTTCTAAGAGACAGAGGCTCTGGCAATCCTAAAGTATGTCATCTGTATTTCGAGTTTTGATTCTTCTTTTATATTTAACCTTCCAAAGGTTGTACTGGTATTTCCTATTTCAAAGGAATGTCATGGGGCATTCTGGGTGGCTTATTGAATATTAATTCAACTGTGTCATCTTGGTGTTGAGAAATTTCACTTAAAGAAGTGTTCTAATTAGGGTTGGTGCAACAAGATCTTTAGCACCTTCTAGTTTCCATTTGGTAAGGAGATTGATTTCATGGCATTGTATTGTGTTTTGGATTGTAGTATGAGATCTTGAGGTGTCTATTTCTATTAAAAGGGTTTCTCTTTTTAGGTTTGGGAGTAAAGTCTTGGTGTTGATTACGGAATACATAACTTTGAAATGGAGTCGATAGACTAAAGTCAGTACTTTGGATCTAAGGTGCATTTTGTAATTTTGATTATGAATTTGAAGGGTCAATGATTTTAAAATGTTTTTATCAGTTAATGAACCCATAAAATTTGGGTAACAATTAAAATATATTAGGTCAGTACATAGGCTTGTTTCTATTGTTCCTAGTAAGGAAAATTTCTAACATAATATGTTTTTGGTCTCTTAAGACAATTAAAATTGAAATATTTTTTGTGGCTTCAACATTAAGTGGTTTGACATCGACTTGAACTAATCTAAAATGGATGTTTTTATAATTTTGTTCTTTGAGCTTATTAATGACAACTCTATCTAATAACCGGATAGTTTCATATTCTTTTTGGATTGGTAAAATTTTTTCTTTTGTTTTTTATAACATAACTACAAAAAGACATTTAAAGTTTTAAAAGTTATTTTCTTATAAATTTAGTTTGTTGAAACTCTCGGTAGAGTCTAATTATCAAATCTTTGGGGAACATTTTCATAATGATATTTTTGTTCATTAACGATACTATTTGAGGTTTGCTTTCATATTTTCTACAAGGGATTCTACTATCAGACTTTCTAGATTACTGAAATTGACTACAATGATACTTTATCCTTAACACGCCTAACTCATGACTAACTAGATAGTGTATCAATACTCACCAGAAATATTGATATATTAATAAGACTGCTAAATGAGAACTCAGAAATAATAAAAATAAATTTGAAGATTTCCAAAATTTAGAATTATTTGTTCCTCCTTGGGTTGGATACCAGACGAATACCGAATTTAGTTAATTATTAATTTAACTAATTAGAGATAAAATAATTATTTAATATTATCATTTAATTATTTTATTTTAGTGATAATACCAAAAAATAATATTTACCTTTTAATTAATTTAAATTAATAATTAATCAAAAAAATATTTATGATACAAAGATGATATCATCATATTCACCCTAATAACTTTGACTTATAATAATTTGAACTTTAACACATGATGCTTTGTAATTAAACCGTAAATTTTATTCTTCTACGTACGGAAATGAATTAAGTTTTGTGATATCTAGGAACAAGGTCTTTGACACGAAAAAGGGGGATTACGTGAAATGCACATGGTTTGGATCCGTAATGAAGTTTGAGCATGTCAAAGGCTGAAAATATCTGGTGAGGAGGGTGCACGTGCCATGTGGAATTATAATGGGCGGCTCCCATCGGAAAAACAGGAAGCGTTCTGTTTCAGTTTTGGTGTTAATTGATGGGGCAGGAAAGGGACTCGTCAGTGTCACTGCGGGTCTTCCTTTTTCTTTTTTGTTAGCCTGGATGATTTTATCTCGTCCTTACCCCAATAATGTTTGTTTCTAGCGGCTGCGACTGCGACTGCGACTGCGACTCTTGTAGTATACACTCATTATCTCAAGATAAAAGAGGTTCCCGACATTTGATTTAATATAAAGTACAAAATATTTTATATTAATTTTAAATTTAATATCCGAATTGTTTTTATTTTTCGTTATATAAAAAATATGAAATAAACTGCTTTTATTGTCAATATCTAGTAAAAAAAGGAGCATCTCCAACCAGAAGTATGGAGAAAGCCGATGGTAAATTTTCAAACCCAGTCAATGCGGTAAGTTCCTTTCCTAAAACAATTGGCAAACTAATCAAGAACCTTGTTAACAGTTATTCAAAAAAAAAAAAAAACATAAGTTCAAGTGGTCAATAACAGTAAAAATATATTTTTCAATCGTAAGGGAATCCCAACTATTAAGGCTTTTCGTAGACAGAATTGGTAAGATCTTTGTTGTAGGATTCAAATATGATTGAATGCCATTGGTCGTCTTTTGGCAAGAAGGGAACCAAGCCTTTAAGCCAAGGCTTCAGCCATTTGGATCGGGGGGGCTCGTACAAGTGTGTTTATTCCATTGCAATCGCGAGCTACTGCCACTATGCCTATTAGAAAAGATTTGGAGTCCTAAGAAGCATCACAATTACTTTAATAGTGTTTGAGGGAGGGAATTGCCGTGAAGCATCAGAAATTTCTCTCACTGAATTCAGTCTTAAAGGGGCTGTCCAGCACGCATCGATTTCAAACAGCAGCAGGCTCGCTGTTTTTGTGAAAAAAATCAGTTCAATTTTTTTAATTCTAAAGGTTCCAACAGACTTTTGCTAGTCCATTTGCTTTGAGCAACTTGTTAATGTCTAATCACCAATGTGCAAAGCTACACAAATACTCCATTTCTGGACTTAAACTAAAGGATGACATTCTCCAAACTGCTTCAGCAAATGGGCAGAAGAAAATAAATCGATTCTGTTTTTGTTAGTACTAAGTGATTTTATAATTAAAAGATTTAACTTGTTTTTACCAACTTAATTATTCGCACGTATACGTGTGAAAATAGGTGTAATTAAAAATATCATTCAATAAATAATGAATGGGATAATATGGAGAATGTTTGATATACAGCCAGTGCATAAGTTTCATGCACTATTGATAAATAATAACATGACACCTCGTCGTTAAAAAAATAAAAATAGTGGAGGGTCTATAAATAAATACTAATAATTTTATTTATAATAGTTACCATTAATATTTAATTATGTTTAAACAAAATTAGTATTTATATACAAGTTTTTCATATTTTTTTGTTTAATTTAATGATGATGTGTCATGTTATTATTCATTAATGGTGCATGAGACTTATGCACCGATGGTATATCAAATATTATTTTATAATAATAACACATGAAATATGTATGATATTAAATTGAAAAAATTAGATTAAATTGTGAGTAAAATGAAATTTAAACACATAAATATATCAAATTAAGAATACTAAATGAATACAATTGTTAATCTGTGAGGTGGTGTTGATTTAATTTGTGTCAAGATTTTAATCAACAACATTATTAATATATTAAATTAATGGATGTAATAAAGTGTGCATAATAAAATTAAGCTTTCATTCTTTCTTGCATGTAAGTGAATTATTGCGACCCCAATTGAAGATTCTAGGAACCCTCGTCAGTTAGGGGTACTAGCATGAGTTTTGTTGATCATCATTGGGGTTGAGCTCATTAGATGAGGGAACTGTAACAACCTGAAATTCAATGGTGTCAAAAATTATGGTTTCGGAACCTCGTTTTCATAAACCAAGTCCGTAAATACTAAATAGAGATATTTACAGAGTTAGTGAATACATGATGTAAAAAAATTAATGTCAATAATGACAATATAGAATGATCGCAAAGCAAAAAGAAAGAAAAATACGCACAGATTTTATGCGGAAACCCTTTCGGGAAAAAAACCACAGACAGAGGAGAAGAAAATTCACTAATGTTGAAATTCGAATTATACAAGAGGAGTTTCAACTACATCTATTTAAATGTTGAAAAACCTTATTCTAACCAATGTCAAATAGATTAAGTGAAATAAGGTTGAAAAGCCTTATTCTAATCAATATCAAATAAAAGAAGTATAGTTCTATATGGATTTTACTTTTATTTTATTTTACCATTTTATTTTATTTTAACAAGGATTCGAGTCACTCAACTCTAAAAATCTCCACCTTGACACAAATTCTCAACGAATAAGTTCTTCACCACGAACTCTCGACGAACAAGTTCTCCACCTCTTCCATGAAACCCTTTAAGGGGTGTTCTTCAACAACGAATACCAACCAAGTCCAAGCAATGCTCAAACCTGGTTATAGAAAGTGACTTATCATATATGCAGGATTTTCATGAGTACTAACTTTGCTCACAATAATATCTCCATGAGCAATAATATCACACACAAAATGATACTGAACATCAATATGCTTTGTTCTCTTATGAAACATTTGATCTTTCGTAAGGAAGATGACACTCTGACTATCACAAAACACTGTACTGGTTGAAGGTCTTTACTAAGTTCACCAAAAAGTCCCTTTAACCAAATAGCTTCTTTACAAGCCTCAGTAAGCGCTATGTACTCAGCTTCAGTAGTAGACAAAGCAACTGTAGTTTGCAAAGTGGCTTTCCAACTAATTGTGCAACCCCCAATAATAAATATATACCCTGTTAGAGATCTTCTTTTATCAAGGTCTCCAACAAAATCAGAATCAACACACCCAATGACTCCATCTCTAGTTCTTTCAAATTGTAAGCAAAAATCAGTAATACCTCGTAAGCATCTGAAAATCCACTAAACTAATTTCCAATGTTCTTTACTGGGATTCACCATGTATCTACTAACTGCACCAACTGTATATGATATCTGGGGATTTGAGCAAACCATAACATACATGAGAGATCCCATTGCACTAGAATATGAAACATGTGACATGTAGTCAATCTCATCATCTGATTTTGGAGACAAAGCTGATAAAAGTCTGAAGTGGGCTACTAATGGAGTACTAACAAGCTTGATGCTCTGTATATTAAATCTGCAAATAACTTTCTCAATGTACCCTTTCTGACTTAGGTACAATTTACATACTTTTCTATTTCTAAGAATATCCATCCCAAGTATCTTTTTTGCTACTCTCAAATCTTTAGTATCGAATTCTTCACTAAGCTAGGCTTGACCTTTCTCAGCTCTCATTTATCTTTGGCTGCTATCAATATGTCACTAATATAAAAGAGGAGATATAAAAAAGAACCATTATTATTTTTTCTTAAAATAAACACAACTGTTAAAGTTGCTTCTTTTGAAATCATAAGTAGTCATAAATGAATCAAACCTCTTGTACTACTGCTTTGGTGATTGTTTCAGGCCATCAAGAGACTTTTTTAGTAAGAAAACCTAGTCATCTTTTTCTGAGACTATAAAACCTTCTAGTTGTTGCATGTAAATATCTTCCTCAGGTTCTCCATGTAAGAACGTTATTTTTACATCTAATTGCTCAAGCTCCAAATCATACATGGCCATAATACCAAGTAAGGCTCGAAACGAACTATGCTTCACAATTGGAGAAAACACATCTATGAAGTCTACACCTACAATATGATTGTAACCTTTTACAACCAACCTTACTTTATATCTGGGTTCTACTTGGACACCCATTTACAACAAACAGTCTTTTTACCCTTAGGAAGCTTCATTAAGTCTAATTTTCTATTCTTATAGAGCGATTTCATATATTCTTGTATGACAAACATCCACTTTCCTGAATCTTCACAGCTAATTACTTCAAAATAAGTAGATGGCTCTTTATTTGCATCTATATCTTCAGCCATGTTTAAAGTATAAGCAATTAGATCAGCCTCATCGTATCGTTTGAAGGTTTAATTTCTCTTCTAGGTCTATTCTTGGCAATAGAATATTGTGGTGCTGACTAAGGTGAAGAAGTAACTTTACTCTAAGTTTCTATTTTAACCTGAGAAGTAGACTCTATTGTAGATCCTAGATCAATTTGAAGCTCCACCTACTTCACATGTGTGTTTGAAATTTGTTGGTCTTTATTGGAAGAATCTTTAAGAGGTAAGTTAGGCAGTATAACAGTTTATAAAAAATAACATCTCTGTTAATTACAACTTTCCTCGTTTCAGGACACTATAACTTATACCCTTTAACACTAGCCTTATAACCAAGAAAAACACATTTGATAAATCTAGGCTCCAATTTCCTATTGTCAACATGAGCATACACGGGACACCTAAAAATCTTCAAATAAGAATAATCAACAAGATTACCAGAGCATACCTCTTATAAAGTCTTTTTCTCAATCGCAACAGACAAAGACCGATTAATCAAAAAACATACAATAGAGGCCACTTCAGCCCAAAATGACTTTGGTAAATAAGTATTCGTCAACATACATCGAACATTTTCCATGATTGTTCTATTCATCCTTTCTACAATACCGTTTTGTTGTGGAGTATGACGAATTGTTATGTGTCTCATGATTCCTTTTGATTTGCCCATTATCTGTACGGAGGTGTTTTACCTGTTTTCTTGTCTACTTCTTGATCATATTTTTCCAAACCTTAAATGCAAAAAACACATCACTTTTCTACTTCAAGAAGAATGCCCAAACTTTTCCAGAAAAATCATTAATGATCGTCAGCATATAATTAGCGCCAACCCTTGAAGACACTCTAGATGGTCCCCAAAGATCAAAATGAATATAATCTAGCATTCTCTTAGTGTTTTGGAGTCCTCTAGTGAATTGAACTCTCTTTTGCTTCCCAAAAATACAGTGCTCATCAAACTTCAGTTTGCTACTGCCTTGTCCATCAAGAAGTCCTTTTTCGCTTAATTTTTTCATGTCATTCTCACTCATATGCGCTAGATGCATATTCCAAAATCTAGTAACATTATGATCTTACAAAAATAAGGAAATGACAGATGCATCACCAGTAACAGTAGAACCTTGCAACATATATAACTTGGTAGTCTTTCTTTACCCTTTCATCACAACGAGGGAACCCTTGCTAATCTTTAGAAACCTAGTTTCAGCTGTGTACATGTGCCCTTTTGAATCAAGAGTACTCAATGAAATCAAATTCCTCTTCAATTCTGGTACATGTCGTAATCCATTAAGTGTTCTGACAATTTCATCGAACATTTTAATTTTAATAGTGTCAATACCTACGATCTTGCATGAAACATTATTTCCCATCAAAACAATATCTTCAGACATTGTTTCATATGTTGTAAACCAATCTCGATTAGGAATCATATCAAAATTACAACCAAAATCGAGGATCCACTCTTCGCTCACTTTAGAGTTATCGGCAGAAGCAACTAGGAGTTCACCATCGTAATAGTCTTCTACAACATCAGCTTCACTGGATTGTTCTAGTTGTTTTCCCTTTTGATTTGCAGCCTGCCTTTTGATCTTTTTCTACAAATTATAGCACTCAGATTTAATGTGCCCTCAGAAGTTACAATTTTTACTTTTGTTTAAAGATCTCGATCTACCTTTAGATTTACTACGAGGATTTTGTTTCTATGTTCTCCCACGATCATCACCAATATTTCATTCTTATCTTTCACGAACAATGAGACCCTCTCCTTGAGAGTCAGATCTAACTACATGATGTTTCATCTTTTTATACGAGGTTAAATAAGCATAGACTTCATCAACAATGAGATATTCACGGCTATACAAAATCGTATCTTTAAAGGTTGAATAAGACTAGGGCAATGAATAAAGTAGAATTAACCCTAAATCTTATTTATCATACTAAACCTCTATGACCTTTAGATCTGATAGAATTTATTTAAATATAATTAAGTATTTGAACACATTCCTTCAAACGATGAGCATAAAGATGCTACTTCATATGCAACTTGCTAGTCAGGGTTTTTGACATGCATAGTTGTTGTAGCTTTACTCATAATGCAGCGGTGGTCTTCTTTTTCATCACATCCTATAGAATTTCATTCAACAAATGCAGATGTAATTGCATCAAAGCCTTTCGATCTTTACGCTTCTTCTCTTCCTCTGTCAATGTCGAAGGCATCTTATCTATCCCTAACAAGGGATCCTCCAAATTTATCTGCGCAAGAACTATCTGCATATTTATTTGCCACAACGCAAATATGGTGTTGTGATCAAATAGTGAAATATCATACTTCAATGTCGCCATTACCGTGAATGAGACAAGCAACCTGAAAAGCTCTTGATACCACTTTGTAAAAAATTGAACGTTGATAATAAGAATATAGAATGATTGCAAAGCAAAAAGGAAAAAAATAAGAACACACAAATTTTATGTGGAAACCCTTTCGAGAAAAATCCACGGGCAGATGAGAAGAAAATTCACTAATTTTGAAATTCCTATTATACAAGAAGAGTTTCAACTACATCTATTTAAAGGTTGAAAAACCTTATTCTAATCAATTTCAAATAGAAGAAATGTAGTAAGGTTGAAAAACCTTATTCTAATCAATGTCAAATAAAAGAAGTATAGTTCTATATAGATTTTACTTTTATTTTATTTTACTATTGTATTTTATTTTAACAAGGATTTGAGTCACTCAAATCTAATAGATGAATTGAAAATTGATTAAGTAATTTAGCCGGAATTATGGTTAATTAAGGCTTAGGGACTAAATTGTAAAGTTTAATCTCTATAGATTTTTAATTAGGAAAAGACTTAGGGACTTAGATAATAATTATCCAAAGAAATAAAAGGGTAAATAAACTAAATTAAAATATATGATAGTGGGATTTGATGGTGGATACAATTAACTTAAACTAATTAAATATTTCAGTTAATTCATTAAAGTTAAAATATGTTAATTTAAGTATAAATAATAAAACATAATGGAAATAAATTGAAAATGTTATCATCTTCATCTTCAATCGTGGAAACCAAAAGAGAAAAAAAAGAAGAAAGCTTGAAAACCCTTGGACATTCGACTACCAAATTCAAATAAGTTAGTAGTCATTTTTCTAAATCATCGGATATTGATTTAGATAACTCATGTATCAATAGATAAAATTGTTAAAGTTTTTGAAAATTATCATTGTTGAGAAATGGATGAAATTGATGTGAATTTGATAGAAATTAAGCCTAGATTATGAAAATGACTAAATTGTAAAGCTTAATTGTTAGTTTCGTACGTTCTGAGCAAAATTGAAGAAAATAAAAAAATGTTATTGATAAACCGTAATATATACATATTTTTACCCCATGCTTGACATATTTATGGATGATTTTTTCTTGGTTTTATTGAATTCAATGCTCCTAATCCTTTAATTTCATGTTTTATACTCAGGAGAGCTTCGGATAGCAAAAGGAGCCAGAAATGGGCCAAAAACAGACAAATTGGGCTTAAAACAGTGTTTCACACGGCCTAGGCATTTCCACACGGGTAATCCACACGCCTGTGTGTGACACACGGGCAAACCACATGCCCGTGTGTCATGGCCGTATCGACATTAATCCAAGTCAGAATTACACACGGTATGAGCACTTGCACACGGGCATGACACACGGCCGTGTCCCTGTAGAGCCCAAGTCTAGTTCTACTTGGAAAAGGCCACTTTTGAGGGTTTGGAAGCATTATAAAGCCTATATAAACACCCTAGAAGAGGATTAGAGAGGACTCGTAGAGTTGGAGGTAGAAAATACTCGAGAATAGCCATCAGAATCACCTTGGAGCCAAGATCTACATCAAGTCTGAAGATTTCCATCCAATTTCTTAGAAGTTCTTTGGGTTTCTTTATGTTTTGTTGTTTTCCAAACTTTGAGATGTTTTCCATTATTATTATGAACTAAACTCCCTAAACACCTAAGGGAGATGAAACCTAAGATGAATCTTGTTACTCCCTGATTTATATGACAAATACTTGCTCTTATTCTTAATTGTGAGTTTTAATCCTTGCTTTAATATTCCAGAATATTAATTCAGGTCTTTGATGTGCTTATTTAGTTGAGGAAAAGTCCCTATTTAAGAGTAGATCATTCATAATTAAGCGGAGTTGCATGCAATCCTAGAGATAGGATGACATAAATCTACCGGATTAGAGTCAAATCTAATAAGGGAATCCATGGATTCAGTTAATGCTACAATAGGGGTTTTAATTAGAAAGAGATTTTAATTAATCAACCTAAAGTTAGTTGTTTTTAGTCTCAAAAAGGTTATTAACATAAATCAGTGATTTCTACGGAATAAGTCAAGTGAATAAATTGTCTAAGTCAAAGGTAATAAGTGAAGTCTATATGGATTCTTCCTTGGGTATTGTTTTCTTAATCGGTTTTTCAAAAGCATTTTCCAACTTCCATCTCTATCATAATCTTAGTTAAATTAGAAAATTAGTTTAGTTTAAAAAGACCCTTTAATTCTTAGGCTAGATAATAAAAAGATAGTAATTACTTGTACTTTTAGTCCTCATGGATACGATATTTTTGGTCTCACCATAACTAATTACTGTTCTATAGGTACGCTTGTCTTAAGTCAAATTTTTAGTCAGTTTCACGACCATCAAGTTTTTGGCGCCATTTCCAAGGACTAAGATATTAGAAACGCTTAATTTTTATTACTTTAGTCATTTTTTATTTTTATTGCAATTTAATTTTATTTTTTCTTAAATTACTAATTTTTTTATTTACTTTTGGCAGGTTTTTATAGTTTATGACTAGAAGAAACCCGTCAAGACCCCTACTTTTTGATAGTGAGATCGAAAGCACAACTCGCAGAAACCGAAGGGAAATAAGGTGAAGCCTACGATACATAGAGAAAGGACAAGAGGACGATATTCAAACCACAACCGAGGAGATGACTGATAATCAAAACAATCCATTACCTCCGGTCGTTGTTGTAAACCCAGTAAATCAGGAACCTGCTCCTCGTACTATGTATGATTATGCTAAACCTACTTTAAACAGGAGTTGAATCAAGTATTGTTAGACCTGCTATTGCTGCAAATAATTTTGAACTGAAACCTAACACGATTCAAATGATACAACAGTTTGTTCATTTTGATGGTTTGCAGGACGAGGATCCAAACACTCATTTAGCAAACTTTCTGGAATTCTACGACACTTTTAAGATCAATGGCATTTCTGACGATGCCATTCACCTTTGGTTGTTTCCATTCTCATTGAGGAACAAAGCTAAACAGTGGTTGAACTCGTTACCTCAAGGGTCAATCACAACTTGGGAACAAATGACCAAAAAATTTTTACTAAAATATTTTTCGCCGACTAAAATAGCTAAATTAAGGAATGATATTTCTTATTTTGTGTAGTGATGGATTTAGAAACACTTTATGATGCATGGGACAGATACAAGGACCTATTGAGAAGGTGCCCTCACCATGATTTACCTTTGGCTACAAGTTCAAACTTTCCACAACGATTTGAATCCCTCAACTAGACAGATGGTTGGCGCAGCCGCTGGTGGGACTATAAATAATAAGACACCTGAAGAGGCTTATAAATTTATAGAAAAGATGTCACTAAATAACTAGTAGTGGCAAGTCATGAGGACAAAGCCAACAAAAGCAGTCGGTGTTTTTAACGTCGATTCGGTTACTATGCTCTCTAATTAGGTAGAACATTTGTATAGAAAAATTGATGGTTTGCTTGGCTCCTCACAGGTTCATCCAGTAATGCAGTGTGATACAAGTGGAGGTGGAATAAACAATTTGAACTATCCATCATACGACCCTACCATGGAGAAGGAGCAAATGAACTATATGGGTAATAATCCTCGGCGTCAAAATAATCCTTATAGTAACACTTATAATACAGGTTAGAGGAACCACCCAAATTTTTCATGGGGAGGCCAAGGAAATCAAATACCACCACCCCCTCCAAGCTTCCAATAACAACCGTACCAGCTCGAGAAAAAGCCGAACCTTGAGGAGATGATGACAATATTTATCTCAGTAGTGGAAACTCATTTTCAGAATACTGAAACCGCACTTAAAAATTAGCAAGCATCAATTTAAGGACTCGAGAATCAAATAGGACAGTTGGCCAAGATGATTTCAGAGAGACCACCAGGGAGCCTACCTAGCAATACCGAGCCCAACCCAAAAGAGCATGTGAAAGCAGTTACATTAAGGAGTGGGAAGGTGCTAGTTGAATCTAAAAAAAAGCTGCAACCGGAAGCTGATAAAAAAGAAGGTAAGAAGGAAAAAATCAAAGATAATTAAAACCCGATTTTGAGGGAATATAAACCACCAATCCCATACCCAGCGAAGTTGAAGAAAGACCCCATGGATGCACAATTTGGTAAATTTTTTGAACTTTTTAAACAATTACATATTAATTTACCTTTTGTTGAAGTTATCTCGCAGATGCCTACATATGCAAAATTTTTAAAGGAGCTTCTAACAAATAAAAGGAAGTTTGAAGACTTATCTACAGTAGAACTCAATAAGGAATGCTCGGCTATACTTCCAAATAAACTACCAACCAAACTCAAAGATCTAAGAAATTTTACTATTCCCTATTTAATTGGTAGTTTGAATGTGGAGAAGGCACTAGCTGATTTAGGTGCTAGCATTAATTTGATGCCATATAAAATGTTTAAACAACTTGGTCTTGGGGAACCAAAACCTACTAGGATGAGTATTCAACTAGCTGATAGATCTATTAAATATCCTAGGGGTATTATAGAGGACGTACTCGTAAAAGTAGACAAATTTATATTCCCTGTTGATTTTGTTGTGCTTGAAATGGATGAGGATGTTAAGGTGCCTTTAATTTTAGGTCATCTATTCTTAGCCACTACTAGGGCTGTTATTGATGTGGGTGATGGTAAACTTGTGCTTCGAGTAGGTGACAAAGAGATTATTTTCAAAATTTATGATGCTATGAGATTCTCTAAGGAACAGGATGACTCATGTTATTTTATTAACTCTATTGATCATGCTACTCAAGACTCTTTGCAGGAAATCATACATAAGGACACGTTGGAACTGTGTCTTTTCTAAGGAGATGAGGTTAATGATGATAATTCTGAGATAGGTAAGATAAAAGTAGAACTAAATTCTAATGAACCTTCATTGAGACAGAAGAACTACGAGGGTATTGAGGTAAACAATGAAGTAAAATTAAAACCCTCTGTTGAAGAACCGCCTAAATTGAAATTAAAGCAATTACCAGATCACTTGGAATACGCATTTCTTGGGGATAATTCCACATTACTAGTAATTATTGCTTTAGATTTACAGCCAACCAAAAGGACGAGTTACTCAAAGTTTTAAAAGAGCATAAAAGAGCCATAGCTTGAAAGATTTCTGACATAAGAGGGATTAACCCTTCTTTTTGCACAAATAAAATCTTAATGGAAGATGAATTAAAACCCTGTGTGCAAGCGCAAAGATGGTTGAATCCTAACATGAAAGAAGTTATAAAAATTGAGGTAATTAAACTTCTAGATACTGGAATTATTATCCTATCTCTAACAGTTCCTGGCTGAGTCCTGTGCAGGTTTGTTCCTAATAAATGAGGCACGACTGTCGTGGCCAATGAGAAGAACGAATTAATTCCAACACAAACAGTCACATGATGGAGAGTCAGCATTGACCATAGGAAATTGAATGATGCCACAAGAAAAGATCACTTTCCCCTACTATTCATTGATCAGATGTTAGAAAGATTATCTGGACATATGTATTATTGCTTCCTAGATGGACTCTCCGGTTATTTCCAAATCCCAATAGCTCTTGAGGATCAAGACAAAACAACACTCACATGTCTATACGGTACGTTTGCTTATCGAAGAATGCCTTTTGGACTATGTAATGCTCCTGCTACTTTCTAGAGATACATGTTGGCTATTTTTGATGAACTCATAGAATACATTATGAAGGTATTCATGGATGGCTTCTCGGTATTTGGTAACTCTTTCCATCTCTGCCTTAAAAATTTAAAACTAGTTCTAACTAGATGTGAGGAAACTAATCTTGTACTGAATTGAGAAAAATGTCACTTCATGGTTCGTGAAGGGATTGTGTTAGGCCACCAAATTTTTAGTAGGAGAATCGAGGTTGATAAAGCAAAGGTTGAAACTATTGAGAAATTACCCCTTCCTATTATAGTTAAGGCTATTCGTAGTTTTTTAGATCATGCTAGATTTTATAGACGATTTATTAAAGACTTTTCTAAAATAGCTAAGCCTTTAACGAATTTGCTAGAAAAAGACGTGCCCTTCAATTTCAGTCAGGAGTGTTTAGAAGCATTCAATACTCTTAAGGATAAATTAATTAATGCTCCAATTGTTGTTGCACCTGATTGGAATTTATCTTTTGAACTAATATGTGATGGGAGTGATTTTGCAGTAGGAGCAGTTCATGGACATCGAAAAGACAAGCACTTTCAACCGATTTACTATGCTAGCAAAACATTGATAGTTGCACAAGAAAATTATACGACGACTGAGAAAGAATTATTGGCTGTGGTTTTTGCATTTGACAAATTTAGACCCTATTTAATATTATCTAAAGTTGTCGTTTACATTGACCATTCAGCTCTTCGATACCTCCTTACTAAAATAGATGCAAAACCTCGACTAATAAGATGGATTTTATTGTTGCACGAATTCGATTTAGAAATTCAAGATAAGAAAGGAGCAGAAAATCTTGCAACAGATCATCTATCCAGATTAGAGAACCCACATCTCAGTGAATTGAATGAACAGGAATTAAATGACTCATTCCCTGAAGAACAACTTTTTGCTATCTCTGACTCTGAAGAACCTTGGTTTGCAGACATTGCAAATTATTTAACCGCTAAGATTATACAGAAAGGGTTGACACATTAGCAAAAGAATCGATTCTTTACTGATGAGAAAAAATATTTTTGGGAAGAACCTTTTCTTTTTCGTATATGTGCAAATCAAGTAATTCGAAGATGTGTTACAAAGACAGAAGCGATTAAAATTTTGGAGCATTGCCACTCAGGACCGACTGGGGGACATTACAGTGGAATTAAGACCGCACATAAAACACTCGAATCAGGTTTTTATTGGCCTACACTATTCAAAGACGCCAATAGGTATGTTGCTACTTGCGATAAATGCCAACGAACTGGTAGTATCTCTAAACGTGATGAAATGCCCCAAACGTGCATGCTCTTATGTGAAATATTTGATATATGGGGTATTGATTTCATGGGTCCATTCCCCAGCTCATTTGGGAATAAATACATATTAGTAGCCGTTGATTATATGTCTAAATGGGTGGAAGCCCAAGCCTTACCTACTAATGATGCTAGAGTAGTGGTAAAGTTCTTTAAGATACTTTTTTCTTGATTTGGAACACCTAGAGTAATAATCATTGATAGGGGCACTCATTTCTGTAATACTCAATTTGATAAAACCATTAAGAAATATGGAGTTCACCATAAAACCGCTACCTCTTACCATCCTCAAATTAGTGGACAAGTCGAAGTCGCTAATCGAGAACTTAAATACATTCTAGAAAAGACTGTAGAGTCAAATAGGAAAGACTGGGCAAAGAAAATAGATGATACTTTATGGGCCTATAGAACCGCTTTTAAGACACCTATAGGAACATCCCCTTACAGAATTGTTTGTGGAAAGAGTTGTCATTTACCGTTTGAATTAGAATATAAAGCATTCTGGGCTATAAAATTTCTAAACTTTGATCTCAAACTCGCAGGTGAAAGGAGATTGATGTAGCTGAACAAGTTAGATGAATGGCGAGCTAATGCCTACGAGAATTCACGAATATACAAGGAAGCAACAAAGTGCCACCATGATGCTCGTTTAAAGCAAAACAAACAATTTGAAGTGGGAGATCTTGTCTTGTTATACAACTCAAGGCTCAAATTATTCCCTGGAAAGCTTAAATCACGATGGTCAGGTCCTTTTGTCGTCCAAAACATTTTTCCATATGGCACAGTAGAGGTAAGTCACCCAACTCAGGGCACTTTCAAGGTAAATGGACATCGATTTAAACTTTATATCGGTGAGGATTTCAAAGACAAAGGAGAGGAGCTTCAGCTTCGTGAACCTGAATAAACATACCTACCAGGTAAAGTTGAGCTTAGACTCTAAATAAGCACTTCTCGGGAGGCAACCCGAGTACTAACCCCACTAAATAACTTAGTTTGTTTATGTCCCATTTACTTTATCCTTAACTGTAGGTATTTTCGGCACACAAGGCCTAGCACACGGGCGTGGTTTCGGTCGTGGGATCCCCACGGGCAGGAGACACGGGTGTGGTCATGGTCGTGCTAAAATAGGACACATATTTTTCCCAAGACTGAATGACACACGGGCTGCGATAGATAGCCACGGCCGTACGACTCGGCCGTGCGCATCACACGGCTAAAGGACACGGGCTTGTCCCAGACCGTGGTGAAATTGCACCTTGATTTCCAAAAATATTCAGTAGAGACACGGCTTACAATAAAACACCACAGCCGTGTGAGACGGCCGTGGAAGACACACGGCTTGCACCACGAGAGTGCTGGAGGCCGTGGGAGAACTTCCCAAAAAAATTGAAATGATAAACAAAGTTAGAATAGAACACAGGTGTACGCCACAACTATGCTTAAAGGCCGTGTACAATTCTGATTAATTGCCACGGGCGTATTAGATTGGTCACGAGCGTGGGAGAAACGAAAGGAGCACCACATGGCCATGCGATGTGGCCGTGTGGGTCACACGGCCTAAGGACACAGACGTGTCTTCAGGTCGTGTGTGATACTGACTTGAAACATCAAACCATAAACATAAACCAGGTACACGGGTGTGGTGTACCTAACACAGGCGTCGGAGAAGTGAACGATAGTGCACACGGCCATGCGAAGTGGTCGTGCGTACCACACGGCTTGGGGACACGGGCATGCGAAGGGCCCGTGTGTGAGCCTGACTACGATTTCACCAAAAACACGGGCTAGGGACACACCACACAGGCGCATGCCACGACCGTTGCCCCAACATAGGGCTTACACGACCGTGGAGCCCATTTTAAATCCAACCTTTAACCCTAATTTCCCCCTTCCCTATTTAAACCCCTATTTTTTACTATTCACCTCATTCCCCTCTCCTCCATTTCTCCCACCCTTCGACCACCACAAATTGGCGCCGACCACCTCTTCCTCTATACGCACTCCTCCTCCGCCAACCAGCCCCCACTGCGCACACCCCAAGCCCCGTCAAGGACCACCATCGTTCATCAGACGTTTGCCCCTCTTTTCACCTCACTATTTTCATTTCTTTTCCTTTCTTTATGCTATTTCTGGATTTAGTCTTGTTTAATTTGTTTCCACTACTAATGATTTGCCCACATAATTAGTATTATCAATAGTTCTTTATCATATTTTTGTATCTTTGCTTATTTAGTTATTCCTCTTTATAATACTCTCATGCTTATCAGTTTAGGACAATTCTTAGTCATTTTTTTATATATTTTTGGTATTATCCACTATAACTTGATTTCTCTTTTAAAATTGGCCTTGTTTAGCCTTAAGACTATTTTCATCTTTTATTCAATAATAACCATTTGGCCCTTTTATTCATATGCAATATCACCACTTGGTTCTGACATACTTGAATAGTTGTTCATATTATCTTACGAGCAAGCTATTATTTTGGATTATGAAGATGATTGCTTGATTTGGAGATTATTTTGATGATTAAAACTTGTATTTGTAGATATCATGACAAACTCAAAAGGCAAGAAAAGTGCAGTTCTTGCCTCAAAGAAACAAAAAGGAGCGACATCTTCCTTGAGTCCCACCATCGAGATACGATACCCATTCCTTCAATTTCCACCGGGACCCTAGGAAGAACTATTTCAGATCCTACGGGCCCGATCCCTAGGTGTGGGTCGTTGCATTGATTGGACTGCACTAGAGCAGGTCCATCTAGCTAATTCGGTTCGAGCCCTCTTAGCCACCACTCCAAGGGACCAATTCTTTGACATCGTCGAGCCAACATACCTAGAGCTCACTTTGGAACTATGCTCGACATTTCAGATGCAAACAGTTTTGGCGGAGCATGACGACCCAGGAACAGTCAAATTCCGCTTTGGCGAGCTAGTACGGCAGCTGAGTGTCCCAGAATTTGGCGTCGCCTTAGGACTATATACGAATGAGTTCATAGAGGCTAAAAACTTTCCTCACCTCCACCGCCATATCCACTATGCGCCTTCATCATGTTGGAATGCCATGATGCCTGCTACAGGCATATATGACCCCAGCCGTTCCAAGGTATCGGCGCTAACTCCAGCTCTACGATATCTCCACGCTCTTTTGGCATACAAATTAATAGGGAGACGAGAAAGCACTGGTGTAGTGAACACTCACGATGCATACTTCCTGTGGAGCATGAGGCAGGGGCACATTTTTTACCTCGCCTACTTCATTACCCTTGCCTTTCGCCATTAAACCGAGCCACACCGGAAGGGAGTCATCAACCTAGGCCCGTATGTGACTCGTCTAGCGCGCTACTTCGGGCTCCTAAATACGGTGGCGCAGTTTTCATCGCTCACTCTCATTGGCCAGATGTCCCCACAAGGCATCCAAAGTATGCTCCATATGCGAATGATTAAGCGTCGTCATGGGTTCGACCCTCTTCAGTACCGACTTGTACGAGCTACCGATGAGGATGACGCTGAGGATATTCCTGATGATATCCCTGCATTTCAGGAGGACCCACCATCACAGCCACCACCGAGCTACCGGCCAATTCATGCGGTTACTTCAGTATCTAAAGTTTCTGACCACCTTCATCGCTTTGAGCAGTATTGCACTCAGCGATTCGACAGCATCGAGGCGACGCTACAAAAAATCTGCCAACATTTTCACATATTACCTCCAGCACCACCACCGCACGCTTCAGCTGTCGACGAGGACTATTAAGTCCATCTAATTTTTAAATTGCTTTTCTTTTTATTTTATTTTTATTTTGTCATTTCTTTTGCACTTTCATTATCAAATACTTACAAGACTTTTATTAGTATAATTTGAATTTTATTTTATCTAGTTATTTCATTATTACTAACCCTAATAACCATATACATTTAAATCTTTTAAATATTATCGATGGTATCGCAGTTTCAAAAGGTTCAGTCGAAGGGTACTACTAAGGCATACACATACAATCATCCACGACTGCCATGTCCTGCTCGACGACGACCATAGCCACCACGACACCGCTGGGCACTGTGATTGCTGAACCCAACCTGTACCACCACCTTCACCTCTATCTACATGTCACATACACATCACTTTTAATGCTTCTAAACCTGTTCCCGCTCTTTCAAGGATTACATCCAAATTCAGGGCAGTTTCGATTCTCTCCCTCTCTTCTAATCTTATGCTTATATTGCTATTATCTATCCCTGTACATTGAGTACAATGTACACCTTAAGTGTGGGGAGGTTATTTATGTGATTATCAGAAAATCCCTGAATTTTTATCTTATTCTTAAATAATTTTCTCATATCATTATTAGAGTAAATTTTGATTGATCTATGATTTTTATTGATATGTTTTGAATTAAACCATAGGTAATTGTGCATTAATTGTTTAAACTTTAAGATATTAAGGAATCAAGCATGATGAGTTGACTTTTGAGAAATAAAATTGCTAGGTTGTTTCCCTGAATTGAGGCATTATCTTGAAGTTTTGAATTTATAGGATTGACATCAAAATTCCCATAATTTTCGTGAGATTTTGAGCCTTTTAGAGCATATATCTTTCTTGCTCACTGATTTTATTGGTTGTGAATGTGTCAACATTGATTTATTACTCTATAACTTGCATTGATTATACATGTCGAGACCACACCTTTGATTTGATATATGAAAATGATGAAGGTACTTAGGTTTTAACCCATTTACCTCATAAAAAGCCTACCCTCATAATTAACCCTTAGTGAACCCATTTGAGCTTAACAAACTATTTTTTTTCTATTATTTACCCTAAATTTTAACCCCTGTATCATACTTTTTGATTCGTTGAGAATTTTTCCTAATTTATTGAGTCTCTTTTTGTCGAGATTTGATTTGGTTAATTGCCTAACTATTTTCTTTCATTCAAATCGTTTGATTATCTCTTATACAAATACTTGTTCTTAATTGTGAAAAAAATATATATATACATATTGGTAGTAATTCTTTGTTTTTGAGCTTAAGTATTTAATTCCATATTCTGAGAAAAAGCTCATGTTTATTCAATTGATGTTAGTTATTTTTCCAGTTAGGTAATTTATTAATTTAATCTCGATTCTAACTGTTTCTTTTTCAGCCTGTATCTACACCTTTAACCTAAAGCCCCGTTACAACCCTTCAAAGACCTTTTTATTTGTGTATCATCTCATTTTTAGTGGTCAAGATTTGACTTTCATGCAAGCCTATGGTAATAACTTTCCATGTTGAGGATGTCAACCTTGTCAATTTGGAATTAAAGGTGATTACTTAGTTAAAGGGGGATACCTATAATTTTATGACTTAAATGCTCGATCTGCATTGTTTGAAACTTTAATGTTCTTATAGTTAAGCTCTTAACGTATGATTACTTGAGGATTACTTCAAACATTATTGGTGAGAATTATAAGTTGAGAAGAACTTATTTTAATTAAGAGTTGAGGATTTTGCTTGAGGACAAGCAAATGCTTAAGTGTGGGGATATTTGATAAACTGTAATATATACATATTTTTACCCCATGCTTGACATATTTATGGATGATTTTTCCTTGGTTTTATTGAATTCGATGCTCCTAATCCTTTAATTTCATGTTTTATACTCAGGAGAGCTTGGAATAGCAAAAGGAGTGAGAAACGGGCCAAAAACAAACAAATTGGGCTTAAAATAGTGTTTCACACGGCCTAGGCATTTCCACACGGGTAATCCACATGCCAGTGTGTGACACACGGGCAGACCACACGGCCGTGTGTCGTGGCCGTGTTGACATTAATCCAAGTCAGAATTGCATACAGTTTGAGCACTTGCACACGGGTATGGCACACGGCCGTGTCCTTGTCGAGCCCAAGTCTAGTTCTACTCAGAAAAGGCCACTTTTGAGGGTTTGGAAGCATTCTAAAGCCTATATAAACACCCTAGAAGAGGATTAGAGGGGACACGCAGAGTTGGAGGCAAAAAATACTCGAGAATAGCCATCGGAATCACCTCGGAGCCAGGATCTACATCAAGTCTGAAGATTTCCATTCAATTTCCTTGAAGTTCTTTGGGTTTCTTTATGTTTTTTTTCCAAACTTTGAGATGTTTACCATTATTATTATGAAATAAACTCCCTAAATACCTAAGGGAGATGAAACCTAAGACGAATCTTATTACTCCTTGATTTATGTGACAAATATTTGCTCTTATTCTTAATTGTGAGTTTTAACTCTTGCTTTAATATTCCAGGATATTAATTCAGGTCTTTGATGTGCTTATTCAATAGAGGAAAAGTCCCTGTTTAAGAGTAGATCATTCATAATTAAGTGGAGTTGCATGCAATCCTAAAGATAGGATGACATAAATCTGTCGGATTAGAGTCAAATCTAATAAGGGAATCCATAGATTGAGTTAATGCGACAATAGGGGTTTTAATTAGAAAGAGATTTCAATTAATCAACCTAAAGTCAGTTGTTTTTAGTCTCAAAAAGGATATTAACATAAATCAGGGATTTCTACGGAATAAGTCAAGTGAATAAATTGTCTAAGTCAAAGGTAATAAGTGAAGTCTAGGTGGATTCTTCCTTGGGTATTGTTTTCTTAATCAGTTTTTCAAAAGTATTTTCCAACTTCCATCTCTGTCGTGATCTTAGTTAAATTAGAAAATTAGTTTAGTTTAAAAACACCCTTTAATTCTTGGGCTAGATAATAAAAATATAGTAATTACTAGTACTTTTAGTCCTCGTGGATACGATATTTCCGGTCTCACCATAACTATACTACTGTTCGATTGGTGCGCTTGCCTTAAGTCAAATTTTTAGTTAGTTTCATGACCTTCAGTTATGAAACTTTGGTAGGAATAGAAAATAGATGGTACGTAATGAGTATATGTGAAATCAAATTTTAATCTAAAGGTTTAAATCGAAAGTTATGCTTGTCCCGAATTTAGGGACTAAATTAAATAAATTGAAAATTATGCTTGGCTTTGTAATTGAATTTGATTTCATATGGAATTTGATATTTTGTTATTTTTGAATAATTATTTGTAGCTAAAGACGACGTTAAGCTGTCGAGAGGGAAAGGAAAGGCAAAAGCTGACAACAAGTGACGCGAGTTTTCAGTTTATATCTCTATGATATGAGATTAATCTAATTATTGCATATTCATTTTAAATTTCATGATTTATTTATTAGGTGAGTAGATAATTCTTGTGTGAGTTAACTTGTAATAACCCGTTTTTCGGTGGTGTCGGAAACAATAGTTACAGGACCACAAATCCCACGAATAAGTTCATATAATTGATATTTAAATTATACGAGTTAATTGATTTTTTATATTGAATTTTGATTTGATGATTTTAGACAATTGAATTAAAAGTTAGTGTAAGTGAGTGACTTTAAAAGTCAAGTGGTTATTGAAAATGAGGTATTAGGACCTCGTTTTCGTAATATAAAGCCGTAAATATTTTATTAAATATTTACAGAGTCATATTATATGTGAATTAAATTTGGGTCAGGTAATTTTGATGATTTATTGCTTAATTGAGGAAAAATGATTAAATTGTAAAAGAGGTAAAAGGTAATTGCTATAGATTTAAAATAGTAAAAGGACCAAAATGGTAATTAAACCATGGTCAAAAAGTCCAAGCGGTGGTATGATTAAATCCACTAACTTTTGGGCTATTTGATCATTAGTCCTAATTAATTTAGGATTAAATTAAAAATAAGCTTGTCTAGTTAAAATTTAAAATAACTGAAGGACTAATGGTGTAATTGGACCCTCATTAAATGACCTAATAATAGAAGTGATATGAAATTATCTAGATTTCGGTAAATTTCAATTAATTCCTAGTTAATTAAGGATTTACTAATTAATCTTACTAATTAATCTGTCTTCTAGTATGATCGGAAATGGTGGTTTCGAAGCCACAATTTTGATGTGTCATATCGTAAATATTAAATAATATTTACAGGGTTATTAATGTTATGTTAAAATTTGGTTATGAAATTTTATCGTTTAGATAGTTAATTAAGTGAAAAGAATTGAATCGTAAAAACTATAACAGTGGAGTTCTATAGATTAAAGGCGTTAAATGATAATGGGAATGTAAGGCAAGACCATTAGATGATAAATATACCATTTTAAGGGATAGTGGACAGTTTTGGTTTCCTTTTTGCTAAAATAATAAGTGAAATTAAAGGGCAAAATTTAATTATGTTAATAAGTTAAATTTCATTAAAATAAGATGAAATTTAATCATCTTCTTCATTTTTCTCTCCATTTTGAGCCGAAACCCTAGTGTAAGAAGATGAAACCATTCGACCATACTTGGTTCCATAATAGGTAGGTGAAATCTCACCCGTTTTTAGTAATTTTTATATTTTCAAGCTCATATTAGTTTAATCTAGCTAATCTGAGGAATAATTTTAGAAATTTTTAAATTTTTTGGATTGTGCCATTGTTGAGTTTGTATTATTCTTGAAACTTTATAAAAGAATATTGATTTGGTTGTTAGATAAGACTATTTTATAAAGTAGTTTTTAATGATTTTAAGGTTTAAGGACTAAAGTGTTAAAGTGATAAAGTTACAAGGACTTGATGAGAAATAATTGCAAATATGGGCTGTATTGAGATCACTGGATATTCGGCCATGGATGTTTTTAAATAAAAATGGTTAATTTGCATGATTAGGGCATAAGGACTAAATTGAATAAAGATAAAATGTTGGGGGCAATTTTATAAAAATTCCAAAAAGGATTTAATTGCATAAAATGAGTTAATTTTACCGTTGGAATTAGTTAATTGAATGGAAATATTATTTTAGATCAGGAACGAGTGGAAAACTGAGGGAAAGAGAAATTATCGGATAGTCCCTGTACCTTTGTCTTTGCTACAATTTAGTCAGGTAAGTTCGTATTGTTTAATTTTAGTACGTTTTAAAATGTATTATACGAACTTAATTGCATAATATTGGATTATATTGATGTGTGTAACTGAAAATGGAAATAAGGAATTGAAATGACATTGATCACTGATTGAGATACTATGAGTCGTTACTGCAAATTAATTCTCTAAGTTCATACATTTAATTATGATTCTAATAATTCTTACACTCCTGTTAATATATTGTTATTGAATGTTATATTATGTACCGAATGAGATCAAAGAGCATTACCAACTGACATACGAATTGGTGCTCAGATGAGTCATACCTACTAAATTTACTGAAACGTATGCATTTTTGAGCCATACCTACTAAATTTATTGAAAAGAATGCTCTAGTGAGTAAAAGAATCTACTAATATACTGAATAAGTCTCAAGGAATGTTATCCACTGATATATCGAAGAAGCTTAGTCAAGCGAAATCTACTAATATACTGAGTAAAGCTCAAACGAGCATTATCCACTAAATATACTGAACTACTGTACTGATTATTAATTGTTGATAAAAGTTGTGTTTTATGGAATTTCAGCATTTAATTTTAATTGATTACTATGTTTAATTGGAAAGGTTTATCAGTATATACGAACGAACTTACTCAGCTTTATTCAAGCTTACTTGTATTTGTCTCATTTTGTAGATTACGTTTTGAAGGCTTAGAGGATCGGATCAACATAAGAAATCACACTATCCAAGATATGTGTAACAGCTCGAATAGGGCCTAATCGGAATAGTGGTCTCGGGACCATAAATCTGGAGTTGAATAAATTATTTCATTATTATTATTTTGGAGTCATTGCATGTTTATATAAGTGTATGAAAAAATTGGTTTGTTAATTTTGACGTTTGCGAGTCCAATTGCAAGAAATAACTAAATCGCATAAAATGCAAAAGTCCTAAATTGATAGCTAAAAGTGTCAAATACCTCGAGAATAAAAATCAGAGGTCTTTAAAGGGAAATTAGACCCTATTGTGATAGCTTGGCCGACCATGGGAGGTAAAAATGTTGAAAAGTCAACATTAGGTAAGTTAATGACATAATGTATGATATAATAATGCCTTAAGCCTAGCTATCATCTTTTTCTTTCATTATTTCTTCTTTACCATCGATTTTTTAGCCATTGTTAGGGGTTTGAGCTTAAAAATTTTTAGCAAATCATTCCTTTTGCAAGTAAGTGATTTTATGGCTTTTCTTGAATATTTTTGTACTTTTGAGACCCTTGGAGCATAAGCTTTCAAATGAGGGTACTATTTTGCAAAATGAATAGGAAATTAGGGTTTTTCCATGAAAGGATTTGTAATGCTTGCTGAGTTTTTGTGGAAGAAAATGAGTCTAAGGTGTTAGCATGAAAACACTTAAAATAACCATTTTGCACAAGTTGTAAAATAGATGTTAAATATTTGAAATAATGATAATTTGGAGTTGCTATAAGAAAAAAAGGGTTCGTCTAGGCGTAAGATGTGAAGAAATTTGATAAAAATTGATTTTCAGACTAGGGGTAAAATGGTAATTTTGCAAAAGTCTAGGGGCAAATTGGTCATCTTGCCCGATTATGAATTGTAGAGTGCCTAGGTTTATAAAGTGGCTAAATAAGTGCATTTTTCTATTATAGATCAAGAAATACCGAATCCGAACCTAGACCGGGGGAAAGCCAAGTAAATCGACTAAATCGACTAGTCGCCACATTTTGTAATCCAAGGTAAGTTGTATGTAAATAATACAACTACATTGCTTATGTATGTATTGAATTGTATTTGAATTATTATATCATGAATTGCTTGATTTTTATGTAAATAATACAACTACTTTGCTATTTTTGTGTCATTGAAAACTGGCCAAATGTGTTGGCTTGGGTTGGGAACCCTTCATTTTGTATTAAGCCTTGAATGATGGCTAATATTCATTTTGATTTATATGCAAAGATGTTATTTTCATAGATGAGTAAAATGCACAAATGGAATGTTGTTTATTGTGGCTGATTTGGTTGCATGGGATAGTCTTATCTTGATTGTGGTTGCTATTATGCAGGTTGTGTAAGTAAGGGTGGCAAATAGGCTTGGTAAATAGCCTTATATCGTCCACACGGGTAGACACACGGGCGTGTGTCTAGACCGTGTGTGACGCACAGTCTGCCCCATGGGCTTGTGGTCCGGCCGTGTGTCCCCTGCACGTAAAAATTTCAAGTCAGTATGCATGATAGTAAACACATGGGCAGAGACATGGTCGTGTGTCTCATCCGTGTGATGGATATGGCCTAGCACACGGGCCTGTGCATTGGCCGTGTGATATTTTTAGGATGCTGACGATAAAAATAGAATGTCCATGTTTTTGCACACGGGCATGTCATGGCCGTGTGAAGGACACAGGCTAGGCACACAAGTGTGTGTCAGGCCATGAGAAAACCCCTGTAGGTTTGCATTTAGAATTAATTTCACACAGGTGGAGGACACGGGTGTGTCCCTATATTACGTAGGTCATGTGAGCCACATGGGCCATCAACATGACCATGTTGAAATGGCCACATGGGCGTGTTGCCCCTCTATACGGGCGTGTGCCCTATTTCAAAGTCAATTTTTTTATAGATGGTTTAAGGACCTGGGCTGATCCCAAATAGTTTTCAATGGTCGATTTGGGGCTCGTAAGCCCATAATAAGAAGTTTTAAGTAGAAATTGAAAAAAATCTAATTTGGATCAAGTCTCGGTGACTTGGGGAACATTTGTGTGCATGAGATCGAGTTAAGTAATGCCTCGTATTCCGCTCCAACGTGGGTTATGAGTATGGGGTGTTATATTTAATGATATCAAAGCTATGGTTTAGTCGGTTTTAAGACTAACCTAGCGAGAGCACGGTCTTGCTATACATGCCATAACTGTATATTGATAGTGTGACGACTTCTGACGATTATAAATTGTATTTCTATATAGTAAATGGATCCTAATAGAGCCACGATGGATAATGTAAAGAGTAATTCGTCAGCTCCCGCCAAGGGGACTACGCCAGTTGAGAACGAGCCCGTGACTATGGGCCAAGGCGGAGGGGCTAGAAAAGCCTATCTCTGAATGGTAGAAACTTGGTACACGGAGTTCGTTTGTTTGAATCCAAACACTCCACCTCCCTTACCTCCTCCGATTCCTCAGTATGCCTAGGTAGCTCCGCAAGGCGCGGACATTATTAGGAGGGAGAAGCCTCCAGTAGATAAGATTAGGAAGCAAGGGGTCGAAGAGTTCCAGGCTAACTTAGATGATGACCTAGAGAAAGTAGAGTTTTGGTTAGAGAATACCGTTAGGGTGTTTGATGAATTGTCGTGCACGCCTGAAGAGTGCGTGAAGTGCGCAGTGTCACTCCTACGGGATTCAGCTTATCAGTGGTAGAATACTCTTGTGTCTGTTGTACCGAGAGAGAGGATCACTTGTGTGACACCCCTAATTTGACCCTAGTCGAAAAGTGGTTTTGGGACCACAAAATCGAGTCATAAAAATAATTAGCCAACATATTTTATGTTTATTATATGTGAATATGAATGTGTGAAAGTTTTAAGCTTTGATTTAGTAAATTGCATGTGAATTTAGTCAATAGGACTTATGTGTGACACTTTTGAAATGTGATAGGTCAAAACATAAGGATCTATTAGTGCATGTAATAAAAAGGGTGGACTTGCATGTCAATTTCCCCCCGTAATTAGTAGTGGCCGGCCATGACAAATAGGGTGGACAAAGTGTGATGGGCAAAACATGTCATAACATGTTATGTTGGTGTTTCATGGGAGGAATGATAAAATAAGGAGCATGGTAATAAAATAATGGAAGGGAAAATGATGAAAACAAAAGAAAAGGCTTCATCCTCTTTGTTCTTCTTGACCGAAAAAAAATGAAAGGAAGAAGAAATATGTTTTGAGGATTTCAGCAAGATAGCAAGCTAAAAATTTGAGGTATGTGCATTCGGTCATAGAGAAAATTGAATCAAAAGTTGGTTGATCCTTGTCCTCCATTACCGTAGCCTAAAGGGAGGGAGAAGAAAGTTTGGTTGCCTTGATTTTTGGCTTAGAAGATGGCTAGAATGAGGTATGTATTGAATGATTCTTGAAAATCTATGCATGTTTGAGATGATTAGTTCAAACTCTACTTATCCCATAGATTAAACTTAGAATTTTGAGGTTTGGAAGAAGTAAGTACCTTAAAATTCTTGAAAAATTATGTATAAAGAAGGTGGTTAGTTCAAGTTCTAATCATTCAATGGCTTGTTTATTTTGTTAAGTTCAGTTTCAAGGTTTGATCAAATTATGGTTATATTTGACATGGTTGGTTTATTTCGTTATGCTTGTTATATGATAGGTATGATTTGTGTTTGGGTGATGTGTATGTGATATTGATTATATGATTCGAAAATGAGATATGTTAATGATGAAATATAATCGGCCATGGAAGTAGCTCATTTTGGAAGAATGATTTGTGGTATATTTTTTTTTTGTGGTTGATTATAAAATTTCGCTTAAGTGAGGTAATTGGTAAAAGATGTGTTTATGATATAATACATATGCTTTCATAAGCTAAGTTATGTATATGTGATATCTTGCATATTGGTTGTTAAAGTAAGGTTTGAGATGTTAACGTATGAATATGTTTTGTATACTATTTGATGTTCATTTAGGTACGGTTATAAATGATGCAATTAGTTTTGATTTAAATTGTGAAATTGGTTGAATTATTAAGGAATAAATTTTATGACCGAATATATGGTTAAAAGGTTGGCCATGCATATGTATTTTGGAAATGGTAAAGGGTTGTATATTTATAACTGGTAAAATATGTTTTTACATGCCTATGATATGTTTTGTTTGTGGTTCGGCAACTAATGGTTAAGTTGTTAAGTTACATGCTTGAGTTTAAAATGTGCCTTATATGTGGTTTATGAATTTGGTAAATGATAGATTGATATTTTGGATATTTCATTAGTCAAGTGATATTGTAACTATGGTATGATTTGATTCGGCACTTATGTGTAAATTTGGTAGTTATTATTTTGGTAAAATGTGCAAAATTTGGTAAGACCAAATTTTATACTTAAGCTTAAGTGAAGTTCTTAATGCTGTATATATATATATATTAACGATTAATAAATCATGTGGTTTGGCTTGACTTAGTAAATAGTGAAGAAATGCATATTTATACATAGTGTTTATGAAAGGTAGTTTTATAAATGTGATATGAGTATTTTGTTTGTAAATGAGTAGTAAATATGTTAAGAATGGTTCTAAAATGTATATGGATGCCGTGTGATTGTGTTTGATTGGGAAGTAAATTGTTTGATTTAGCTCAAGAGCTTAGAGGATCAAAGTCGGATAAGGGAAAAGAGAAAGTAAACGAATAGCCGTGGATATCTAGTCGTCGACCACTACCGAGGTAAGTTTTAAGTGATTAAACATTGAGTAAATTCAATCATAATACGACATAGTGAGTTGATTTAATAAGATATGATGGGGCCATGATATGTTTTAAACTCAAATGGTAAGTTCATAAGTGTTTGGACTTGGAAATTTAAGAACAAATTGTAAAAATTTGCTTAGGCAGCAGCAGTAACGTGATTTTAGAAAATCACCATAAATTGTTGGTGTGGAATAATAGGCTGAATAAAATATGTAATCAAATCTTAATTAGTCTAGTTTCTTATAAAAGAGACCGTGTGAGCAAAGAAATTTCCTATAAAGAGATATTTAAAGTTGTGTGAGACGGTGTCAGAATGACTCCGAAATTCCCTGTTCTGTATTTAGAAAATCATTATAATTTTTACAAAAATGGTTATAAGATAAAATTTATATTCCTAGACTCCTTAATGAGTCTAGTTTTAAATGAAATCAAATACAACACATTTTGAATTCTGTAAAATGAGAAATTTGATTCGTAGTGAAGAGTGGTCAGATTAGTCAAACAGTGAAACAGGGGAAATTTTAAGAAAAATCTGGTATTGAATGGCTAAACCAAAAATTCTGAAAATTTTATGGATGGAAGATATATAAGTCTATATTCAGAGAAAATTAACGGTAATTGATTTGGAGTTTTTTAGCTCTAGTTATAAATAATTCAGTGACTATTGCTCAGGAAAAACAGCTTGTGCTGAATTTGAGATTATGTTGTAAACCTTGACAAAACTTGTTTTAGTTGCTCATAAGCTATTGATTAAACCCATACGTGAATTCTAAATTGTGATATTGTAAAATGGTATATGAGTGATAGATGTAGATTCAGCCAAGACAAAGTGTATACGTGAAAGTATATGTGGTATGTGAAGTATATTTGGATAATTGTGATGTGAATACATGAAAATTTATATTTTGATTTAGGATTTTAATGTGATGAATGTGAACATGCGTATGTGTGATAAGGCTGAATGACCAATGTGATGAATGTGAACATGCGTATGTGCGATAAGGCCGAATGGCCAATGTGATGAATGTGAACATGCGTATGTGCGATAAGGCCGAATGGCCAATGTGATGAATGTGAACATGCATATATGAGATAAGGCCGAATGGCCAATGTGATGAATGTGAACATGTATATATGTGGTAAGGCCGAATGGCTAATGCGAAATGTGTATGAGTTAGATATGAGATAAAGCCGAATGGCTAATGCGAAACGTGTATGAGATGGATATGTGGTAAAGCCAAATGGATAATGTGAGATATGTATGAGATGTGTATATATATATTGTGGCCAAATGACAAACGGCGGAAGGTGTGTTTTATTAGATATTGATGAGGTAAATAAATTACAAATATGATAGTCGATGTGAATGCTGTAACATGTGAATAAATATGCATGAAACTCTGTGATGTAAATCCGGGATTTAAGGCCCGATGACTATATGTGGTGACTATGTCCGGGTTAAGACCCGCTGACTTCGTGTGGAGATTTCATCTGAGCTAAAGGTCCCGCCGATAATCCGAGGAGAGTTTAAAGCTATAAGACTTCGTAATAAGAATTACTTATAAATTTACTCAATGCGAAAGGTTAAACAGGTATGTACTTCAAGTTTATATGTGAGCTTGATTTGAACTAAATCATAAGGTAGTTATGTGATGCATACGAGAGCAATCTATGAGACTATTCCTATGATTATGTGACATCGGATCAGTGTGAGAGGTTATGTGAAATCATACAATATATCTATGTCACATGAGCTCACTTTTATGTGAAAGTTTATCTGCCTATTGTATATGATGAGATGTGCATATTCGGTAAAGGGATGGTATGCCCGAAGGAAGAGTGAAATAAAAATATGAACAACTATGTTATAATTTGATTGTTATCTGTTGACACTGCTTAAAACTTACTAAGCATTGTAATGCTTACTCCGTTTACTTTGTTTTCACTGTTTTATAGATCTCATTGCGAAGCTACAGGCTCGGGGATCGTCAGCAACTAGTCACACTATCACTATCCACTGCTTGTTACTGTTATGTTTAGAATTATTTTATGGCATGTATAGAATAGACTAGTGGCGGAAGAATATTTTTGGTTAATGTATATAAGCCATGCGAAAATGGCATCTTTTGAATGTTTACTTAGAGAAGTTTAAATTTTATCCCTGGCTGTGCTTAGTACTTATTTAAATGAATGATCTTTATTTCAAGAAAAAGTTCAAAATTTTACTGTTCTGACATGAGTTACAAGTCTGGTAATGCCCCTTACCTATTCCGGTGACGGTTATAGGATAGGGGTGTTACAACTTGGGCATTCTTCCAAGAAGAATTCCAGAAAAAGTTTATTAGCCAGAGATTTATAAACCAAAAGAGGAAGGAATTTTTAGAGTTAAAGCAAGGCAATAGAATAGTGATGGAGTATAGACGAAAGTTTGTGAAACTCAACAAATACGCGCGGGAGTGCATGTCCTCAGAAGCCGCCATGTGTAAGAGGTTCGAGGATGGTCTTAATGAAGATATCCGAGTATTTTTTGGCATCTTAGAACTAAGAGAACTTGTAGTGCTCATTGAGAGAGCATGCAAGGCAGAAGAGGTGGTGAAAGAGAGGAGGAAAGCGACTATTGAGTCGCGAGATTCAAAGAAGAGACATATGGAGAAGTCACATCAGTCCTCATCTAAGAGACCAAAGGAATTTTCTACTCAATCGAATGCTTTAGTGGGGTTTTCGAATAGAAACAAGAACTGGCAGAGCTCAACTTCTAGAGCTCAGACCACTTTTGTTGCGAGCGACGGTAGTGCTCGACCGAATAGGCCAGAATGTTTGCAATGTGGTAGGCGTCACTTCGGTGAGTGCTGGGGGAATGAAAGGGGTTGTTTTAAGTGTGGATCATTAGAATATTTCATCCGAGACTGTCCTAAAATGGAAGAGAGAGAGAGAGAAAGTAAGAAGCGAAATCAAGTAGTGCTCCTTCGAGGGGTAGACCACAAAAGAACTCTGGAAGCAGGGCTACTAGTAGGGGTGCGTGTAGAGATGCTACAGTGAGGTCCAAGGGCAGAGCACCTCCAAAGCTTTACGCTATTCGTGCCCGTGAAGAGGCAGAATCTCCCGACGTGATCACGGGTACTTTTTCTATTCATGGAATATCTGTTGTTGATTTAATTGACCTGGGGTCTACCCACTCTTATATTTGTATGGAATTGATACCTCATATGAACATGATAGTAAAGTCCACTAAGTTTGTAATAAAATGTCTAACCCTTTAGGCAGACATGTGCTAGTGGACCAAGTATGTAGAAATTGTCCTTTGACAATTAGAGGTCATTGTTTTCTGGCTAACTTAATGTTATTACCGTTTAATGAATTTGATGTAATCTTTGGAATGTATTGGTTTACTTTTCATAGTGTTGTAGTGGAGTGTGGGAGAAAAGTTATTGAGTTGAAATGTTAAGACGAAAATGTTCTTCGGGTTGGGCCAGATGAATCGGATAATTTTCCTGTAATATTATCGTCTTTGACTGTTGAGGAATATTTGAGGAAAGGATATGAGTCTTATCTCACTTTTTTGCTAATTACTCTAGTGTCTGAGTAGAAGATAGAATCAGTACCAGTGGTTTGTGAGTTTACAGACGTGTTTCCGGAGGAATTACCAAGATTACCTCCAGTGAGGGAAGTAGAGTTTGGAATCGAGTTGATACTGGGCACGACACCCATCTCGATTGCTTCGTATAGGATGGCTCCTACGGAGTTAAAGGAGTTGAAAGCTCAACTATAAGAGTTAACTGACAAGCGCTTTGCGAGACCGAGCTTTTCCCCGTGGGGTGCTCCAGTGCTCTTTGTGAAAAAGAAAGATGGGTCAATGAGGTTATGCATCGACTATAGATAGCTCAATAAGGTAACAGTGAAGAACAAGTATCCTTTGCCAAGGATCGATGACCTGCTTGATCAGTTAAAGGGAGCCACTTTATTTTCCAAGATTGACCCGAGGTCAGGATACTACCAGTAAAGAGTGAAAGAGCAAGATGTACTGGAGACTGCGTTTCAAACAAGATACGGCTATTATGAGTTCCTCGTCATGCTTTTTGGTTTGACTAATGCCCCAGCGGTGTTTATGGATTTGATGAACTGTATTTTTCGGTCGTATTTGGATAAGTTCGTGGTGGTCTTTATCGATAACATACTGATTTACTCGCGTGATGAGAGTAAACATGCGAAGCATTTGAGGATTGTATTACAGGCCCTGAGAGACAAATAATTGTACGCCAAGTTCAGTAAGAGGGAATTCTGGCTTAGGGAGGTTGGATTTTTAGGACGCATTGTGTCGGCTGATAGGATTAGAGTTGACCCAAGCAAAATCTTGGCTATTGTTGAATGGAAACCGCCGAATAATGTAACAGAAGTCCGAAGCTTTTTGGGTTTGGTCGGATACTATAGAAGGTTTGTTCAAGGGTTTTCTATGATCGCTACTCCAATAACGAGGCTACTACAGAAGGATGTCAAATTCGAGTGGTCAGAAAAATGCCAACAAAGTTTTGAGAAATTAATGGTTTTGTTGACCAAAGCCCTAATGTTAGTGCAACCGGAGTCGGGTAAGGAATTTGTGATATATAGCGACGCCTCCTTGAATGGGTTGGGGTGTGTACTCATGTAAGAAGGCAAGGTTATAACTTATGCTTCAAGACAGCTAAAGTCACATGAGAAAAATTACCCGACACACGATCTAAAGTTGCCAGCCATCGTGTTCACATTGAAGATTTTGAGACACCATTTGTATGGCGAGAAATGCCAAATATTTACCGATCATAAAATTCTCAAATATTTGATGACTCAAAATAAGTTGAATCTGCAGCAACGAAGGTTGCTAGAGTTGATAAAGGATTACGAGTTAGTGATTAACTATCACCCGAGCAAGGCGAACGTGGTCACCGATGCCTTGAGTAGAAAATCATTATTTGTGTTGAGAGCAATGGATGCCCAACTGGTTTTATTAGATAATGGTTCGGTCTTAGAAGAGTTGAGAGCTAGACCGACATTTTTATAAAAGATCCCTGAGGCTCAGAAAGATGATAAGGAGTTGCAAGATAAGAAGACTCAGTGTGAGACGGAAAATGAATCTGAGTTCGTATTGGTGTTGATGGATGTTTAATGTTCAAAAATAGAGTTTGTTTACCCAAAGGCAATGAACTTATTCAGAAGATTCTGCGAGAGGCACATAATGGTTGTTTGTCCATCCACCTGGGCAGTGTAAAAATGTATAATGACCAGAAGAAAATTTATTGATGGTTAGGGATGAAAAGAGATATTTCAGAGTTCGTTTCCAAGTGTCTTGTGTGTCAACAAGTGAAGGCTGAACACCAAGTATCTTCGAGTCTACTTCAGCCTATAATGGTTCCAGAGTGGAAGTGGGATCAGATTACCATGGATTTTGTGACGAGCTTGCCGGTAACCCCGAAGAAAAATGATGTTGTTTGGGTTATTGTGGATAGGTTAACAAAGTCGGCATATTTTATACCAGCGCGTACTGACTACTCCCTTGAAACATTGGCTAACTCCTAGTTTCTGAGATTGTGAGGCTACTTGGAGTGCTTTGTCGATTATCTCGGATAGAGACTTGAGATTTACCTCGAGGTTTTGGAAAAAGTTAAAGAGGCATTATGGAAAAAGTTGAGTTTTAGCATGGCATTCCATCCGCAAACCGATGGTCAGTCGAAGAGAATGATTCATATTTTAGAGGACATGTTATGGTGTTGCGTTCTTAAGTTTTAGGGAAGTTGGCAAAGATGCTTACCATTAATTGAATTTGCCTACAACAACAGTTATCAGACAAGTCTGAAAATAGCACCTTATGAGGCTTTATATGGGCGAAAATGTCGAACTCCCTTATATTGGACTGAACTCAGAGTGAATCAGATTCACGAAGTCGATTTAATCAAAGAGACTAAAGAGAAAGTTAAAGTGATTCGTGACTGCTTGAAGGCCGCTTCGGATAGACAGAAATCCAATGCGGATTTAAAATGTAAAGAGATCGAATTTCAAGTGGATGATCGAGTGTTTTGAAAGTATCCCCTTAGAGGAAAGTCCTCCGATTTGGTAGAAGAGGTAAGTTGAGTCTTCGCTTCATAAGACCTTATGAGGTTATCGAGAGAGTAGGATCGGTTGCTTATTGTTTGGCTTTGCCTCCAGAATTGGAAAAGATTCACGACGTGTTTCATGTATCCATGCTACGTCGGTATAAATCAGACCCTTCGCATGTGATTGTGCCAACCGAGGTTGAAATTTATCTGGACATGACTTATGGCAAAGAGTCGGTCAAGATTTTAGCTCAAGAAGTCAAACAGTTGAGGAATAAGAGTGTTGCACTCGTGAAAGTTTTTTGGCATACACATGGAGTTGAGGAAGCCACATGGGAACCCGAGGAGATTATGAGAGATTAGTACCCAAACTTATTCACCGGTAAGATTTTCGGGGACAAAAATCCCTAAGGGGGAGAAATATAACAGCCCGATTTAAGGCCTAGTCAGAATAGTAGTCTCAGAACCACAAATCTAGAGTTGAATAAATTATTTTATTATTACTATTTTGGAGTCATTGCATGTTTATATAAGTGTATGAAAATTTGGTGAGTTAATTTTGACGTTTGCGAGGCCAATTGCGAGAAATGACTAATTCGCATAAAATGCAAAAGTCCTAAATTGATAGCTAAAAGTGTCAAATAGCTAGAGCATAAAAATTAGAGGTCTTTAAAGGGCAATTAGGCCCTATTGTGATAGCTTGGCCGGCCATGGGAGATAAAAATGTTGAAAAGTCAACATTAGATAAGTTGATGACATAATGTATGATATAATAATGCCCTAAGCCTAGCTATCATCTTTTTCTTTCATTCTTTTTTCTTTACCACTAATTTTTCAGCCATTGTTAGGGGTTTGAGCTTCAAAAATTTCAGCAACTCATTCCTCTTGCAAGTAAGTGATTTTTTGGCTTTTCTTAAATAATTTTGTACTTTTGAGACCCTTGGAGCATAAGCTTTCAAATGAGGGCACTATTTTGCAAAATGAATAAGAGTTTAGGGTTTTTCCATGAAAGGATTTGTAACTTTTGCTGAGTTTTTGTGAAAGAAAATGAGTCTTGGGTGTCTTATAACCAACTTTTGTGAAAGATGTTAGCATGAAAACACTTAAAATAACCTGCACAAGTTGTAAAATAGATGTTAAATATGTGAAATAGTGAGAATTTGGAGTTTCTATAAGAATAAAAGGATTCGGCTAGGCTTAAGATGTGAAGAAATTCGATAAAAATTGATTTTCGAACTTAAGGGTAAAATGGTCATTTTGCAAAAATCTAGGGCAAATTGGTCATCTTGCCTAATTATGAATTGTAGAGTGCCTAGATTGATAAAGTGGATAAATAAGTGCATTTTTCTATTATAGATCAAAAAATACTGAATCCAAACCCAGACCGGGGGAAAGCCAAGCAAATCGACTAAATCGACTAGTCGCCACATTTTGTAGTCCGAGGTAAGTTGTATGTAAATAATACAACTACATTGCTTATGTATGTTTTGAATTGTATTTGAATTATTATAGCATGAATTGCTTGATTTTGGAAATGAGATAATATGATGAGAACAGAGATATTAGAATTCCCGAATGAACCTCAAGAAATAAATCGGATATTCATGCCATGGCATTTGGGTCACTTGTGTGAGCTAGTGTAAGACACGTCTGGGACATGCATCGGCCACATTATGAGAGCCAGTGTAAGACCATGTTTGGGACATGGCATCGACATTGAGACAAGTGCTAGTGTAAGACATGTTTGGGACATGCATCGGCCTCGAGACGTAAGCTAGTGTAAGACATGTCTAGGACATGCATCGACTACGAGATGTGTCAGTGTAAGACCATGTTTGGCACATGGCATCGGCACAGATATACTAGAACTTGTATAAGACCATGTCTCGGACATGGCGTCGATGTTTGACCCCCTATTTAAGGCTAAATGAGTATCCGATAATGTTCTAAATAGTTCAACGGTGAAAGTATAATTTAAAGTTAACTAGGAAAGTATAATCGTGTTGTGAGTGGTATAGGTACCTATATGGTATGTATGAAATGTGAGCTCAATATATGCTATATGAGGTGTAATGAATATTAATGAGTAAGTTTTGCTAAAGCCACTTGTGTATTATGATACTTGTTGATGAATGGTAAAAATATGTTGTATATTTATTTATGTGCAACTTACTAAGCTTTATGCTTACTCCTTCTCCTTTTCCACTTTTTTATAGTGTCGCCTATCTAGCTCAAGGATCCACGGAAGTCAGAGATATCGATCACACTAAAAAATCAAAGCTTTCGGTATAATTTGATTTATATTTTTGAATATGGCATGTATAGGGCTTAGACTTTGTTATTTTTGTGTCATTAAAAACTGGCCAAATGTGTTGGCTTTGGTTGAGAACTCTTCATTTTGTATTAAGCCTTGAATGATGGCTAATATTCATTTTGATTTATATGTAAAGATGTTATTTTCATAGATGAGTAAAATACACAAATGGAATGTTATTTATTGTGGCTGATTTGGTTGCATGGGATAGTCTTATCTTGATTGTGGTTGCTATTATGCAGGTTGTGTAAGTAAGGGTAGCAAATAGGCTTGGTAAATAGCCTTATATTGTCCATACAGGTAGACACATGGGCGTGTGTCTAGACCGTGTGTGACGCACGGTCTGTCCCATGGGCGTGTGGTCTGGCCGTGTGTCCCCTGCACGTAAAAGTTTCAAGTCAGTATACATGATAGTAAACACACGAGCAGAGACACGGTCATGTGTGTCTAGACATGGGCATGTGCATTGTCCGTGTGATATTTTGGGGATACTGACGTTAGAAACAGAATGTCCATGTTTTTGCACACGGGCGTGTCATGGTCGTGTGAAAACCCCTGTAGGTGTGCATTTAGAATTAATTCCATACAGGTGGAGGACACGGGCGTGTCTCTATATTACGTAGGCCGTGTGAGCCACACGGGCCATCAACATGGCCATGTTGAAATGGCCACATAGGCGTGTTGCCCCTCTATACAGGTGTGTGCCCTATTTCAAAGTCAAATTTTTTATAAATGGTTTAAGGACTCGGGTTGATCCCGAATAGTTTTCAATGGTCGATTTGAGGCTCGTAGGCCTATAATAAGAAGTTTTAAGTAGAAATTGAAAAAGTTCTAATTTGGATCAAGTCTCGATGACTTGGGCAATGTTTGTGTGCATGAGATTGAGTTAAGTAATGCCTCGTATTCCGCTCTGTCGTGGGTTAAGGGTATGGGGTGTTACAATATATTTGGTAGACTTTGTTTTAGTTTGGTGTATATGGCATGTACTAGAACTCATTTATATGTGTGATATTGAATCCTAGTTGTGCAAGTGATATCTTTAAATTTATGTTGCTAGGTTGAATAACTAAGAAAGTATGCATGTTTGCTTAAATGATTTAAATGAAATCAATGACCCTATATTGAATTGTGGCAAGTGATGAAATAAAAGTAAAATTCATTATGTATGTGTGCTTTGTATATGTTAGTATGGAAGCGTTTTGTCGTGAAGTATTAATATGGTAGTGTTTTGTCATGAAGTATTAGGTGTCAATCATGGCACATTGGTTAAGCATTTGAATTGATTCTATTATATGTTTTGGATGCCACTAAGGGTGTCTAATGACCTATAAAATTGTATTGTTGAAAATGTTTTATGTACCTAAGGAAATGGATGAAACCTTTGCATGAAATGGGTCGTTTTTGGGCTCACGCGGCTTGGGACACAAATGACAACACGGTCGTGTAAAGTACACAGGCGTGTGCCCATAGCGTGTTTTAAATAGTATAGGTGCAGATATCACACAGAAAACACACGGCTTGTGACACGACCGTGTAATCCAAATTAAAGAGTTACACGGTTCATGCACACGAGCGTGTAGGTTAACCACACGGCCATGTTTGGAGCCACATGGGCTAGACTCTGTCACACGGCCGTGTGACCCCTGACTCGAAAATTTTTGAATTTTTCCTAAAAGTTCTGATTTGTTCCAAGTTGGTCCCTAAATGTTTGTAACTTATTTTTAGATCTTCAAAAGCTCGATTTAAGACCCAAAACCAAATGATCTCTTTTATAATGAATATTACTTGTAATTATGGAATTGAATTGATTATTGAATGTAAATCATATTGACTATTCCAACTTGACTAGTAACATCCAGTATCCTATTCCGGTAATGGAAACGGGATATGGGTGTTACATAAATTTTGGTGATTGATATAGTAAATCGAGAAAGAGGACTGAATTGAATAAAATGAAAAATAGCATGATTTAATTTATATGTGGTACTTAGTATGAAATTGAGTTAAAACATGTTTTATGTTGTATTCAAATGGTGAATTGATGATGAATTTAGAGTGATAAAATGTGAATTGAACTATCTAATGAAATTGGAAATTGTTTACCGTATTAACTATACATGTTTGTACTTTGGTTTATTCGATGATGCACTTATGTGACAATATATTTGCTTCTGTTTATCCGATTATGTACTTACGTGCCAGTATATTTGCTTTGATACATCCAATAATGCACTTATGTGACAGTTGATTGCCTCGATTTATCTGATGTTGCATTATGTGGGCCAATATAATTGTTTTGACTCATCCAATGATGCACCTCGTGTGCTAGTATAATTGCTTCGATTTGCCCGATGATGCACTATGTGTGCCAGTATCTTTCCATCGGTATATCCGATGATGCACTGCGATGCCAAATTGAGATGTAGGTTGATTAATCCATCAAACCATATTGAAATTCAAGTCAAGTTAATAAGTTTATATAAACATGATTTAGCTATATGGATGATTGAAATGATATGTGAATTGATTTGGTATAATTACACACATATGGAATATGATATTTGATATCATGTGAAAGACCATACGAAATGGCTAAAAATATGCCCTAGGGGTCGGTTGTATTAAATGAGCTTATAAGCTCGAAAATGATAGAAATGTGATATGAAATGTTGATCATAATAAACTAATAAGCATATGTGTCTATAAATGACAATGTGAATTGATTAAGTTGTATAAAATATGAATGAAAATGAGATTAAACATCATTTTGGTACATAATTGTATATATAAATAAATGAATTAGATATGTTAAATCTTTGTTAATAGAGTGGATAATATAAATGTTAGTTTTATTCTCAAATGAAATGCCATAGGAGAATGATATATTTATATTGAATATGCAAATTTGATTTAGTTGAATTGTAGCATATTTCTATTGAATTCTTATATTGAATATGCTTATTTTGTGACTTGAAATATAGAAATTACCACTGAGTGTATTTGCTCAGTGTACGATTTGTTTTCTCTATGCGCATGTATAGTAGATTCCCAATAGTTCGAGCAGCAGATCCAACATCCAGCAATGGTCCCCAACTCAAAAAAGTTTGAATAAGTTTTGTTTTGTTTTAAGTATGACATGTACTTAGGTTGAGTCCTTTTTTTGGCTTAGTATGATACTATGAACTTTTGGAATTGGAATTGATATTTTGGAAAGAATTATATGTTGATTTTTGTAACTTAGTTTTTCATAATGTTAGCTAATATATAAAATGTAATTTAACTGATATGGTAAATGGTAATGAATTTATATATGCATGTTTTCATATGACAAGTATCTTAATGGTTAGTGTGGTGAATTAACTTAGGTATTTGGATGAAAATGATGAAATGAATGGAATGTCTATATATTAGAAAGAGCTATGACTTGAATTTGAAACCATTGGAGGCATGTTGTTGGCTAGAAAATATGTTATGGTTTGAGTTTTAGTTGATAGGAAATTGCAAGTTGTTGATCATATAACATTTTGCAAAAATAGTTTGTCACGTCGTGGCGTCGAGCGTATGTTGTCACAACGATATCAAGCCACTATGCCATGACGCAATGTCGAGCATGGGTCATTACGATGAGAATTAGTCAGTATGTTGCATCGCAACAAGAAACCCCTAAACGTCACGACGTTAACCTGAAATTTTGTAAATATTACAATTTAGTCTTAATTCAACCTCAAGTTAGCATTAGAGCTTTCATAAGCTCGTATAAGACCCAAAAATGATTACATATCATATTATATACTTGTTGTACTTATAATCAAATGTTTAATTTTGTTAATCAAATTATGATTTGATCGTAACTACTCTAGCAACGAGTGTAATATTTTATAGCTCGAACTCAACGATCAGGTTGGGTATGGGGTGTTACAAGAACACTAGAACCTAGGTTGGCCATTGTCGTCCATATTTACCGCACTAAATTGTTGACTAGTAAATCAACAAAGAAGGAGACGATGGTGGTTGTGAAAGTGGTTCACCTTGGTTAGGGTGGAGAGCCACTTAGTATATTGTCCGGCAAGGTTGTTTTGCTAAATGAATTTGGATGGTAGAGAAATTTTTCTGTCTTCCTCCATCTCTCAAGTCTTGTGTTGGAGTTTATATATGTGGGACAAAGGAGTCCATGCGTCTTAAGCCTATTGATAATAGAGTTATGACAGTGATGTGATGTCCTAAGTCAAGAATATAATTTCTTAAGAAAATTGGGTAATTAATGATTTTAAGACCCCCATGTGCGCTCAGTGAAGGTGAATTAGCAATAGTCTTTCATGACTGTAATCTTAGATTCACTTGTTGTTGAGGTTCACCCAACAATGATATGTATAGGGCGTGGTCTGCTTATCAAGGACACGTGGAGGGGATACATGGAGCAAGCATAACAACTTTCAAAAAAATATTATTTTATTTTATTTAATAAATTATTCTCATTAAATTCACATTTGCATAAAATGCAAATTAATTTAAAAATTCAAAAATTTACTTTAATATTAAAATTAAAAGCTTTTAAGAATAAAAAAATATAAATTAAGATTTATTTAACTAAAAAACATAAAAGCTTATTTAAAGAACGTATAATAATTTAAGATTTTTTGTAAATATATAAACCTATAAAAGTTAAACATCACATTGTGGAAAAAAAAAGGTTTATTATCATGTACCATTTTTTGTAAATGTACTATTTGTTTGTAAAAGTACGAGGGTTAAAAATCAAAATTTTTAACGCTTGGTACTTGGATTTTGGGGTTCTCTAAGTATATTGGCTGTTATTCGACACTTAACGTTGAGCTTTGGAGGGGATTTCCAAATAGCTTATAGTCTAGGCCTCCAACGGGTTGTGCTTGAGATAGACAGTTTGGTAGTTATTCATTTGATCCAAGCGATGTCAGGGGAGTCCAACCAATCAGTAATGGTACATGCAATTAGAGATATTATTCAACGTTCTTAGATAAATCGAGTTACATATATCTTTAGAAAAGGAAACTGAATTATTGATTGTATGACAGCAATAACGTTTTCAAGACCTTAAGATGGATGTATTTACATGCGAACTCCTGAGTAAAATTTTTCACAAACTTTATGATGATTATGCTGAAGTCACTTCAACTCAGCTCGTCTAATATAATTATATTCTTCATGTGCAAAAGGAATCAAAATTTTTCGCATCAGAATTTCCAACCAAATAAACGATAAGATTGATGTAAACGAGATAAGTGATATTTTCATTTGGGCGTTAATGACACGTGGTTTACGTATATTATTTTTTCCCATTAATAAGACAAAAACTTGTTGGCTATGAAAGGTATTTGATTATTGAAGGGTAAGCAGATTTGTTTACTTGGATGTTGATTTTAGGAGAAAAACAAATCAATACTTACTGGTCCTATTTTTATTTTTTTGTTTTAAATTCAGTGTTCTTCGATTATTCTTAACACTAAGGATCAATAATTATTCGCCTATCTATTTTAATAACACAATATGTTATTATTCTATTGTTTCGTTTAGATGGTATATAGCATCATGAGATTGCTGCATTTTTTTTTTAATATATCTTAAAAGATATATTATATTTTTCAATGGATCATAAAAATGGTTATATATTTAATGTTAGAGAAAGAATAATTCAATAAAAACATAATACTAGAGTAATTAGATAAATGTGCCTAGAATATTTATTTTTATTAGTAGTTTAATTAGTAATCATATTGTCAAATATTTTTGGGACTGTCATATTTTATACAATATTTTAATTTTGGATTTTGTTATGTAATTAGGGAAATTTTTTTCTTTAGTATTATTAGTAACTTTTATAATAACTAATATCATTTTAGATTTTAAAATTGTGTAGTTATGTATTTATAATTTATAGTACTAAACATGACTTAAAAAAATTATGATGTAATTACATTTTATTAATTGAATATATATATAAAAGGTAGAGTTGCGTTCATCCTAAACTACTTGAGACTCAAGAGGTTTGTCTTCTTTTTTCCCTTTTGATCATAAGAGGTTAGGTCTATTCCTTTGAAAAAGAAATCCAGTAAAATCAGCATGTTTTAGTGCAAGGAATAATGTGATTCTGTTATGGACATTATTAGTCAGATGTGACTTAGAACTTGAATAAATTTGAAAATTCTGCAACTTCAGTTGATTAATCAAATCTCGAAGTTTTTGTCATGCACTGATAGCAGACAGCTTAAACCAAGATTTCAATCTCTAATTGGCTGCCTTTAAAGAAGTTAGAAGGTATGGTAGGTATGCATAAAACATGAGAGAAGGGAAGTTTATAAGGTTCTCATACCATTTAAAATCAAGCCATCTATGCATTTTATACAACTACTATTCAAGTTTAATTCATTTTCTTTTTACTGCATTTAAGAATAATTTAGATTTAACTTATATTAAATCGAGTCAAATTAAATAATTTAACCGATAACTTAAATCCATAAGAAATACATGCACCCAAACACTCTTTTTTAAGTATATTCCTACTATGAAAACAATATTTGCAAACAAACAAACCAAAAGATGACTTTTTATACCTAATATAATTTTGTAACCCCCAAAATAACTTAAGCTACAAAAAAAATAAATAAATAAATAACATTCAAAATAATTTAAGAGATACAATTGTAACCTCCAAACAAAAGTTAAACACAAAATTATAACTCTAACAAAATTTTAAAAATTGCAATTAATTGAAACAATTCTAATATTATAATCTCTCAAAAACATAAAATCATAACCTCCAAAATTATCACCTCACAATTAAAACTACAGCATTGTAAATTTACCTTCTTACACAAAATTATAACATAAAATAGTCATAATTGGTTGTTAAATAAAAATAATTAACACACAAAATTATAATTACTAAAAAATAAAAAATTAATTTTGAATAAATGAATTTATTTGTATATGTATATAATTAAAACATAATTGATGGAAAAACAAAGTATAATTAATTAAAATGTAACCATGAAATTAAAAATAATTATAACATTTGAAATTTTCAAAATGCTTGAAACTCCAAAGACTAAAAAGAGAGTTGGAAATATAATGTGTATCATACTAAATGTAACTATGCAAAAATATATAAGAGATATATAAACTATATTAAAACACAATTAATTTAAAATATTAATACAAAATTTAAAAAGAATAATAATTCATATAATAAATTAAACTTATCACATGTCAAACCCGACCCGATAATCGATTCCAAGTATAATGTGTCACAACTTAAAATCTGACTAACTTGTAGCAAAATATTTGGTGGAAGCTTTATAAAATTTTGCAAAATTATAAATATAAAACGTATAATAGTTATTACATTGCAAAGGTTTAAATGTCATCATTGGCAAATTAAATTAATGAGCAAACCATTTGGCGTACAAGTTCAAATAAATAAACTTTATTAAACGAAATATAATAATTTAAATCCAAGCATTGAAATTTGATAAGGTTCTCATAAAAACATAGTATTGTCAACATAGTAGTTCATTATACATATCATTTCAAAAGAACATTAACACGCCACCTCCAAGAGTCATGCATGATACAAAACAAAACAAATAACTCACAATAGTAGTAACCCTTTGGCATAGTCCTTTTATCAACCCTTGCCCGCATTCGAAACTGCCCGCGACCCCAGTACCAAGTCCCTTTGACGGCAACGGCCCACTGGGGGGTGTAAGTTGAGTTTGTAGGCTCGGTCTTGGCTCGACCAAGTCCCGGTGGGACTTTTCCCCTCGTAGTTCTCGTGCCAAGCGGTTGTGGTGCGCCCTCGTTCGTTGTTCCTTCCGCTCCCCTACCATTCGGTTGGGTGGGCTGTTGGGCGGTGTGCGTGGGCGCTACTACTAGTACGCAATAGGCATATGAGTGGTGTTTTGGTTGTGTGTATTGGCAGGCTCCATGCTACTCGCATCGAACTGTCGAGCCGCACTCCTCTTCATTAACTCCCCTTGTTGTAATCGAACTCAAGGGGTGCGATCGGGATCCTGTGCTGCGTACCTAAGCCAGATGGAATTATGGATGTGTTGCCGTCCCTTCTCCATCCCGTGCCCTTCGGGGTGCGTGGTGGACCTCAATCGTGCCTTGTGTCCCGAGTGCGCCCCCTTAAATCGGTGTGGCCTCGTCGGTGCACTGGTGCTCGATCGTGCTTTCGGATGCGGAAAATGTTTTTGAGAGTAGGGTTCAGGCCCTGTCTTTCTTCAGTTAGCAAGCCTGAGAAGGAGAAGATAACAGAGTAAGTTCATACAAAGTTAGTGAGTTCCAAAGAGAAATCATATACATCATTACTTATAATACAATTGAACCTTTCAAAAGGACTTAAATGATGATCTTAGTACACCTAATGGTGTGAACAGAACACAGGCTGACTTAATACGCCAATTACTTAACACATGGGCAGATACTGTAAACCCATTTAGCACAACCGGATCAACCGGATCCAAGTTTTGGGTGTCACTTACTAAAACAGATGTAACCTAGACTCTTTTATTCGCCTATGTACTAGACGAGCAACGACATAATAAAATTTTCTACTTTCGTTTACTGAATTACATAGTGTATTCTTATTATGTATAACTTATTGTACAGTGTAAAATCACGTTTACAATTTGAATAATGCAACTATTGTTTTCGTCTTATTTCTATCACTATACAGAGTATTACATCTTATGCGCAGACTTGAGTTTCGCCATAAGGCTTCTTGTATAAACTCGTGTGTAACCATTACTTCTAACTAGTCGTATCACTCTCTTAGTTTCCTTTGGCGTGGACCGTAACTCTACCATAATATGTTTCTTCTATGTATGCATATCAGCATGGACTGTCACTCTTATGCATGGCCTTGACATTGTCTCTCATCTCTTATCTTTCTAACATATATTACGATTAGATGTATCCATAATAAGTTCACAAGAACTTAATAAGCGTATTCATAAATTTATTTATCATTTCATTTTAATTATAAATATTACACATTACTCTATGAAACCAAACAGGTACTCATTAAACTCAGCAAGAACATATATTAAATCTTTAAATACCTTTGACTCCTTTATATTCTGTAAACAATCTTACCTCAGTCGTTATCGCACGACTTAATTACAGGTTGTACTGGTAACTTACTTTCCATTTCACCTTCCTATTGGTGGTCAAGGAAGATTCCGTCCGCTTCTCATCATCATGTATTTCTCGCCATTCTTTCGTTGTTACCAGCCAGATTGTTGCACTTATTCAGAGTCTGCCACTTTGGTATTGCCATTGAATCTTTGTCCCAAGGTTATTTCACAGACTGTGCCACTAAGAAGTATTTTTTACTTCAGATGTCTTCACTTGCCTTCAGAAGCTTTAGACACTCGCTTGATCAATAGATAGCCACAAAGGTGTCTGCTTGACTTAAATAGGCACAGAGGTATCCATATATCATTAGATAGCCACAAGGGCGTCTAGATACATACAATATACTTCACAACGAAGGCACTTTCAATAGACTCAACCACGAAGGCTCTTCTCATAACAGAATCAGCCACAAGTCTTCACTTTGACAATTGCACCAGACAAGCTCACATGCAATAGAAAGCAGTCACAAAGGCTTCCACATATAACAAGTTTCACCACTATGGCTTACATGTAACAGAGAACAGCCACAAAGGCTTTCACATATAACAAATTTATCCAGAAAGGCTCACATATAATAGATTCAGCAACAAAGGCTTACCTATAACAGATTCAGCCACAAAGGCTTCACTTTTAGGTAATGGTTTTTTCAACAATAGAGATTTACCTAAACTCATCATCATAAGTTTTGCCCCTTATTGCCTAGTACGCACCCAACCATTATTTTCATATTTTCTCCGCACGATGCCATAGCCACCATTATAACAACCTAATTTCAGTGGTGTTGGAAACATTGGTTTTGGGATCATAATTTCGACTAGTGATTTATTATTCTATTATTAATTTAATGTCTACATGATTACATTAAGGTCTACATTAAGGTCGTATTAAAGTACATTAAGGTCGTATTAAAGTTTCGTTAAGAAAATTTGAAGTTTAAATGGTTAATTAGGTAAAACAAACTAAATCATAAAGGTTTAAAAAGTGAGTATATATTAGTTTAAAAGGCTAAATGGCTATGGAAAATAAATTTAATGTAATTAGATGGTAAATATATCATAATTAAGTTAGTGGATAGTTATGGACAAAGTTTTATTGAAATTTTTTATTAATAATAAGGGTAAAATGTTAAATTATAAATAAATACTAAAATAAACTTAGTAAATGCTATCGTCTTCTCCATTTCTTCATTGTTTGGTTTAATTCACCATTTTTGAAGGTGAGAGAGCTTCAACACTCCTCCTTGCTTTTGTTTTTGCAAATTGCAAGTTTCTTTCTAAGAAACTCAAACTTGCTTCTTACTAGCTCTTTCTGAAGTATTAGAGAATGCTTAGACTTCTCTTTGAATGCTTAGACTTCTCTTTGAATAAGTTGAACTGCCAGAGCGTCCACCATGGCAATAGCTTCCTTTACATCATCTTTGTTTCTTCCGGCCACGTTTCCTTTTAAAGACAAGCTCATCTTTAAATTTTTCAAATAAACATGTTTCCCCAATGATGCTACCTCTTTTATTATAGCCTTTTTAGACAACTTAGCATCAATAGCTAACCCTTTCTCGAACTTATTAGCAAGGTCACGAATAAAAAGGCAATGTTGTTGCTCTAACAAGAATGTAGTCTCACATACAACTATCTCCTTCATGGATAGAACTTTAGGATATCTTTTGGCATTTGCAATATGATTATTTTCCCCAATTTTGTAATTGGGAAAACGACTCGAAATAAATATTACATTAGCTAATACAACTAGAAGTTCCTTCTTTTGTACAGTATCGCCAAAAATTCTGACTTACCCTCATCGTTGTTCTGAACCTACTTCCATTGAGAGATAAAGTGTTGTGAAGTCCAGCCACATCAATGTGTATCAATTACAACTTTTCAATAGCTTTCCACGTTGGTTGCTTTAATGGAATTCTTGATTGCTTTCCTTGTGAGCAATCTCTGCAATTTAGAATTTAATATTCAAAATAAGGGAGACTTTGAATTAATTCCTTTCTTTGCAAATTTTCAATAGTTTCATGATTGAAATGTCCAAGCCTTTTGTCCCAAACTTCAACATGGACATTTGTGGCAGAGAATGCAACTTGCTTCTCCTTCAATGAATCAAGTGCAAAGCTCTTCCCTTTCATTTTTACTTTGAATACATCGTTGTCATTTTCATATTTGATTGAACATTGATTTGTTTCAAATATAACTTTGAAACCTTTTGAATTAACTGGCCAACACTAAAAAAATTTTAACTAAAGCTAGGTACAATAACACATCTTTGATAAATTTTGTACCTGAAATGCTTCTAATTGCAATTTGCCTTTTCCTTTGATTGCAATGTACTCACCATTGCTAATCTTTACTCAGGAAACTACTAAAGTATCTAAATCTTTGAAAAGAGCACTATCAAAAGTCATATGGTTGGTGTAACCATTGTCAATGAGTCACTTTTCACTAGAATGACATATTGCAAAGCAAGTAGCCACAAAGAGTTTCTTCTCCTCTTCTTCATAAGCAACTTGAGTAATGTTCTTTTCCTGCAAATTCACTTGTGTGGCAGTATTTTTTTGAGTATGGCTTTTGCAAATTCTTTGATGATGCCCCATCTTCTGACACTTTTCACATTACTGGTATGACTTTCTCTAGTATTTGAAAGGTGGATGACCCTTTCTTTCACAGTGTTTACAAGGAAGTAAATCAGATTTTGTTCATTTATTTGCAATTGAAGAATCAGATTTTGATATTCCCTTCTTGTTTTTTTCATGTTTCTTACCCTTTCTTTTTCGATTGTACTATGCTTTCGCAAATAATGCACCTTCAACAAACCCTTCAGATCTCATGAGCCTTCTCTATTTTTGTGCTTGCAAAGCATTCGTCAATTTATGGCAAACTAACCTTTGACAAATCTTTAGTTTTTTTCCAAAGAGAAAATAGTAGCTTCAAATATTTCAGAAACAATTACAAGAATTTTTTGAACTAATCTGGAATTAGGAAATTCAGATCCAAGTAATATTACTTTTTTTTTCGATTCCAAGCAATTGGTCAAAGTACTCATTCACCGTCTTAGAGTCTTTCATCTTCTGGAGTTAAAATTCTCTAATCAGGTTCAACATTTTTATACCTTTAGTCCTTTTATCTCCTTCATACCCCTCCTTCAAGCAATTTCAAACTTCAAAGGTTAACTTCATTGTCATGATTCTGAGAAAGATTTCATATGAGACTGCAACAAATAATGTAACTATTGCCTTTGATTTTCTTAGTTTCCTCTCCTTGTGATTCTTGGTATGCGCCATAGTCGGATTGGCAGCTAATGAAAGAACTTCGTAATCCTCCTCTATAGCTTCCCTGAAATCATTTGCCCATAGATGAGCCTCCATCCTTACTACCCAAACTTGGTAACCTTCACCTTTGAAAATGGGTGATGCAAGTGTCGTGAAAGGGATTTTTGAATCCATAAAAGAAGAAAGAAGACAAAATATTTGCCCTTAATTACAATTTCCTCAAGAAGTTAGCTTTGATACCAATTTATTGGAGCTTTTGAAAAAAACTTAATGTGAAAAGAAAACAATAAAGACAAGAGGAAAGTTGAAGTAACTTTTATTAAAAGTATTTGTTTTATTCAACTAAAACTAGTGTTTATATAGGAAAAATTTCAACTACCATTGACTAATATGCTACTAAAAGATTCATAATCTCTAAAAATCAGGAACAAATCAAAACTTGCTAAAATTAACTAGATTATTTTATTATAATAACTGAAGTAAATCTTCAACAATGAGTTTTTGTGGAACCATATCTTCCACAAAATGCCTAATGTCCATCCTATTAACATGTCATCTTAAGAATTATGCATACCCAATATGAGATCATAAGATGAGGATTGTAATTTTTAAAATCTTGCATGGTGTAAGATTTCACGAGCTTTTGAGTACCAAAATAATGCATGATCTAAATATTCCAGCTAACCACAACATGAACAATTTGATATTGGAATGAGTTGATATAACTTCTACCAATACGATTTTGATTACCATAATTTTAATGTTTTTTGTTGAATTTGAGAATAAATATAAAATATATTTAATTTTTAAATTATTTTATATATATCTAAAATATTATATTTTTATATTCATACCAATAATTTTAAAAACTTCATTGGCATATAACATAGACTTGATATGGTTATTGATTGTGGCAAAGCAGAAAGGCTTACTTGCCAGTTTGCCAGTTAGGCCTGCTACACTAGCCAATATCCACTACCATACAGATTATACTTGTTTAGGAAAACGACTAGTGACTCTAAGCATTGGTGAATTTTTTTAATTAAAATAATTAAAATGTCTATGTAATTGATAAAGATCAATTTTTTGAGAGCTGTTATTATCTTTTCAATAATATTGTATTTTAGGTTTTTTTTTTTAAAATAAAATGTATATTATTTTAAATTTTTAGCTTTTTAAAATTGATGTTTTGTCTTTAGCCTTCATAAATACATCACGAATTATATTTTCAAACAATGATTAAAAGTATATTGTAAGATAATAAAGTGAAGTGTTGTAACCGATTTTCAGCCAGCCATAATCCACTATCAAAAATAAAATAAGAGAAATAAAATGCTTAATATCTTTTTCCTTCCTCTGCTAAAACATTAGCAAATTAATGACTTAGATGAGAAGTAACTAATGTCATAAGACTTGTACGGCTTGTATTATTATCAAGTCTTTCAAAAGTAATCAATGTCACAACACTTGTAAGACTCGCGTTAGTATTATCAAGTCTTCTATTGAAATTTAATTTTAATATGGGTGCGGTTGATCATGCCCCCCTTTACTAAATTTTCTTTTTCTTCTTCTTTATTTATTTATTTATTTAAGTTTTGCTCATCTTAAAAATAATAATTTAATTTAATTTTTTTAGTTTTATAATTAAATAGAAAATGTACATTTTTAACCCTTTCAAAAAAAAACAATTTAAAACCTTTTTCTATAAATTTTATTTTTTAACTTTAACCTCTCTAAAATTTTATAATTTTAACTTAACCTCTAACACAATATCTTGACTTCTCTGCTGAATTTTAGTCCTTAATACTAACTTGGACCCTTCTCCTATCAAAAATAATAATAACAATCAATAACAATAGTGGTGGCCATCAGTCGCTTTTCTTCCAATCCTTTAAAATAAAAAATTGTTCATTTAATTTATTTTTTTAAAATTTTAAATTTTAAATTAGTAAAAGTAAAATTACATTTTGATTTTTTTAAAAATAATAAAATTTTAATTTAATACTTTACAAATTATAAACATTTAAACTATTAAAATTTTAATTTAATTTTTTTAGTTTTATAATTAAATAGAAAATGTACATTTTTAACCCTTTCAAAAAAAACAATTTAAAACCTTTTTCTATAAATTTCATTTTTTAACTTTAACCTCTCTAAAATTTTATAATTTTAACTTAACCTCTAACACAATATCTTGACTTCTCTGCTGAATTTTAGTCCTTAATACTAACTTGGACCCTTCTCCTATCAAAAATAATAATAACAATCAATAACAATAGTGGTGGCCATCAGTCGCTTTTCTTCCCGTCCCTTAAAATAAAAAATTGTTCATTTAATTTATTTTTTTAAAATTTTAAATTTTAAATTAGTAAAAATAAAATTACACTTTGATTTTTTTAAAAATAATAAAATTTTAATTTAATACTTTACAAATTATAAACATTTAAACTATTAAAATTTTAATTTAATTTTTTTTTTCTGAATTCACCCTCACGTTGATTTAAACACTCTTTGGTTGAAGGGCTCCAACTCTAAAAAGAAAGTTGTTTTGAAACGAAAACCCTTCTCCTTTTCTCTAATTTCAAACATCTCCGAACCCCTTTCAAAGATCAAAATTAAGAGGGTTCCTTAGCTTATTTCCCTACCAAACCTGACTTAGCCGAAGAATCCATGGCTATGATAGAGGAGAAAGGTTGTTCATGTATTGACTATAAACCCATTAGCCAATATTGTTTATAATTTATAACCTTTTCTTAGCGGCTACTTAAAGACACCCAAAAATTATTAGGATGGTTGATTCCCCCATTGTTCCTAAAAGGTCAATTTTACAGATTCTTCATGTCCCTTTATCTCTCGATAATATAACAAACTTTATAGTACAACTTCAAATTTACAAACTTTGAAAAAAAAATTATGATTTCCCATCTAATATCTTTGATTATAATATTAATTCAAAACAAAAAAAAAATATGTTTTCAACAACACGAGAACAATGGTTAAAACACTTTATTTACATTTTAATGATCGATCAGAATTTAAACTTTATTGACATAGTTCTCTTTTTGCAATTTGTAACTTTGACTTTGTTAAAAAAATTAAAATATAATTCTCTTTTTTGTAAATTGTAACTTTGACTTTGTTAAATATGTTGAGGAAATCCATTTTTGCATTCACTAAACAAGGTGCGTAAAAAGGAGACATCACTTCAATTCACTTGCCTCCAATTGACTTGAAAAGCTATGACTACTCTCTCTCTTTAAAGCTCTTTTAAAAGCCTTACTTTTCCTTTCAATTATTCTGGTTGATATCCTTCCCCTCTCAATCCTCGTGTTTTTCTGCATATACTAAAACGTATCTTCCTGTAATGTAGTCAGTGTATAAAACTTGTAATTCAAGCCTGTTGCATGGTTATCTGAGATATAGTATCAAGCAACCATATTCAATGATCCAAATGGGGCGCTCTTGGACACCATGATATATTCAACATCCTTAGGTGATGTGCCATTTGTAATTTGGTTGTGTATAAAGTTGGTAATCACCAAGTAGCAGCCTTTGGCTCCGTACCAACAGGAAAATGAAAATGAGAGAAAATACATGATAAATGATTAAATGTAATGGAATATTTGGTTAATAGAAAGCAAAATTAATGCATACATACTTATCTACAGCTGAACAAATATGTACTAACAGTTTTCACGTATTGCTTGAATGAATGACATAATGGGCTTCATTGTGCACGTGCTTCACGTACTTTATGATGATAACCATCTTGCAATATCATGCAAGCAAACAAGAGGACCTCTCCTATAACTACTCTCCCAAACAATGAGAAAGGGAGCTCTTCCCTTAAGCAATCTCTGAACTCTTACTCTGTGCAACCAGCACCCTTAGCTTTCACTACCTTCTCTCTGTTCTCTGCCTATTTAGGTGAACCAGCTTCCTTCTGATCACCACAACCTCCTCCTTATTTATTCCTTGTACTTAGTATCAACAGAATATATGTTGAAATATAGGTATCTTAAAAGAAAATTGAAAAAAAGGAGTCATGGTACCATAGTTTACAAAATTAGATTTTAAAGGTGCTTTGGAGAAGTTAGATAGTGAAGTCAAAAGTATGATAGCCAAAATAATTGTTGCTTTCTGTTTCCAACTTCTCCCTTTATAAAGCACATTGGCTTTGGCTTCCTTTCCTAGGCTTCCTATACCTTCTCTATCTTCCCTTTCCCCTCTTGCAAATGTCTCAAGTCTTCTCAAAATCTCCAGAACATTGTGCCAAGCAAGGAGGACTAACCATTGACAAGTCCTATAAGAAATTATTCTTTGCCTTTTCTGCATTTTTGACCATAGTTTTAGCCTTCATATTCCTCATCTGGCTTACCCTTCACCCAGCAAAGCCTCAGTTCGCCCTCAGGGAAGCTGATATATACCAACTCAGCCTCTCCGGCACTCACCTTCTCAACTCCTCTATCCAATTCACACTGCTCTCCAGAAATCCGAATAAAAAGGTTGGTATTTACTACGATGAGCTACAAGCATTCGCTGCATATAAAGGCCAACAAATTACTTTTGACAGCTTTCTTCCACCTTTCTACCAAGGACATGAAGAAAGCAACCTGTTAACAACATCTTTACAAGGAACAGGGCTGCCTGTGGCTCTGTCGTTTGGTTACGAAGTCAAACATGACCAGACTGCCGGGAGAATAGTCCTCAACCTGAAGGTAAATGGGAAACTCAGGTGGAAGGTTGGGACTTGGGTTTCCGGCCGATATCGCTTCAACGTTAACTGTGTTTCTGTTATGTCCTTTGGACCTAATGCCCCAACAGCTCCATTGAGTTCAAATCAAGCGGCTCAGTGCTCCACCGCTGTGTGAGATGATGTTTAACTATATGCTTGAAAGCTATTTAGTTCTATCTGTATCAGCTTGATGTTCTATAATTTTCATTGTTATATGAACTGTATGTATTCTCTGAATTGATAATTTATCAGAAAGACTGAAACTTAGGGATTGTAATGCGACAATATCTGCTTTGCAAGTGCCTGGCTGAGTATGAATAAGAAAATGAAGGTTCATAGTTTATTTGTTTAGTGTAAAAATATGTGTATATATATTTATATGAGGAGAGATTGTTTCAACATTGCTCGCCTAATCAGTTGCAATAATCTTGAACATCAAGTAGCTCAAAACTTCACAGAAAGTTCCTTAATCTCTATGCTGGATGTTATCAGTGTATTTTGCTAACTACCATTCAAAGAGAGCAAGAGGGTTCCACATCAAGAACCATAGGACTGTATTGCATTTAGTTGTTCTTCTCACATCAGACGTAAAACCAAACAGCGATCGAAAATTCTTTTCGATCAAAGATGTAACTTAGTTCGCCTTGTTAGAACTGAACTTAACTTCGAGGCTGATACAGGCAAAACTTGTGTAGGCCAAAATCCACAAAGACCATTCTATATGTTCCTAAATCCTACTCACTTACAATTGTACAAAACTCAGCAGTCAATATTATGCTCCAAGGAGTGAGCAAGCCTAGTGTGAAAGTTTGAATACAAGAAAAAGCTCACCAATTCCACTTGCTTCTTGTCAATTACAAAATCAATTCCTAATTAAAGACGAAAGTGGTTCAACAATCATAACTTCAGCTAAACTTGAAGAGATTTGTATATACATATAGAGTTCAAATATTCTTCTTTACTACACGAAGATAGCTACTTTTAATTATTTAGCATCTCAGCTTTAACCTCAAATAACAAGAAAATGGAAATCTATAACCTTTCTATTTGATGCCAAGTAATTCAACCAAAATTTCGCATCCATTCAGGAGCAAAGAGAATCAGAACAAACCCATTTCCAATAATGCTTCCTTACAGACACCGCTTTCTCCAATCTCCTTGTCCCATCAACATCCTCGTACTCTTCCTTTTCTTCAGTAACAAAATCTTCCTCAGGCAAACCTTCTACCCACGCCTCTACCGAATGTAAAACATAACGCGCCGGCAACCCTGGATACGAGACCGAATTTCGCTCCTCCAGTTTCTTTCGATAAGACCCTGGCACAATCCTCACGACCCTGGAAGAACCAAGCTCCTCTTTTACTGCTCGAGTCACTGCTTCTTCGGTAGTTTCATGGGGCTTCATTTTCTCGGACAACGGCCTAAACCGATCCCTAAAACTACCGTCCGACAATTCTTGTCGAGATTCGACGAGGACAAGGTTACCTTTACCGAGTATACGAACCGTAACGACATTAACGGTACGGAGTGGAGGGGAGGAGTCGACAAGCGATGTCTCACCTTCGGAAAGTTCCAGCCAGAGGTTGTGGAGGTTTTTGGTTCCAGGTTTGACCCCCCAGGACTCCAGCGAGTCAGAAGACAACCGGGGTTTGAGCCAATCAGAGAGAGCCTGTGGGGTTGCAAAGGATGCCCTGGATTGGCATGTGGTGGTCATTTTGGGAAACCGGCGTGCGTTTGGGGGGAAAGGAAGGAATTTGCGGAAGAGGGTATGGTTGGGTTTAGGGGAAGAGAAGAGAAAAAGCAGGGAAACTGCAGTTAGGAATAGGTCAGGCAGAGTAGTTATTGGCTTGGCAGGACCCAAGCTAGATTTCGTGTTATTTTGGGCATTGTTTAACGATTCTGGCGTCTTTGACATGTTACTGCGTGTTGTGTCTATGTACAAGGAAGATGCGTTGCAGGGGATGATCAATGATCTTGCCCATTTCGAGGAACAGAAGTGACGCCGAAGAAAAGAAAAAGAATGTTTGGGTTTTGATGGTTAAGGTTTTGTCTTGGAAATTAAGCGGTGGAAATTTTGAGATGATCAGATAGATTGATTATTCTGTTCCATATTCCTTGTATGCTACGATTTTTTGTGGCATAATTCCCAAGACTAACGGTCACGGTCAAATCGCGCTGTTCCTGTCTGTTTATCAGTCTTTGATGAGCCAACACCACGTACATATAGTAACGTTTTCCACAGTTCGGGCCCAAAGCAAATCAATATCGGGCTTCTCTTGTTTAATCATGCAGCGTCACTCTTTTCCTATTTTCCCTTCATGCAAATTCGAAATCATTTTCTATAATCTTTTAAAAGTTACTATTTATAAATAGAAGTTTAGCCAGATTAGCGTTATATATATATATGATATCAATAACCAAATTCAATCAAAATCCAAATATGCATTCGAGTCTCATATTTGTTGTGAGGACCTAACAAATAATTGTAGATTAAAGCTGGTCTTACAAAGTACTAACAAAATTATCAGCCAATAAAACTGATTCTACAGTTTTTAACTCCCACCTAATTACAAGCGTGAGCAGTATATGCAACAAAAATGAGAGTTGAATACATTTCAAGCAGGGAACCTCAAACTTTGAGAAGCTGCATTTTGTTGGAGAAGGCAATGGCAATCCAATCAGGCTGAGCAGCAGACCACTGCAACTGATTAATTTCGGAACTAGCCGAGTACATAGACAAAGGATCGATTCCGTTAGGCCCAGCTACAGTTGGTAACTCCCAAATAAGGGCATGCGTATCATCCCCTGCAGAGCAAATGTGCTTACAGCTCTGGGGAGCCCAAGCAATCGCATTGACACTGGCTCCATGTCTATCCAACTCAGCCACCGGCGTAGTAGGCGACCTTATGTCCAAAATCACAACTTTATTGCTATCCATTAGTGTCGTAGCCATATACCTCAAATCTTGTTTGTTCCAAGCTAATCTTAGCAAAGGGGTGTCCGGTTGAGGGCTTTCGTAGATGATAGTTGAGTGTTCTTTGTCCCTTAAATCGAAAATCCTTACGGACCCATCAGCGGAAACGGAACCGAAAACTCTAGCTTCACCCCAAGCGATGTCGTAAACCTCCTTGTCGTGAGCAATCAATTGGGTTTCCACAACGCCTTTTTCAATGTCCCAAATGGTGCAGGTGGTGTCGATGCTGGATGTTCCGATTCTATTGGGTTCAACGTCGTTCCAATCGAAGGAAGTTAAGGCAGCAGAAAACTCGCTGGTTTTGCTGTTGTCGAGAACGGAGATAAGTTCGATAGAAGAGTGCCCAACTTCCCAGAGACGGAGGTAGTCACCGGATGAAGCGAGGAGGTCGGAGGAGGAAGAGAAAGGGGATTTCCGGTGGGGTTGGAACATAAGTTTGGTGGGTGGGTAAGGGTGGTCGAACGACAAAGATGGGTGGGTTGTGAGGGTAAGTGATTCAGGGTCGAAAGAGATTATGTGGACTCTGTTAGTGTAATCCTCGATGAAACTGCCGAGAGCGATGCGTTGGTAGTTGAGATGGGTGACGGCGGGCGTGGAAGATAAGGCCATGGCGTAGAGTGGGTAGGGTGATTCGTAGGTTACGGCGTTATCGGATCGGAGGTGGGATTCCTGAGTTGAATTCTCCATTGGATTTTTTCCTCTAGGGAGAGCTCAGCTTAGTTTGGAGATATTAGGAAAGGATTAAAGTTTGCAGGGTGATTTTGTAGGAAAATGGAAGTAGATGGTAAGGAGACATCCTCAGTCGCCTCGTAGCATCGTTTGAGGTAGGTTTGACTTTTCGCTTGTAAATTTGGGTATCACCTGTCATTCAGCGCATCCAATTGAAACCTGGTCAATGTTCAACAAACGAGGCGAGGATGAACATGGACTTTTATTTCGTTTTAGTTTATTTTTCGAAAATGAATCGATTAATTAGCAAAATAACTCAAAGTGTAAAATCTTGTATAAAAATGGCTCATTTTTTACGGTGCACATCCATGACGGCATCTCTCCTAATCATTGACTCATGATTAATTTTTTTTAAATAAAATAATTTTTATTGGTGTCACTATTCTCATTGGTAATGTGACAGCCCTAAAGTGACCCTAGTCGGAAAGTGGTTTCGGGACCACTAAATCGAGTCATAAAAATAATTAACCGTCATAGTTGATGCTTATTATATGTATGTATGCATGTACAAAAATTTCATATTGGAATTTTGTTAATTGTAAGTGAATTTTATTAAATAGGACTTATATGCGAAAATTTAGAAATGTGCTAGGCAAATGTAAAGTGGCCTATTTATGCATGTTGCAAAATAATTGTACTTGCATGTCAAATTAACTAAAGAACAAGATGGTGGCCGGCCATGCTATAAGTTAAAGCCTATTATAAACATTTGGTGTTAGTGTTTTATGGGAGAAAGAATAAAATAAAAGGTTAGTAATAAAGTAATAAAAAGGGAGGGGTGATGAAAACAAAGTTGTCTCATCCATGTTTCCCCCCCATTGCAGTGACTTGAGGAAGAAAGAAAAGAAGAAATCGGTTCTTCTTGGCTGAAATGAAAAGAGGAAGAAGGGAGTGAAGCATTCGGTTATCCTAGGTCAATATTAAGGTAAGAAAGTTTATACTAGTTCTTGAAATTTTAGTTGATATGGAGTGAGATATCAAGTTATTTTTGTAACCCATGTTGAAATTTTGAGTGTGGAATGAGTAAGGTTTTCGGCTATGGAGATTAATAAGGGTGATGGTTGTTGTTTCATGCTAAATCTAGATGAACAATGGTAGTTGCTTACATCTTGATATTTATGAGTTCCTTTCTTGGTTCTACCTTAGACCCACGAAGTATATTTTTATTTAGTGTTGTTGGAGATTGATGATAGAAGCTAATGAATGAGAGTTGGATAGATATTATGAGGTTAAAATTCATGGGATTGTAAGCTTGTAAGTCGGATGATGTAATTCATGCTTTGTGAGGGTAAATGGGTTAAAAGGAGCATTCGGCCATGATGTAAAAGCATGATGAAGTGATGTTAAATGCTTTGAATATTGAGTATATGTTGTTATAAGTTGAATTTAAGGTTTGTTAAATTGTCTTTGTCATTGCCGAATGTGTGTAGTTAAAGAAAAAATTTGTTAAAGTGCTTAGTTAATTGATATTAGGTTAATGTATGTGTTTTGAATTGATGGAATGGAGAGGATGCTTTAATTGTGTTATGAACAATTATATGTTAAATTAAGGTTTGCTAAGCTAGCTATTAAGGTGAAGTACAAATGTTAATATTTGATTGCTAGTGTATATATGGGTATTAGCCGAGTTTTGAACTTGAAACAAAATGGTATTTAGTCAATACAAGTAACCATATTCGTAGAATGTACTAAGTATAGAATCGGCCTCAACATAGACATGCATATTCGGCAACATGAGGTAGATTGATGTTGCATGTATTCGGTTAGAGGCAAGCATATTGATGCTTTTATCTTGGCTTAGATAATCGGCTAAAAGAGAGTGTGGGCTAATATGTTGAGTTGAATCATGATTTCATATATATGTGACTCTAATGTCTAATGTATATATGGGTTAAGTACCTTGAGTTTCTCTTTTTGATGTTCAAATGATTAAATCAATTTATTTGTTAAATTAAGCTCAAGAGCAAAGGGGAACTAAATCCGATAAAGGGAAGGAAAAAGTGATCGAATAGCTGTCGAAATCGTTCGACAACATCCGAGGGAAGTTTTCGAGTAATGAAACTTAGTTTACGATTTGATTAAGTCATGACGTATAATCATAACAAATATACGGTGATATAATGATTCTACTTGAATTATATGTTGAGTTGATTAGTCTATACGTATGATGGGTAGCCGTATGTGCATAGAGATCATGTCACAAAGCAAACCAATCATGCTGTTTGTATGTGGCTATTGAGCCGAAAATGGGAATGCTTAATAATTGATTTGTGTTTGAATTCTAGTTATGAAAATGAAATAAGGATGTGTCACGATTTACTGATATGTGCATGAATATTCGGATGATAACGAAGGCATTTGTGCTAGTGACTAATTCCGGGCTAAGTTCCGAAGGCATTTGTGCGAGTTACTATATCCGGGCTGTCTCGAAGACATTTGTGCGAGTTACTATATCCGGGCTAAGTCCCGAAGGCATTGGTGCGAGCTACTATATCCGGGCTAAGTCCCGAAGGCATTTGAGCGAGTAGCTATATCCGGTTAAATCCCGAAGGTACTTGGTTTGGGAATGAGCGATTTTGCTGTAATAATTTCAATTAATATGCTCGTAAAATCCCAACGATGAGGTATGTTTCGTATATGCATTGGATTAATTGATTCTTTTTAAATAGTATTCGCCCAGTCGATTAATGAGCTTCCGGCTTTTGGTTAAGTTGATTTCTTATGTATGAGTATAAGGGTTGGTAATGTGAAGTAGGTATGATTTTGAGAATGTGTGTATATGAAATTATCCGTTTAGTCATATGAATGCTATACTTCAATTGTGCCTAATTTCATTGCTCAAAACTTACTAAGCATTAAATGCTTACTCCGTTTCTTTGATTCTCTGTTTTATAGATTTTGGTTCGTCACCTATCGGACTCGGGATTGTCAAAGTCGAAGTCGTCCACACTATCAAAGCCCTTTTGGTACACTTTTGGTTGAACTCTGAAAATGGCATGTATAGGACTACCCTTTTGTTGTTAGTCAAGTACCTTGGTGTTGTATATATTTGGATAGCCATGCGAAAATGGCTTATATATTTTGAGCATAGTGTTATAATCATTTTGTATGTATATGGTTAATGAGAGGAGTGGATATGCTTGGCAATGATTGGCCATTGGAATGGTTAATCATGATCATATTTTGTGCTATATATGCTAAAGGGCTAGTTGAATCATGGAAACTATGAAATAGGTAAAGTCTACCTTAAAGGCAGATGCTGACCGTAGCAGTGTTGTAAATTTGAAAAATCACTAAAAATAGTAGGAATGGAATTAAATAGTGAATAGATTATGTAATTGAACCTTGATGAATCTACTTTCATATGGAAGAAACGAAACAATCATATGAGTCGTAGTTTAAGAGATATTTAAGTTTTCATGGAACAGGTCCAGAGCGATTTCTGGATCCCCTGATCTGACTTTGGAAATTCACTATAAACTAACCAGAGATAATTAGAAGTCATTCCATATATTTATAGATTCCTTTTTGAGTCTAGTTTCCTTAGAAACAAACGACATAAGTATTGAAGCCCTGTACAGGGAGATATATAAGTCGTAATGCATGAAGGTCAGAGCAGTCGAACCCTAAAACAGGGGAGACTTTAACTAATAAACTGTACTAATTGGCCCAACCAAAAATTCTAGAAAAAATTTGCAGATGGACTTATGGGTCTAGTTTCAGAAAAAATTTACGGAACTAGTTTTTGAGTTTTGGAACTCTAGATATGATTTTTAAGGTGACAGTGACGCAGTTAGCCAGCTTGTCTGGAAATTTTAAATGAACTGTGTTTTACAATGAAATAAGTTCGTAAATACCTCGTGTTCGACTCCAGCAACGGTCTCGAGTACGGGGTGTTACAATTTTATTGGTATCAGAGCCACGGTTTAGTCGATTCTATGACTACCGTAAAATGTTTGGGTCTAGCTATACATGCCATTATGCGATTATTTGATAGTGTGGTGATTTCTGACAATTTAAAATGTGTTTATTTATAGTAATGGATCCCGATCCCAATCGAGCGGTAGCTGATGATCTTGAGAGTGTAGCGCCTGCTCCCGTGCAAGGGACAGCGCCGACGGACTCTCAACCTATTGCTAGTAATCCGAACGATGAAGCTAGACAAGCTTTTTATAGCGTGATGAATGATTGGTTCAACCAATACATTCGAACTAATACGGCTGTTCCACAACCTCCATTCCCGACTAATACCACCCCCGCACCTACAATACTTCCGGAAACTGACCAAATAAGGTCAAATAAGCCCCCAGTTGATAGAATCCAAAAACACGGGGCTACTGAATTTAAAGCTACGATAGCGATGATGCCGAGCAAGCTGAATTTTGGTTGGACAACACTATTCGGGTCCTCGATGAGCTATCTTGCACACCCGATGAGTGCCTAAAGTGTACTATCTCCTTGCTACGTGATTCTGCCTACTATTGGTGGAATACATTGACTTCTGTTGTGCCCAGAGAGCAAGTAACTTGGGAGTTTTTCCAAACCGAGTTTCGGAAAAAGTATATCAGTCAGAGATTCATGGATTAAAAACGGAAGGAATTTCTTGAACTTAAACAAGGTTCCATGTCGGTTACCGACTATGAACGAAAGTTTGTAAGGCTTAGCTGGTACGCTCGAGAATGTATTTATTCAGAAGCTGTGATGTGTAAACATTTTGAGGATGGACTGAATAATGATATAAAGCTGTATGTTGGCATTTTGGAAATCCGAGAATTTGTGGTACTTGTCGAGCGAGCTTGCAAAGCCGAGGAGCTCAGTATGGAGAAAAGAAAAGCTGAGGTGGGAGCAAAGGAGTTTCGTAAGAGGTCTTCAGGGAAGCCCTTCCAACAGTCATCGAAGAAATTTAGAGATGACTTAGGCCGGTCTAGATACACTTCGGGTTTTTCTAGACGAGATCGCGATCGACCCCCTGTGAGTGCACGAGTCACTTCGGTCGCCAGTGTTGGAAATGATCGTCAAGACAGAACGGAGTGTCAATATTGTGCTAAATGGCATTCGGGGAGTTGTAGATTCCATGACCACTCCTGTTACAAGTACGGATCAGCTGACCACTTTATTAAAGATTGCCCGAGATTGTCTGAACAGAACGTAAATCAGAGTGGGAAACCTGGTGCTACTACTGCTCGGGGTAGACCATCTAGAAATACGGGCAATGCTAGTGACGGTCAGAGAGGATCTAGAGATGCTACAACCAGATCTGAGGCTCGTGCTCCTGCTAGAGCTTACGCTATACGCGCACGCGAGGATGCTTCCTCGCCAAATGTTATTACCGGTACTTTTACTCTCTTTGATACTAATGTGATTGCTTTGATTGACCCTGGTTCTACTCATTCTTATATATGTGAAACCTTAGCATCCAGTAAGACTTTACCTATTGAGTCTACTGAGTTCGTACTTCGGGTGTCAAATCCCTTGGGTCATTACGTGCTTGTCGACAAAGTGTGTAAGAAATGTCCCCTAGTAATTCGAGGTTCCTGTTTTCCGGCGGCCTTGATGCTTTTGCCGTTTGATGAGTTTGATATTATTCTCGGTTTGGATTGGTTGACCGTGCATGATGCGGTTGTGAATTGCAAAAGCAAGACTATTGATTTGAGGTGCGCAAATAATGAGATAATCCGAGTTGAGTCTACTGCCTTGTATGGATTGCCAACAATAATATCCTCGATGTTAGCTCAAAAATATGTGAGAAAGGGGTGTGAAGCGTATCTTGCATACGTACTTGATAATAAAGAGCCAGAAAGGAAACTTGAATCTGTGCCGGTGGTTTGTGAATACCCGGATGTTTTTCCCGAAGAATTACCGGGTTTACCACCGGTTCGGGAGGTAAAGTTTGGTATTGAGCTTGTACCTGGGACTACACCGATTTCGATAGCTCTGTACCGTATGGCACCAACCGAGTTAAAAGAGTTGAAAGCTCAGTTGCAAGAGTTGACGGATAGAGGTTTCGCTCCACCAAGTTTCTCACCTTGGGGTGCACCAGTATTGTTTGTGAAAAAGAAGGACGAAACCATGAGGTTGTGCATCGACTATCGTCAACTGAATAAGGTGACAATAAAGAATAAATATCCGATACCGCGCATTGATGATTTGTTTGATCAACTAAAGGGAGCCTCAGTGTTTTCAAAGATAGATTTGAGATCAGGTTATTATCAGTTGCGAATTCGAGATTCGGATATACCCAAAACAGCTTTCAGAACGAGATACGGTCACTACGAGTTCTTAGTGATGCCGTTTGGGCTCACTAATGCCCCTGCGATATTTATGGATCTGATGAATCGGGTCTTCAGACAGTATCTGGATAGGTTTGTAGTTGTGTTTATTGATGACATCTTGGTCTACTCAAGAGATGAAACCAAGCATGCTGAGCACCTGAGATTAGTGTTGCAGATTTTACGAAATAAGCAGTTATATGCTAAGTTCAGTAAGTGTGAGTTCTGGTTAAGAGAGGTGGGCTTCTTGGGTCATGTGGTATCCGCATCGGGTATTCGAGTTGATCCAAGCAAAATTTCATCCATACTTAACTGGAAGCCTCCGAGAAATATTACTGAGGTTCGGAGCTTTTTGGGACTTGCCGGTTACTACCGACGGTTTGTAAAAGGTTTCTCGATGATAGCCACACCAATGACGAAACTACTTTAGAAAGATGTTAAGTTTGAATGGACAGAAAAGTGTCAGAAAAGTTTCGATCAATTGAAAACTCATTTGACGGAAGCTCCAGTACTAGTGCAGCCCGAATCAGGCAAGGAGTTCGTCATTTACAGTGATGCATCCTTACTGGGGTTGGGTTGTGTATTGATGCAAGAAGGTCGAGTTGTAGCTTATGCGTCGAGGCAACTGAAGCCACATGAGAAAAATTATCCAACCCATGATCTCGAACTGGCTGCCATCGTATTCGCTTTGAAAATATGGCGACATTACTTATTTGGTGAGAAGTGCCATGTATATTCGGATCACAAAAGTCTCAAATATTTGATGACTCAAAGAGACTTGAATCTGCGACAAAGACGTTGGCTTGAGTTGTTAAAAGATTATGAGCTTGTCATTGACTATCACCCGGGAAAGGCTAATGTGGTTGCGGATGCTTTGAGTCGTAAATCACTGTTTGCTTTACGAGCGATGAATGTACACTTGTCTGATCTATCCGACAATGTGTTAGTGGCAGAATTAAAGGCTAGACCATTGTTGATTCATCAAATTGATGAAGCTCAGAAAGTCGATGATGAATTGGTTGCAAAACAGGCTGAATGTGTTTCGGATAGGGAGTTAAAGTTTCAAATTGATGACGACGATTGTTTGAGCTTCAGAAGTCGTTTGTGTGTTCCAAGAAATTCAGAACTTATTTCGATGATTCTGAACGAAGCTCATAGTAGCCGAATGTCAATTCACCCGGGGAGCACGAAAATGTACAACGATCTGAGGCGTCAGTTTTGGTGGCATGGTATGAGACGAGACATTTCCGATTTTGTTTCGAAGTGTTTAATATGCCAACAAGTGAAAGCGGAACATCAAGTGCCTACGGGTTTACTCCAGCCGATCATGATACCTGAATGGAAATGGGATCGAGTCAAGATGGATTTTGTGTCTGGGTTGCCATTGTCGACAAGTAAGAAAGATGCGATTTGGGTTGTTGTTGATAGACTGACTAAGTCGGCTCATTTTATTCCCGTACGTACAGATTATTCACTGGATAAACTAGCTGAATTGTATGTTTCTCAAATTGTGAGATTACACGGGGTACCCATTTCTATTGTGTCGGATAGAGATCCGAGATTCACCTAGCGATTTTGGAAGAAATTACAAGAAGCTTTGGGTACCAAGTTGCATTTTAGCACCGCTTTTCATCCCCAAACCGATGGTCAATCCGAGCAGATAATTCAGATACTCGAGGATATGTTAAGATGTTGCATCCTCGAGTTTAGTGGTTCATGGGAACGGTATTTACCGTTGATTGAATTCGCTTACAACAATAGTTTTCAATCAAGTATTAAGATAGCACCTTACGAGGCTTTGTACGGTCGTAAATGCCGTACACCATTGTTTTGGACCGAGCTCGGTGAAAGTAAAATTTTCGGAGTTGATTTGATTAAAGATGCTGAGCAGAAAGTAAAAATAATTCGTGAAAGTCTGAAGGCAGCATCAGATCGTTAGAAGTCGTACGCGGATTTGAAACGAAAGGACATTGAGTATCAGGTGAGAGATAAAGTGTTTCTTAAAGTTTCACCTTGGAAAAAGATACTCAGATTTGGGCGTAAGGGCAAATTGAGTCCGAGGTTCATCGGGCCATATGAAATATCTGAACGAGTCGGTCCAGTTGCGTATAGATTGATTTTGCCCCCTGAACTTGAAAAGATTCACGACGTCTTTCATGTTTCAATGCTTCGACGTTATAGATCTGATCCATCGCACATAATTAATCCATCAGAGGTTGAAATTCAACCCGATATGAGTTATGAAGAAGAATCGATTCGTATCCTGGCTCGTGAAGTGAAAGAGTTACGAAACAAAAAGGTTCCTTTAGTAAAAGTGTTATGGCTCAAACACGGGATGGAAGAAGCTACTTGGGAGACCGAGAACTCTATGAAAGAACGATACCCAAAACTATTTACTAGTAAGATTTTCGGGGACGAAAATTTCTTAAGTGGGGGAGAGTTGTGACAGCCCTAAAGTGACCCTAGTCGGAAAGTGGTTTCGGGACCACTAAACCGAGTCATAAAAATAATTAACCGTCATAGTTGATGCTTATTATATGTATGTATGCATGTATAAAAATTTCATATTGGAATTTTGTTAATTGTAAGTGAATTTTATTAAATAGGACTTATGTGGGAAAATTTAGAAATATGCTAGGCAAATATAAAGTGGCCTATTTATGCATGTTGCAAAATAATTGTACTTGCATGTCAAATTAACCAAAGAACAAGATGGTGGCCAGCCATGCTATAAGTTAAAGCCTATTATAAACATTTGGTGTTAGTGTTTTATGGGAGAAAGAATAAAATAAAAGGTTAGTAATAAAGTAATAAAAAGGGAGGGGTGATGAAAACAAAGTTGTCTCATCCATGTTCCCCCCATTGCCGTGACTTGAGGAAGAAAGAAAAGAAGAAATCGGTTCTTCTTGGCCGAAATGAAAAGAGGAAGAAGGGAGTGAAGCATTCGGTTATCCTAGGTCAATATTAAGGTAAGAAAGTTTATACTAGTTCTTGAAATTTTAGTTGATATGGAGTGAGATATCAAGTTATTTTTGTAACCCATTGTAACACCCCGTACCCGAGACCGTTGCCGGAGTCGGACACGAGGGGTTCACAGACTAAATTCGCTTACTATTGCAGTCCATTTTAAAATTTTTCCAGGCAGTTGGCTAACTGCGTCACTGTCACCTTAAAAATCATATCTTTAGTTTCACAACTTGAAAATCAGTTTCGTGATTTTTCCCTGAAACTAGACTCATATGTCCATCTACATATTTTTTTCTAGAATTTTTGGTTAGGCCAATTAATACAGTTTATTAGTCAAAGTCTCCCATGTTACAGGGATCGACTACACTGACCTTTGCGCATTACGACTTGGATATCTCTCTTCACAGAGCTTCAATACTGATGCCGTTTGTTTCTGTAGAAACTAGACTCAGAGAGGAATCCAGAAATATATGGCATGACTCCTAATTATTTCTGGTTAATTTATAATGAATTTCCAAATTCGGAACAGGGAATCCAGAAACCGTTCTGGCCCTGTCTCACGAGAACCTGAATATCTCTTAACATACTGTCCATATGATCATTTCGTTACTTTCCTATGAAAATAGATTTGTCAAGGTTCGTTTACATAATTTATTCACTATTTAATTCTAATCCTACTATTTTTAGTGATTTCCCAAATCTACATCACTGTTGCTGCCAGCATCTGCCTTTAAGGTAGACTTTACCTATTTCATAGTTTCCATGATTCAACTAGCCCTTTTTGCATAAATAGCACAAATCATGATAGCGATTAACCATTCCATACCAAATGATTATAACATTATACTCGAACATATATAAGTCATTTTCGCATAGCTATATACATTAACCAAAATATTCTTCCGCCACTAGTCTATTTTATACATGCCATAAGACAATCCGAAACATAGCAGTACCAAACAGTGGATAGTGATAGTGTGACTAGTTGCTGACGATCCCCGAGCCTGTAGCTTCGCAATGAGATCTATAAAACAGAGGAAACAGAGTAAACGGAGTAAGCATTACAATGCTTAGTAAGTTTTAAGCAGTGTCAATAGATAACAATCAAATTATAACATAGTTGTTCGTATTTTTATTTCACTCTTCCTTCGGGCATAACATCCATTTACCGAATCTGCACATCTCATCATATACAATAGGCAGATAAACTTTCACATAAAAGTGAGCTCATGTGACATAGATATATCGTATGATTTCACATCACCTCTCACACTGATCCGATGTCACATAATCATAGGAATAGTCTCATAGATTGCTCTCGTATGCATCACATAACTACCTTATGATTTAGTGCAAATCAAGCTCACATATAAACTTGGAGTACATACCTGTTTAACCTTTCGCATTGAATATATTGATAAGCAATTCTTATTACGAAGTCTTACCCGGACATAATCTCCACACGAAGTTATCGGGTCTTACCCGGAAAAAATCCCCACACGTAGTCATCGGGTCTTTAGAGCTCGGATATAGTACAAGCACGAAGCTTAAGGACACTAATCAGTGATAATATTCTCGCATAAAGCCTGCAGGGTTTTAACCCGGATATAGTACTGAACAAATGCCCTTCGGGACTTATCACATTTATACACTTTCACATCCATCACGTTGGCCACTCGGCCTTGTCACATATATATACACTTCCACATTCATCACATCGGCCATTAGGCCTTATCACATATATACACTTTCACATTCATCACATCGGCCATTAGGCCCTATCATATATATATACACTTTCACATTCATCACATCGGCCATTAGGCCTTATCACATATATACACTTTCACATTCATCACATCAGCCATTAGACCTTATCACATATATACACTTTCACATTCATCACATCGACCATTAGGCCTTATCACATATATATACACTTTCACATTCATCACATCGGCCATTAGGCCTTACTATCATTTCATATTCGAATACTCATAAACTTACAATATCACGATTTAGAATTCAAGTATGGGTTTAATCAATAGCTTATGAGCAACTAAAACAAGTTTATCAAGGTTCACAACATAATCTCAAATTCAGCACAAGCTGTTTTTCCTGAGAAATAGTCACTAAATTATTTATAACTGGAGCTACAAAACTCCAAATCACTTTCCGTTAATTTTTCCTGAATATAGACTCGTATATCTTCCATCCATAAAATTTCCAGAATTTTCTGTTTGGCCAATCAATACCAGATTTTTCTTAAAGTTTCCCCTGTTTCACTGTTTGACTAATCTGATAACTCTTCACTACGAATCAAATTTCTCATTTTACAGAATTCAAAATGTGTTGTATTTGATTTCCTTTGAAACTAGACTCATTAAGGAGTCTAAGCATATAAATTTTATCTTATAACCATTTTTGTACAATTTATAATGATTTTCTAAAAACAGAACAGGGGATTTCGGAGTCATTCTGACACCGTCTCACACAACTTTAAATATCTCATTATCAGAAATTCCTTTGCTTACACAGTTTCTTTTATAAGAAACTAGACTCACTAAGCTTTAATTTCATGTCTCATTAAGCCTCTAATTCAAGTCCATGAATTTATGGTGATTTTCTAAAGTCACGTTACTGCTGCTGTCCGAAGCAGACTATTTCAAATTACCCTTAAATTCCCAAGCTCAAACACTTAAGAACTTACCATTTGAGCTTAGAACATATCATGGCCACATCTTATCTTATTAAATCAACTCATCATGTCCTATTATAATTGAATTTACTCAACGTTTAAACACTTAAAACTTACCTCGGAAGTGGTCGACGATTAGATATCCACGGCTATTCGTTTACTTTCTCTTTTCCCCTATCCGACTTTGATCCTCTAAGCTCTTGAGCTTAACAACCAATATGCAAGATATCACATATACATAACTTAGCTTAAGAGAACATATGTATTACATCATAAACACATCTTTTACCAATTACCTCACTTAAGCCAAATTTTTATGATCAACCACAAAAAAAATATACCACAATTCATACTTCCAAAATGAGCTACTTCCATGGCCGATTATATTTCATCATTAACATATCTCATTTTCGAATCATATAATCAATATCACATACACATCACCCAAACACAAATCATACCTATCATATAACAAGCATAACAAAATAAACCAACCATGTCAAATATAACCATAATTTGATCAAACCTTGAAACCGAACTTAACAAAATAAACAAGCCATTGAATGATTAGAACTTGAACTAACCACCTTCTTTATACATAATTTTCCAAAAATTTCAAGGTACTTACCTCTTCCAAACCTCAAAATTCTAAGTTTAATCTATGGGATAAGTAGAGTTTGAACTAATCATCTCAAACATGCATAGATTTTCAAGAATCATTTAATACATACCTCATTCTAGCCATCTTCTAAGCCAAAAATCAAGGCAACCAAACCTTCTTCTCCCTCCCTTTAGGCTACGGCAATGGAGGACAAGGATCAACCCACTTTTGATTCAATTTTCTCTATGACCGAATGCACTTACCTCAAATTTTTAGCTTGCTATCTTGCCAAAATCCTCAAAACATATTTCTTCCTTCTATCATTTTTTTTTTCGGTCAAGAAGAACCGATTTCTTCTTTTCTTTCCTTCTCAAGTCACGGCAATGGGGGGGGAGAACATGGATGAGACAACTTTGTTCTCATCACCCCTCCCTTTTCATTTCTTTATTACTAACCCTTTATTATATTCTTTCTCCCATAACACACTAACACAACATGTTTCCCACATGTTTCACCCCATAACATTTTGTCCACTCTCATGCTCATGGCCGACCACTACTAATTAGGGGGGAAATTGACATGCAAGTCCCCCCTTTTTCTTACATGCACTAATAGATCCTTATGCTTTGACCTATCACATTTCAAAATTTTCTCACATAAGCCCTATTTACTAAAATTCACCTACAATTAAACAAAATTCAAATATGAAATTTTCACACATGCATATATACATATAATAAGCATCAAATATGACAGCTAATTATTTTTATGACTCGGTTTAGCGGTCCCGAAACCACTTCCCGACTAGGGTCAATTTTGGGCTGTCACACCCATGTTGAAATTTTGAGTGTGGAATGAGTAAGGTTTTCGGCTATGGAGATTAATAAGGGTGATGGTTGTTGTTTCATGCTAAATCTAGATGAACAATGGTAGTTGCTTACATCTTGATATTTATGAGTTCCTTTCTTGGTTCTACCTTAGACCCACGAAGTATATTTTTATTTAGTGTTGTTGGAGATTGATGATAGAAGCTAATGAGTGAGAGTTGGATAGATATTATGAGGTTAAAATTCATGGGATTGTAAGCTTGTAAGTTGGATGATGAAATTCATGCTTTGTGAGGGTAAATGGGTTAAAAGGAGCATTCGGCCATGATGTAAAAGCATGATGAAGTGATGTTAAATGCTTTGAATATTGAGTATATGTTGTTATAAGTTGAATTTAAGGTTTGTTAAATTGTCTTTGTCATTGCCGAATGTGTGTAGTTAAAGAAAAAAATTGTTAAAGTGCTTAGTTAATTGATATTAGGTTAATGTATGTGTTTTGAATTGATGGAATGGAGAGGATGCTTTAATTGTGTTATGAACAATTATATGTTAAATTAAGGTTTGCTAAGCTAGCTATTAAGGTGAAGTACAAATGTTAATATTTGATTGCTAGTGCATATATGGGTATTAGCCGAGTTTTGAACTTGAAACAAAATGGTATTTAGTCAATACAAGTAACCATATTCGTAGAATGTACTAAGTATAGAATCGGCCTTAACATAGACATGCATATTCAGCCACATGAGGTAGATTGATGTTGCATGTATTCGGTTAGAGGCAAGCATATTGATGCTTTTATCTTGGCTTAGATAATCGGCTAAAAGAGAGTGTGGGCTAATATGTTGAGTTGAATCATGATTTCATATATATGTGACTCTAATGTCTAATGTATATATGGGTTAAGTACCTTGAGTTTCTCTTTTGATGTTCAAATGATTAAATCAATTTATTTGTTAAATTAAGCTCAAGAGCAAAGGGGAACTAAATCCGATAAAGGGAAGGAAAAAGTGATCGAATAGCTGTCGAAATCGTTCGACAACATCCGAGGGAAGTTTTCGAGTAATGAAACTTAGTTTACGATTTGATTAAGTCATGACGTATAATCATAACAAATATACGGTGATATAATGATTCTACATGAATTATATGTTGAGTTAATTAGTCTATACGTATGATGGGTAGCCGTATGTGCATAGAGATCATGTCACAGAGCAAACCAAATCATGCTGTTTGTATGTGGCTATTGAGCCGAAAATGAGAATGCTTAATAATTGATTTGTGTTTGAATTCTAGTTATGAAAATGAAATAAGGATGTGTCATGATTTACTGATATGCGCATGAATATTCGGATGATAACGAAGGCATTTGTGCTAGTGACTAATTCCGGGCTAAGTCCCGAAGGCATTTGTGCGAGTTACTATATCCGGGCTAAGTCCCGAAGGCATTGGTGCGAACTACTATATCCGGGCTAAGTCCCGAAGGCATTTGAGCGAGTAGCTATATCCGGTTAAATCCCGAAGGTACTTGGTTTGGGAATGAGCGATTTTGCTATAATAATTTCAATTAATATGCTCGTAAAATCCCAACGATGAGGTATGTTTCGTATATGCATTGGATTAATTGATTCCTTTTAAATAGTATTCGCTCAGTCGATTAATGAGCTTCCGACTTTTGGTTAAGTTGATTTCTTATGTATGAGTATAAGGGTTGGTAATGTGAAGTAGGTATGATTTTGAGAATGTGTGTATATGAAATTATCCGTTTAGTCATATGAATGCTATACTTCAATTGTGCCTAATTTCATTGCTCAAAACTTACTAAGCATTAAATGCTTACTCCGTTTCTTTGATTCTCTGTTTTATAGATTTTGGTTCGTCAGCTATCAGACTCGGGATTGTCGAAGTCGAAGTCATCCACACTATCAAAGCCCTTTTGGTACACTTTTGGTTGAACTCTGAAATGGCATGTATAGGACTACCCTTTTGTTGTTAGTCAAGTACCTTGGTGTTGTATATATTTGGATAGCCATGCGAAAATGGCTTATATATTTTGAGCATAGTGTTATAATCATTTTGTATGTATATGGTTAATGAGAGGTGTGGATATGCTTGACAATGATTGGCCATTGGAATGGTTAATCATGATCATATTTTGTGCTATATATGCTAAAGGGCTAGTTGAATCATGGAAACTATGAAATAGGTAAAGTCTACCTTAAAGGCAGATGCTGACAGCAGCAGTGTTGTAAATTTGAAAAATCACTAAAAATAGTAGAAATGGAATTAAATAGTGAATAAATTATGTAATAGAACCTTGATGAATCTACTTTCATATGGAAGAAACGAAACAATCATATGAGTCGTATTTTAAGAGATATTTAAGTTTTCATGGAATAGGTCTAGAGCGATTTCTGGATCCCCTGATCTGACTTTGGAAATTCACTATAAATTAACCAGAGATAATTAGAAGTCATGACATATATTTATAGATTCCTTTTTGAGTCTAGTTTCCTTAAAAACAAACGGCATAAGTATTGAATCCCTGTACAGGGAGATATATAAGTCGTAATGCATGAAGGTCAGAGCAGTCGAACCCTGAAACAGGGGAGACTTTAACTAATAAATTGTATTAATTGGCCCAACAAAAAATTCTAGAAAAAAATTTGTAGATGGACTTATGGGTCTAGTTTCAGAAAAAATTTATGGAACTGGTTTTCGAGTTTTGGAACTCGAGATATGATTTTTAAGGTGACAGTGACGCAGTTAGCCAGCTTGTCTGGAAATTTTAAATGAACTGTGTTTTACAATGAAATAAGTCCGTAAATACCTCGTGTTCGACTCCGGCAACGGTCTCGGGTACGGGGTGTTACAGGTAACACCTCTATATATTTCTGTACATACCTACTAAAAATACAAGTATTATGGGAGAAAAAGAAAAAGAAAAAATATTTTAATGGGTGTCGCCCTTCTCTATGGCGACACCAGATGAATTTATAAAACAAAATTTTTGGTGTCGTTGTTCTTATTGGCGATACCGGTGAAAGAACAATGTAACACCCCTAACTAATATATGTTGCCGGAACAAAGTTACAGAGCATTACTGGAATTACAAATCAAATACAGATATTTCATATCATTTAACATTTATATAAGAAATCAATCGTATTCAATCATATTGTCTTTTATATGAGCACTTGAGGCCAAAATCTGAATCTGAATTAGAAATAAGTCGGGATAAAACTGGGTACTCAGAAAACGTTTCATAAAATTTCAAAATTTTTCCAAGGTGCAGGGGACACACGCCTGTGTGACCAGGCTGTATGTCTCACACGGTCAAGAGACACCCTGTGTCTCAAGCCGTTTGAGCATTCGAAATAGGGACACACGGCCATGTTCAGCCCGTGTCTAAATTAAGGTGCTCATTGACTTGGGTTACACGGCCAAGCCACACGCCTGTGTGTTAGGCCGTGTGAACATACTAACTTGCATTAAATAGGTGCAGGAGTCACACGGCCAAGTCACACGCTCGTGAGCTAGGCCGTGCGAAAATACCTGAGCATTTTATTTTGAAATTTTAAAGATGTGGGGGACAAATGGCCAAACCACATGCCCATGTGCTAGGCTATGTGTCACACAAGGCTGAGACACACGCTCGTATCTCTGCCCCTGTAGACAAAATAGGTCATTTTCAAGCCTTATTTCTCACCCCATTTTGGTATTAACCTAATTGACCATACAACATATATGCATATTTTACTAGCCATGTTATCTTAAACCATTCATCAACATATCCATAATTTATTCATCACTCAACCATATAAAAGAAAACAATAACATGATAAAGCCACATATATATATCACAATATGTTCAACTCAAGCCATTCTAATGGCTATTTACAACAAAATGCTATTAAGCCAACATTGGCCAATTTACCCTATACATGCCATTATAACCAAAATTAGTTTTCTATATATACCAAAATGTGCCGATGGATAGTGTAATGATATCACCGCCAAGCTTCCAACCCCAACGAGCTTCCAAATTACTATAGAACAGAGGAAAATAAAACAGAGTAAGCTTTAAAGCCTAGTAAGTTCGTATAACGGGAAATTAACTTACCATTCATTTACATTTAAGTTAAGCATACAAAATACATCCAAAGCAATTTGGCCAATAGCCTATACACATATCCTTAGCAAACATGTTAGTCATGTATTTTACATGAATTTCAAGAAACATGTATGGACTCATCAAATATCAAATTTCCATGTTCATAAACATTCCACATCTTGTGTTCGTACATCAATTCCATATATTTTGGGTATATACTGGTATAATTCATTTCCACATCTGTAATTCTTCATTTCATATTCGAGAATGCTCATACTAGTACTTAAACGGGAATCTATCTTTCGAGCCATATAACGGGAAGCTCAAGTGAGCCATGTAATGGGAAGTGTAACATCCCGAAATAGGGCCTAGTCAGAATAGTGGTTTTGGGACCACAAATTTGACATCAAAATATTTATTTTATAATTATTATGAGGCCTAGAATATGAGTATATGTATGTGTTAAAGTTTCATGAAGAAATTCTAAGTATAAGATGTCCAATTGAAAATTAGGGACTAAATTGAATAAATTGCAAAACTTGGATTCTAGAAGCAATTTGTATGAAATTGATTTACATTATGAATTAGAAGGTCTTGTAGAACAATTTTTCCAAATTCTAAATTTTTGGACAAAAATGGGCTTGCATGAATGAAATTTTAAAGAAAGGGCATAAGGGCATTTTGGTCATTTGTCATTTTAATGAATTAAAATGGGAAAAATCAAGCCAAAATCAGCCATTTTCTCCATCATCCAGCCAAAAGTTTGGGGTTCTCCATACTAGGGTTTCAAGCTTTCCAAGCTCAATAGTAAGTGCTCTCAAGCCTCGTTTTTAATGTTCTTTGTATTTTTGAAATCCCGATACCTTGCTCTCTCCATTTCTACCCATATTTCAAGCTAGGGTTCATGTTCAAAAATTTACCCATGCATGAGTTATTCATATTTTGCTGGATTATGGAGGAATATGAAAGATAAATGTGTGTTAAACATATTTTCCAAGTTGGTTTTCATAAGAAACCCTTATAGGGACCATTTTCTAAAAGACGTAAATGTGTGGTATAAATGAGGAAAATATGGAAATTTTGGGCTACCATAAGAAGTAAAAGTGTTTGGCTAGCCTTGGGTGAGATAGAAATTGCATGTGCTTCATTATACGAGCCTAGGGACTAAATCGTAAAAATGTCAAAGGTTAGGGGCAAAACAGTCATTTTGACTGGGGGGTAGATATTAAACTTGAAATGTATAATGTGGGGTATTAATGAGTTAATTTTTTTGTTATAGACCCCGAGGAACAAATTTCAGAGGTCGATCGTGGTAAACGCAAGGTTTCGGAATAACCGAAACACAATCCCGAGAAGAATACCAGGTAAGTTCGGATAACTTAAAGTAAACCCATAATATGCATAATTTAATGATTTATGAATGCATGATAATTGCATTTATTATTAGCATGAAATATCATGGAAATGCATATTCGATGGTAACATGTGAAAAATGTCTCGAATGAGGTTGACAAAGGGAATTCGATGGATAAACCCTTATTGATATGTGTAAAGAGATCCTGCATGTGTTGCAATAAGGATTTAGCCCGGACATGTAATCTGTGATCTCGAGTATGGAAAGAATCTAGCTCGGACGGGTGTTCCTTGAATGATCGAGCCTCCCGAAGAATATATGTGCATTGAGGATTTAGCCCGGACGGGTAATCCTATTAGGGTCTGAATTTAGCTTGGACTGGTAATTCAGATCCGAGCTCATTAAGGGTGTTTGTCGCTATAAGGGATTTAGCCTAGACTGGTAATCCCAACATCACCTTATGAGTTTATGATATGGGGAATTTAGCCTGGACTGGTAATCCTGCCATGAGATGTGAGGTTCGCGGGAGTGCATATATGTGAAATGATCATTCGTAAGAATTGACAGATAATGGGTATTCCATCGAGATTTCCTAGAAACTCAACGGGATTAATATGATGTATGTCAATAAGATGATGAATGATGAGCTCATCTACATAAATTACATGATGCTTTGTTATGTGACTAACTTATTGATTGAGTGCATGTGATAGGAAATTATTTCATAATTAAGGATTTCATGATTTAAGTGTGGATGTATGCTAATTACTCGGTAAGTTTACTTTCCAGTTATTCGAGCTTACTAAGCATGAAAATGCTTACCCCTCTCTTTTCCTTGTTTTACAGAGCTCGAGGACTCATAAGGATTGGAAGACAGTTGGAGAAGAAACACACTATCAACTAGTCAAGCTTTGGTATAAAGACACTTCTATTTTGTTAATGGCATATATAGGGCTTTGAGTATTTTGTCATATGTGTCATTTGAATTTCCAAATGAAGGCATGTAAAGATGTATTCATGTTTTTGTATAAGGCCATGAAAATTGGCATATTTGGCTATGACCTGCCTTTATATGCATGTTTATGTTCTCATATGATGGGTTGCTACAATTGGCAATGAGTTCAAAAACGAGCCAAATTTTAAATGTGCTTCAATAACATAAGAACCCATAAATACTAGATGGGAAATAACCTTTTTGTATGAAACCAATGATGTGAGGTTTCCATACAACTAACTTCATCAAGATCATTTACAAGTGTATAATCGTGTTTTACTTTGAATTTGGTATCTATTAAGAAAAAGAAGTAGAAATGGGTGACTAAAGGATTGGAAAATAGCCTATTAAAGTCCACAAGGTTAGACACACAGGCGTGTGTCTAGGCCGTGTGTAACACACGGTCCATCCCCATGGGCATGTGGTATGGCCGTGTGTCCCCTGCACCTAAAACTTTAAGTCAAATTAGCACACGGGTAGGACACACAGGCGTGTGTCTGAGCCGTGTTAATTTAACAGAATGCTTAAGTTTTGGACACCGGGTGAGCTCACGAGCGTATGTCTTGGCCATGCCTAAAAGTTAGTGTTGCCCACGGGTTAAAGGCATGGACGTGCCCTAGGCTACGCGGGCATGGGTGACCACATGACCCCTTATATATGGGCGTGTGACACTTCTAACTAAGGAAATTTTCTAAAGTTATTACATGTTCCCGGTCCTATCCCGAACTATCTCTATGTATATTTATGGCCTTGAAGGCCCATTTAAGGGACAAGATGTGAATGCCTGAAAGTTTCAGATTTGAGCTAAACCTGGTGAGTCGATTTAGTAGGTTTTAAATGTAAAGTTCCGGTAATACCTCGAACATTTATTGGTATTAGAGCTACGGTTTAGTTAGTTCTAGAACTACTGTAAATGATGTTAAAGGTTCACTATACATGCCATTACTCTAATGTTGATAGTGTGACGTCTCCTAATTGTTTAAATTGTTTTGAATATAGTAAATGTCTTCCAATCGAGCACAAGATGAGTCCGAGGGAGCCGAGAGCCATGCTCTAGCTTCCGTACAACAAGCTGTATCTAGTAGTAGTAGAAGTTGATGTCAAAAGGTCGAGAAGAGGCCCGAACTGCCTTCTTTGATATGATGGATGAATGGTTTGAGGATTATCTAAGAAATCGCCCCAATGTAACAAGACCTCCCCCGCCCCTTAACTATCCTGATGAGGATGTGCCACGAGGTATGGCACCGGTAAGAGTCGGTAAGGCCTCCGTGCATAAGCTTAGAAAGTATGGGGCTAAGGAATTTAGAGCAAAAGTTGATGATGACGCTGAAAGAGCCGAGTTCTGGCTCGAAAATACTACGCGGGTGCTAGAAGATTTGTAACAACCCGATTTAGGGCCTAGTCGAAATAGTGGTCTCGAGACCACAGATCCGAAGATAGAAATTTTTTATTATTATTTATTTATTTCTATGAGGTTATAGTATGATATTATTAGTGCATGAAAAATATGGTGAGTTAATTTTAATGTTTTCAAGCTCGATTACGAAAAATGACTAAATCGCATCAAAGGAAAATGTTACATTTTAGTACCCCAAATGTGTTAAATAGCTAGAGAATCAAAATTTAGGGCTTTTTAAAGGGCAATTACACCCTTTTAATAGTGTTGGCTGGCCATGTGATAGATTTTAAGCAATTAGTCAAAGTATTAGGTGGATGATGTTATGATTTGGTGATTAAATAATGCCTAAAAGCCTAGCTATCATTTCCTTCTTCTTCATCTTCTTTCTCCACCGAAAATATCAGTAAAAATGGAGTTTTGAAAGCTGAAAACTTACAGCAACTTATTCCTCTCATAATGTAAGTGATCTTGATGATTTTCTTGATGATTTTTACATTTTTAGTATGCTTGTTTCATGGGCTTTCAAATGAGGGGTCTATTTTGCATAATGATTGAAAGTTTACGGAGTTTCCATGAAAGTATTTGTGATGTTTTCTGAGTTTTTATCGAAGAATATGAGTCCTAGTTGTGTTATAAACAACTTTTGTGAAAGGTGTTAGCATGAAAACACCTAAAAGGACTATTTTGCATAGGCTGCAAAATAGGTGCTTAGCATGTGAAATAGTGAGAATTTGGGATTGATCTAGTAGTAAAAAGAGTTTAGCTAGGCTTGAAATATGAAGAAATTCGATAAAAATTAATCTTCAGGCAAATGGGTAAAATGGTCATTTTTCTAAGGCCTAGGGGCAAAATGGTCATTTTATCAAAGTTGTGAATTTATGAATGCTTAATTGTGTTTAGTGACTAAAAGGATGTATATTGTTAATATAGATCAAGATTTGCCAAGATCGAGCCTAGATCGAGGCAAAGCCAAGCAATCCGATTAAGTCGTCTAGTCAAGCACTTTTTGCAATCCGAGGTAAGTTGTATATAAATAATACATTAATACTTGTATTCATATGGCTATTAAATTGATATTGTACGAGTTGTTAAGTTATAAATTGAGAATGCCTTGTAAGATTTGAGATAGTAGAAATATCCCGTTGAAACCTTAGGATATGAACTAGATATTCGTGCCAAGACATTGGGTGATTTGTGCGCCAGTGTAAGACGTGTCTGGGACACGCATCGGCTAAGAGTTGTGCTAGTGTAAGACATGTATGAGACATGCATCAGCACGAATAAATGAGAGCCGGTGTAATACCATGTCTAGGACATGACATCGGCACAAAGATGAGTGCCAGAGTAAGACATGTCTGGGACATGCCTCAAAAGAGATAGCCAGTGTAAGACGTGTCTAGGACACGCATCGGCTAAGAGTTGTGCTAGTGTAAGACATGTCTGGGACATGCATCAGCAAGCAGATATGAGAGCCAGTGTAAGACCATGTCTGGGACATGGCATCAGCAATATATCATATGTTGAAGGTTCATAGAATATCCAATAGTATTCCAAACGGTTCAATAGTGAAAGTTATAGTTCAATTTGATAAAGAAAGGATGATCATGTTGTGAGTGTTACAGGTACCTATATGATAAGCATGAGTAACGAGCTTAATTTAGAAAATGAGTCTCGAGTAGATGATAATGAATAAGTTAAGTTATGGTTACCTTGGAGCTATAAGCATGATGATAAATGGTGAGATTGTTGTTGTATATTTATTTATATGCAACTTACTAAGCTTTATGCTTACCCCCTTTCCTTTCCCTCTTATTTCAGTATCTTCGGGCTAGCTTAAGGATCCCCTAAAGTCAAAGATATCGATCACACTATAGCTGAAGCACTCGGTATAGTTTGATTTATATTTTTGAAGGTGGCATGTATAAGGCTAGACTAGGATGTTGTATTAAGAGAATCATCCATATATTTTGGGCAAGTCAAAAGCCCTTCATTTTGTATTAAGTATAGAATAATGGCTATTATTCATTTTGATAAATGCATATAACGTTCTTTCTACGGATAAATTGGTGTCCATTGTGATGAAATTTGTATATTGACATGATCTTGTGTAGGTTGTGCAAGATGGGTGACAAAATAGCTTGGGAAATAGCCTAGTTTGTCCATACGGGTAAGACATACAGGCGTGTGTCTAGGCCGTGTGTGACACATAGCTCACACCCATGGGTGTGTGTCATGGCGTACGTTCCCTGCACTTAAAATTTTAAAGACATTTTAGTACACGGGCAGGCCACACGGGTGTGTGCCCATGCCGTGTCATAAAATCAGTATGCATGCTAGTGGTAAATGGACAAAAGACACGGTCGTGTGTCTCGGCCGTGTGAAGGACACGGTTATAGGGCACGGGTGTGTGCTTGGCCTTGTAGATTAGGCAGAATGCCCAGGTTTTTAGACACGGGTTCGGGACATGGGCGTGTCCCTAGCACACGGTCGTGCGTTCTATACCCACATGGGCATGTGGAGCTTTGATGCATAAAATTTTCTAAGTTTTTTATAAGGTCCCGGTTGGGTTTCGAATCACCCCGGATCTATGTTTTGGGCCTCATAAGCCCATATACGAGATAGATTGCTTGTGAAAAGAGTTTTAAATTGTTTGAGATTTCACGGTCTAGTTTTATTCAGTTCGTTGAGTTTAAGGCATGTAGCACCGCGAACCCTATCCTAGCGTCAGATACGGGTGAGGGGTGTTACATTTGGTGGAATCAGAGCATGGTTTAGTCGATTCTAGGACTAAACTAGTCAGAGTACGAGTCTAGAGATACATGCCACATATATGCATATTGATAGTGTGACGATTCCTAACGATTATAAATTGTGTTTATTATAGTAATGGATCCTGATAGAACCACGGTGGATGACATGAAAAGTAATGCTCTAGCTCCCGCAGAAGGGACCGTGTTGATAGAGAGTGAGGCCGTAAGTATGGGCCAAGACGGAGGGGCTAGGGAAGCCTACCTCCGGATGATGGATGCTTGGTATACAGAGTTCGTTCATACGAACTCGAACACTCCACCTCCCCCACCTCCTCCGATTCCTCAGTACGCCTCGGTGGCTCCGCAAGGTACGGACGTGTTTAGGAGAGGAGAGCCTCCGGTAGACAAGATCCGGAAGCAAGGGGCAGAGAAATTTTGGGCTAGTGTAGATGATGACCCGGAGAGAGCATAGTTTTGGCTAGAGAATACCATGAGGGTATTTGTTGAGCTATCATGCACACCCAATAAATGCGTCAAGTGTGCCGTATCACTTCTACGAGACTCGGCTTATCAGTGGTGGAACACTCTCGTGTCTGTAGTCCCGAGAGAAAGAGTAACTTGGGAATTCTTCCAAGAAGAGTTTCGAAAGAAGTATATTAGCCAGAGGTTTATGGACCAAAAAAGGAAGGAATTCCTGGAGTTGAAGTAAGGTAATAAGACTGTGACTGAGTATGAGCGAGAGTTTGTGAAACTCAGCAAGTATGTGTGAGAATGTGTGTCCACTGAAGCTACTATGTGTAAGAGGTTTGAGGATGGCCTCAATGAAGACATTCGAGTGTTTATGGGCATCCTAGAGTTAAGAGAAGTTGTGGTGCTCGTTGAGAGAGCATGTAAAGGAGAAGAGCTGGTGAAAGAGAGGAGGAAGGCGGTTATTGAGTCGCGAGATTTAAAGAGAAGACAAATGGGGAAGACGCATCAGTCCTCCTCCAAGAGGTAGAAAGAAATTAATACCTGATCGAACGCTTCAATGGGATTTTTGCGGAGAAACAAGAATCGACAGAACATGACATCTAAAGCCCAAACTACTTCGGTCGCTAGTGCTGGTAGTATACAGCCAAATAGGTAGGAGTGTCTGTAATGTGGGAGACACCACTTGGGCGAATGTCGAGTAAATGAGAGAGGCTGTTTCAAGTGTGGGTCGTTAGACCACTTCATCTGAGATTGTCCTGAAATAAATGACAAGGAGAAAAATCAAGAGATGAGGGCGAGTAGTGCTCCTTTGAAGGGCAGACCCCAAAGGAATACGAGAAGTGGAGCTAACAATAGAGGTGCGACTAGAGATACAGTGGCGAGGTCCAAGGGCAGAGTGCCTGCGAGGACCTATGCTATACGAGCCCGAGAAGAGGCAGAGTCTCTAGACGTGATCACGGGTACCTTTTCTATTCATGATATAACTTTTATCTCTTTAATTGACCCAAGATCTACCCACTCTTACATATGTATGGAATTGATGCCTCGTATAAACATGTTAGTAGAGTCCACTAAGTTTGTAATAAAAGTGTCTAACACGTTAGGAAAGCATGTATTAGTGGACCAAATATGTAGAAATTGTCTTTTGATGATTAGAGGCCACTGTTTTCTGGCCAACTTGATGTTATTGCCGTTTAATGAATTCGATGTAATTCTTGGAATGGATTGGTTGACCTCCCATGGCGTTGTAATAAACTGTGGGAGAAAAGTAATTAAGATGTGAGGATGGAAATGTTCTTCGAGTTGGGCCAAATAAGTCAGATAATTTATCTGTGGTAATATCGTCTTTGGCAACCAAAAGATATTTGAGAAAAGGTTATGAAGCTTATCTAGCTTTTGTACTGAATACCCAAGTGTCCGAGTCGAAGATTGAGACAGTACTAGTGGTTTGTGAGTTTATAGATGTCTTTCCGGAGAAGTTACCAGGGTTACCCCCAGAGAGAGAGGTTGAGTTTGGTATCGAGTTGGCTCCTGGTACGACGCCAATCTAGATTGCACCTTATAGGATGGCCCCCACTGAGTTAAAGGAGTTGAAAGTACAGTTGCAAGAGTTAACAGATAAAGGTTTTGTTAGACAGAGTCATTCACCATGGGATGCTCCGGTATTTTTTGTAAAAAATAAGGACGGGTCGATGAGGTTATGTATTGACTACAGACAACTTAACAAGGTGACAGTGAAGAACAAGTATCCCTTGCCGAGGATTGATGATCTCTTCGATCAACTGATAGGAGCCACTGTATTTTCCAAAATAGATTTGAGGTCAGGTTACTACCAGTTAAGGGTCAAGGAATAAGATGTTTCGAAGACCGCTTTTCCGACGAGATATGGGCATTATGAGTTTCTTGTTATGCCTTTTGGGTTAACAATGCCCTGGCAGGATTTATGGACTTGATGAACCGTATCTTCTGGCTATACTTGGATAAGTTTGTTGTTGTTTTTATCGACGACATATTGATATATTCGTGTGATGAGAGTGAGCATGCGGAACATTTGAGAACTGTGTTACAGAATTTAAGGGGTAAACAGCTCTATGCTAAGTTTAGTAAGAGTGAGTTTTGGCTTAAGGAAGTTGGATTCCTAGGACACATTGTGTCGGGAGATGGGATTAGAGTTGATCCGAATAAGATCTCAGCTATTGTAGAATGGAAACTGCTGAGGAATATGACTGAGGTTCGCAGTTTTTTGGGGCTAGCGAGATACTATAGACGATTTGTAAATGGATTATCTATGATAGCCACCCCGATAATAAGGCTACTATAGAAAGATGTCAAGTTCGAATGGACAGAAGAGTGCCAACAAAGCTTTGAGAAATTAAAGGCTTTGCTGGCCGAAGCCCCAATTTTAGTGCAACCTGAGTCGGGCAAGGAATTTGTAGTTTTTAGTGACGCCTCCCTAAATGGTTTAGGGTGTGTGCTAATACAAGAAGGCAAGGTTATGGCTTATGGCTTAAGACAGCTAAAACTCCATGAGAAGAGTTATCCGACCCATGATTTAGAGCTAGCAGCTGTGGTGTTCGCACTGAAGATTTGGCGACATCATTTTTATGGTGAGAGATGCTGAGTATTTATCGATCACAAGCGTTTAAAGTATCTAATAACTCAGAAAGAGTTGAATTTGAGGCAACGATGATGGTTAGAGCTAATAAAAGACTATGAGTTGATTATCGACTATCATCCAGGGAAGGCGAATGTAGTCGCTGACGCTTTGAGTAGAAAGTCGTTGTTTGCTTTAAGAGCTTTGAACGCTTAGTTGACCATATCTAATGATTGTTCGATCCTAACAGAGTTGAGAGCCAGACTGACTTTTCTTCATGAAATTCGTGAAGCTCAGAAAGATGATGAGAAACTACAAGTTAAGAGAACTCAGTGTGAATCAGAGATTAAGTTAGATTTTCATATTAGTACTGATGGGTGTATAATGTTCAAAGATAGAATTTGTGTACCCCAAGATAGTGAGCTTATTCAGAAGATTTTGGGAGAGGCACACAGTGGTTGTTCTTCAGTTCACCTGGGTAGCGTGAAGATGTACAATGATCTTAAGAAAATGTATTGGTGGTCCGGTATGAAAAGAGACGTTTCAGAGTTCGTTTCCAAGTGTCTAGTGTGTTAACAAGTAAAGACTGAACATCAAGTGCCTTTGGGTTTACTTCAGCCTATTATGATTCCCGAGTGGAAATGGGATCGTATCACCATGGATTTCGTGACCAATTTATCTCTAACCTCTAGAAAGAAAGATGCAGTATGGGTTATTGTCGATAGACTCACTAAGTCAGCACACTTCATACAGTGCGTGTCGACTATTCCCTTGAAAAGTTGGCCGACTTGTATGTTTCTGAGATTGTGAGGCTTCATGGTGTGCTATTATCGATCGTATCTAATCGAGACCCGAGGTTCACCTCGAGGTTTTGAAGAAGTTACAAGAAGCTATAGGAACTAAGTTGAGTTTCAGCACGGCATTTCATCCACAAACTGACGGACAGTTAGAAAGAGTAATACAGATCGTAGAGGACATGTTGAGGTGTTGTATTCTCGAATTTCAAGGAAGTTGGGAAAATAATTACCATTGGTTGAATTTTCCTACAATAACAGCTACCAGTCGAGTCTAAAAATGGCGCCTTATGAGGCTTTGTACGGGCGAAAGTACCAAACGCCCCTATTCTGGACTGAGTTGAGAGAGAGTCAGATTCACGGGGTTGATTTGATTAACGAGGCTGAGAAAAAAAGTTAAGGTGATTCGTGACTGTTTGAAAGCCGCCTCGGATAGACAAAAATCCTACCCAGATTTGAAATGAAGGGAGATTGAGTTTGAAGTCGGGGATAAGGTATTTTTGAAAGTTTCCCCGTGGAGGAAAGTCCTTAGATTTGGTAGAAAAGGCAAGTTGAGTCCTCGTTTTATAGGACCTTATGAGGTTACCGAGAGAGTAGGGCCTATTGCCTACCATTTGGAATTACCGCCAGAATTAGAAAAGATTCACGATGTGTTTCATGTGTCTATGTTCGCTGATACAGATCAGACCCTTCGCACGTAATTGTGCCAACTGAAGTTAGATTCTTCCAGATATGACTTATGGTGAAGAACTAGTCAAGATCTTAGCTCGAGAGGTCAAACAGTTAAGAAATAAGAATAGACCACTTGTGAAGGTTTTGTGGCATAGACATGGAATCGAGGAAGCCACATGGGAACCTGAAGAGTCTCTGAGAGAGTAGTATCCAAACTTATTCACCGGTAAGATTTTCGAGGACAAAAATCCCTAATGGGGGAGTAATGTAACAACCCGATTTAGGGCCTAGTCGGAACAGTGGTCTCGAGACCACGGATCTGAAGATAGAATTTTTTTTTATTTTTATTATTTATTTATTTCTATGAGGTTATAGTACGATATAATTAGTGCATGAAAAATTTGATGAGTTAATTTTAATGTTTTCAAGCCCGATTACGAAAAATGACTAAATCGCATAAAAGGAAAATGTTACATTTTAGTACCCAAAAGTGTTAAATAGCTAGAGAATCAAAATTGAGGGCTTTTAAAGGGAAATTACACCCTTTTAATAGTGTTGGCCGGCCATGTGATAGATTTTAAGCAATTAGTCAAAGTATTAGGTGGATGATGTTATGATTTGGTGATTAAATAATGCCTAAAAGCCTAGCTATCATTTCCTTCTTCTTCATCTTCTTTCTCCATCGAAAATATCAGTAAAAATGGAGTTTTGAAAGCTAAAAACTTACAGCAACTTATTCCTCTCATAATGTAAGTGATCTTGATGATTTTCTTGATGATTTTTACATTTTTAGTATGCTTGTTTCATGGGCTTTCAAATGAGGGGTCTATTTTGCATAATGATTAAAAGTTTAGGGAGTTTCCATGAAAGTATTTGTGATGTTTTTTGAGTTTTTATGGAAGAATATGAGTCCTAGTTGTGTTATAAACAACTTTTGTGAAAGGTGTAGCATGAAAACACCAAAAAGGACTATTTTGCATAGGCTGCAAAATAGGTGGTTAGTGTGTGAAATAGTGAGAATTTGGGATTGCTATAGTAGTAAAAAGAGTTTAGCTAGGCTTGAAATACGAAGAAATTCGATAAAAATTGATTTTTGGGCATAGGGGTAAAATGGTCATTTTTCTAAGGCCTAGGGGCAAAATGGTCATTTTACCAAAGTTGTGAATTTATGAATGCTTAATTGTGTTTAGTGACTAAAAGGATGTATGTTGTTAATATAGATCAAGATTTCTAAGATCGAGCCTAGATCGAGGCAAAGCCAAGCAATCCGATTAAGCCGTCTATTTAAGCAGTTTTTACAATTCGAGGTAAGTTGTATGTAAATAATACAACTACACTGTTAATACTTGTATTCATATTGTCATGAAATTGATATTGTAGGATTTGTTAAGTTATAAATTGAGAATGCCTTGTAAGATTTGAGATAGTAGAAATATCCCGTTGAAACCTTAGGATATGAACTAGATATTCGTGCCAAGACATTGGGTGATTTGTGGGCCAGTGTAAGACGTGTCTGGGACACGCATCGGCTAAGAGTTGTGCTAGTGTAAGACATGTCTGGGACATGCATCAGCACGCATAAATGAGAGCCAGTGTAATACCATGTCTGGGACATGGCATCGGCACAGAGATGAGTGCCAGAGTAAGACATGTCTGGGACATGCATCGGCCTCAACAAAGATAGCCAGTGTAAGACGTGTCTGGGACACGCATTGGCTAAGAGTTGTGCTAGTGTAAGACATGTCTGGGACATGCATCAGCATGCATATATGAGGGCCAGTGTAAGACCATGTCTAGGACATGGCATTGGCAATATATCCCATGTTGAAGGTTCATAGAATATCCAGTAGTATTCCAAACGGTTCAGTGGTGAAAGTTATAGTTCAATTTGATAAAGAAAGGATGGTCATGTTGTGAGTGTTACAGGTACCTATATGATAAGCATGAGTAACAAGCTTAATTTAGAAAATGTCTCGAGTAGATGATAATGAGTAAGTTAAGTTATGGTTACCTTGGTGCTATGAGCATGATGGTAAATGGTGAGATTGTTGTTGTATATTTATTTATATGCAACTTACTAAGCTTTATGCTTACCCCCTTTCCTTTCCCTCTTATTTCAGTATCGTCAGGCTAGCTTAAGGATCCCCTAAAGTCAAAGATATCGATCACACTATCAGCCGTAGCACTTGATATAGTTTGATTTATATTTTGAAGGTGGAATGTATAGGGCTAGGCTAGGATGTTGTATTAAGGGAATCATTCATGTATTTTGGCTCAAGTCAAAAGCCCTTCATTTTGTATTAAGTCTAGAATAATGGCTATTATTCATTTTGATAAATGCATATAACGTTCTTTCTATGGATAAATTGGCGTCCATTGTGATGAAATTTGTATATTGACATGATCTTATGTAGGTTGTGCAAGATGGGTGACAAAATGGCTTGGAAAATAGCCTAGTTTGTCCACATGGGTAAGACACACGGGCGTGTGTCTAGGCCATGTGTGACACACGGCTCACACCCATGGGTGTATGTCATGGCCGTACGTTCCCTGCACTTAAAATTTTAAAGACATTTTAGTACACGGGCAGACCACACCGGTGTGTGCCCATGCCGTGTCATAAAGTCAGTATGCATACTAGTGGTACACCGGCAAACGACACGGCCATGTGTCTCAGCCATGTGAAGGACACGATTATAGGGCAGGGGTGTGTGCTTGGGCCGTGTAGATTTGGTAGAATGCCCAGGTTTTTAGACACGGGTTCAGGACATGAGCATGTCCTTAGCATACGGTCGTGCGTTCTATACCCACACGGGCGTGTGGATCCTTGATGTATGAAAATTTCTAAGTTTTTAATAAGGTCTCAGTTGGGTTCCGAATCAACCTGGATCTATGTTTTGGGCCTCATAAGCCCGTATACGAGATAGTTTGCTTGTGAAAAGAGAAGTTTTTAATTTGTTTGAGATTTCACGGTCCAGTTTTATTCAGTTCGTTGAGTTTAGGGCAGGTAGCACCGCGAACCCTATCCTAGCGTCGGATACGGGTGAGGGGTGTTACACCATTTGTCATGCACACCCGAAGAATGTTTGAAGTGCACTGTGTCCCTTTTGAAGGACACTACATACAATTGGTGGAAAATTGTATCCTCGATGGTGCCGAAAGAGAATATTACTTGGGATTTCTTCCAAGCAGAATTTAGGAAGAAATAAATTAGCCAACGGTTTGTGGACTCGAAGCGAAAGGAGTTCCTGGAACTCAAACAAGGGAATAAGACTGTAGTGGAATACGAGAGAGAGTTCATATGACTAAGTCAGTACGTAACTGAATGGGTCCAAACGGAATTGAAAATGTGTAAATGCTTCGAGGAGGGTCTGAATGAGGACATCAAGTTGTTGACTGGGATCTTAGAAATATGGGAGTTTGCCACATTAGCCGATCGAGCCAAGAAGGCTGGGAACTTAATAATGAAAAAAAAAAGCTAAGAGAGAGGCTGGAGTTGCGAGTAAGAGGCCTAGTGGTAAAACACTCTCGTTCTCCATGAAGAAAGCCAGGATCCAGCATGAACGCTTCACTTCATCAGTGGGATGTTCGGGTAGATCAAGAAGCTTTAAACGACGAGGTCAAAGATCTTCCTCCCTGATGGTAACTAGTGTGGGGAGTGTAGATGATCAAAAACCGGAGTGTAAGAGCTACAACAAATTTCACTTTGGAGAGTGCCAAATGAAGAGCGGCGTGTGTTTCAGATGTGGTTCCGTTGATCAATTTCTCAGAGACTGCCCAGAATGAGCTAAAAAAGATGAGGAAATAACTCCGAAGTCGGGTGCTCCCATGCTACAAGGTAGACCTTTGAGATACCCTGGGAGTGTTAGTGGTAGTCGAGTCGTGACTAAAGACGCTGTAAAACTAGATGATCGAGCCCCGGTAAGAACGTATGCGATACGTACTCGAGAGGAAGCTGCTGTTCTTGATGTTATTACGAGTACTTTCTCTCTTTTTGATACAAGTGTTGTTGCTTTAGTTGACCTGGGGTCGACGCATTCATATATCTGCATAAGATTGGTGTCTAATATGAACATTCCCGTTGAACTTACGGAATTTATCATTAGAGTGTCGAACCCATTAGGCAAATCAGTTCTGGTTTATAAAGTCTATAAGAATTGTCCTTTGATGATTCATGGTCATTGTTTTCTGGCTAACCTTATGTTGTTACCATTTGACGAGTTCGATGTGATACTGGGCATGGATTGGTTATCCTTACATGATGTAATTGTAAATTGTGGTAGTAAGTATATTAAATTGAAATGCCCAGATGGTAAGATTCTAGGGGTCGAATCAAGGGAATTGGGTTCGTCACCGGTTGTAATCGCGGTAATGGTTGCCCAAAGATATATAAGGAAAGGATATGAAGCCTACCTTGCATTTGTATTGAGCACTAAGGAAATAGAGCTAAAGATAGAGTCCGTGTCGATAATATGTGAGTACCTAGATATGTTTTCGGAGGAATTACCCGGATTACCTCCTAAAAGAGAGATAGAGTTTGGTATTGAATTGGTGCCAGGGATGACTTCCATTTCTATTGCCCCGTATAGAATGGCACCTACCGAGCTGAAGGAGTTAAAAGCACAGTTGCAAGAGCTAACGGATAAAGGATTTGCTAGGCCAAGTTTTTCACCTTGGGGTGCCCTCGTGTTGTTCATAAAGAAGAAAGATGGTTCAATGAGATTATGTATCGATTATCAGCAATTGAACAAGGTGACTATCAAGAATAAGTATCCATTACCAAGGATCGATGATTTGTTTGACCAGTTGAGAGGAGTCATCGTATTCTCCTAGATAGACTTAAGGTCTGGCTATTATGAGCTGCGAGTTAAAGACTTGGATGTACCCAAAACATTTTTCAGAACAAGGTATAGCCATTATGAATTTCTTGTCATGCTGTTTGGGCTGACGAATGCACCGACTGTGTTTATGGATCTAATGAATAGGATCTTTCGGCCATATTTGGATAAGTTTATCATTGTGTTTATTGACGACATTTTGATCTACTCTAAAGATGAGACAGAGCATGCGAAGCACCTGAGAATTGTGTTGCAGACCTTGCGGGAAAAGCAACTGTATGCTAAGTTTAGCAAGAGTGAGTTTTGGCTCTAGAAAGTTAGATTTTTGGGTCATACAGTTTCCGGTGAAGGCATTCAAGTTGATCCAAGTCAGATTTCTGCAATTGTCGAATGGAAATCGCCTAAGAATGTAACTGAGGTTAGAAGCTTTTTGGGCTTAGCCGGTTACTATCGAAGATTTGTAAAAAGATTTTCCATGATAGCAACTCTGATGACAAAGCTGCTACAGAAAGACGTTAAGTTTGAATAGACAGAGAAGTGTCAGCAAAGTTTTGAGAAGTTAAAGACATTGCTGGCCGAAGTTCTTGTTTTAGTGCTACCTAGATCGGGAAAAGAATTTGTGGTCTACAGTGATGCATCTTTGAACGGATTGGGTTGTGTACTTATGCAAGACGGCTTGGTTATAGCCTATGCTTCACGGTAATTGAAGCCCCACAAGAAGAATTCTCCAACCCGCGACCTAGAGCTAGCTGCTATTGTTTTTGCCTTAAAAATTTGGAGGCCATATTTGTATGGTGAGATTTGCCGTATTTTCACGGACCACAAGAGTTTGAAATACTTGATGACTCAGAAAGAGTTAAATTTGAGACAAAGGAGATGGTTAGAATTAATTAAGGATTATGATCTAATTATCAACTATCACCCGGGAAAGGCGAATGTAGTCGCCGATGCATTGAGTAGAAAATCCTTGTATGCTTTGGAAGCCATGAATACTCGTTTGACATTGCTTGATGATGGTTCAGTTTTGGCTGAGCTGGAGGCTAGACTGACATTTTTGTAGGAAATTCATGATGCTTAGCTTAATAATGATGACTTGCAAGCAAAAAGGGCTCAATGTGAGTCTGGTGTTGAGTCAGATTTCCGAATTAGTCCTGATGGATGTTTAATGTTTAGAGATTGGGTTTGTGTACCTAAAGACAATGAACTTATTTGGAATATTTTACAAGAAGCACATAACAGTCGTTTGTCTGTTCACCCGGGAAGTACCAAGATGTACAATGATTTAAAGAAGATGTACTGGTGGAATGACATGAAAAGAGATGTTTCTGAATTTGTATCGAAATGCCTGGTATGTCAGCAAGTTAAATCTGAACATCAAGTGCCTTCAGGTTTGTTATAGCCTGTAATGGTCCCCGTATGGAAGTGGGACAGAGTTACCATAGACTTCGTGACAGGACTACCTATGACTCCGAAAATGAAAGATGGCATATGGGTTATAGTGGATAAATTGACGAAGTCGGCTCATTTCATTCCGATAAGGACGGATTATTCTCTTGATAGATTGGCCGATTTGTACATTTCTGAGATAGTAAGAATGCACGGAGTACCATTGTTGATTATTTCAGATAGAGATCCAAGGTTCACTTCGAGATTCTGGAAGAAGTTACAAGAAGCCTTAGGTACGAAGTTGAGTTTTAGCACAGCTTTTCAACCTCAGATCGATGGTCAGTCTGAGTGGATGATTCAGATTCTCGAGGATATGTTGCGTTGTTGCATCCTCGAATTTCAGGGTACTTGGGAAAAATAGCTGCCATTGGTAGAATTTGCCTACAATAATAGTTTCCAAACAAGTTTGGAGATGGCACCTTATGAGGCCTTGTATGGTAGGAAGTGCCGAACTCCATTGTACTGGACAGAACTCAAGGAAAATCAGATTCATGGAGTTGATCTGATCAAAGAAACTGAAGAAAAAGTTAAAGTGATACGGGATTGTTTAAAAGCGGCATTAGATAGGTAGAAGTCTTATGCTGATCTGAAAAGAAAGGGAATTGAGTTTCAAGTTGGAGATAGGGTATTCTTGAAAGTATTTCCATGGAAAAAGGCATTATGATTTGGTCGGAAAGGTAAACTGAGTCCACGATTTATCGGACCGTATGAGATCACCGAAAGAGTTGGACCATTAGCGTATCGTTTGGCGTTGCCACCCGAATTGGAAAAACTTCATGACGTGCTCCATGTATCCATGTTAAGGAGATACCGATCAGACCCCTCTCATGTAATTTCACCGACTGATATTGAAATTCGACCGGACATAACCTATGGAGAAGAACCGGTTAAGATATTGGCTTGTGAAGTTAAACAGTTGAGAAATAAATATGTGGCTCTTGTAAAAGTTTTATGGCATCGACATGGTGTAGAAGAGGCTACATGGGAGCCGGAATAAACCATGAGAAGTCAATATCCGAATCTGTTTCCTGGTAAGACTTTCGAGGACGAAAGTCCCTAAGGGGGGAGAAATGTAACATTCCGAAATAGGGCCTAGTCAGAATAGTGGTTTCGGGACCACAAATCCAACATCAAAATATTTATTTTATGATTATTATGAGGCCTAAAATATGAGTATATGTATGTGTTAAAGTTTCATGAAGAAATTCTAAGTATAAGATGTCCAATTGAAAATTTGGGACTAAATTAAATAAATTGCAAAACTTAGATTCTAGAAGCAATTTGTATTAAATTTCTTTAGATTATGAATTAGAAGGTCTTGGAGAGAAATTTGCCCAAATTCTAAATTTTTGGACAAAAATGGGCTTGCATGGATGAAATGTTAAAGAAAGGGCATAAGGGCGTTTTGGTCATTTGTCATTTTAATGAATTAAAATGGGAAAAATCAAGCCAAAATTAGCCATTTCTCCTTCATCAAGCCAAAAATTTGGGGTTCTCCATAGCTAGGGTTTCAAGTTTTCCAAACTCAATAGTAAGTGCTCCCAAGCCCTGTTTTTAATGCTCTTCGTATTTTTAAAATCCCGGTAACTTACTCTTTCCATTTCTACCCATATTTCAAGCTAGGGTTCATGTTCAAAAATTTACCCATGCATGAGTTATTTGTATTTTGATGGATTATGGAGGAATATGAAAGATAAATGTGTGTTAAACATCTTTTCCAAGTTAAATTCCATGAGAAACCCTTATAGGGACCATTTTGCAAAAGATGTAAATGTGTGGTAAAAATGAGAAAAATATGGAAAATGTGGGCTACCATAAGAAGTAAAAGTGTTCGGCTAGGCTTGGATGAGATAGAAATTGCATGTGCTTCATTATACGAGCATAGGGACTAAATCGTAAAAATGTCAAAGGTTAGGGGCAAAACGGTCATTTGGATCGGGGGTAGAGTTAAACTTGAAATGTATAATGTGGGGCATTAATGAGTTAGTTTTGCCGTTATATACCTCGAGGAACAAATTTCGGAGGTCGATCGTGGTAAATGCTAGGTTTCAGAATAATCGAAACACAATCCCAAAAAGAATACCAGGTAAATTCAGATAACTTAAAGTAAACCCTTAATATGCATAATTGAATGATTTATGAATGCATGATGATTGCATTATTGAATGATTTATGAATGCATGATGATTGCATTTATTATTAGCATGAAATATCATGGAAATGCATAGTCGATGGTAACATTTGAAAAATGTCTCGGATGAGGTTGACAAATGAAATTCGATGGATAAACCCTCATTGATATGTGTAAAGAGATCCTACATGTGTTGCAGTAAGGATTTGGCCCGGATGTGTAATCCGTGATCTCGAGTATGGAAAAGATCTAGCCGGACGGGTGTTCCTTGAATGATCGAGTCTCCCGAAGAATATATGTGCATTGAGGATTTAGCCCGGACGAGTAATCCTATTAGGGTCTGAATTTAGACTGGACTGGTAATTCAGATCCGAGCTCATTAAGGGTGTTTGTCACTATAAGGGATTTAGCCTGGACTGGTAATCCCGGCATCACCTTATGAGTTTATGATATGGGGGATTTAGCCTAGAATAGTAATCCTGCCATGAGGTGTGAGGTTTGCGGGAGTGCATATATGTGAAATGATCATTCGTAAGAATTGACGGATAATGGGTATTCCATCGAGATTTCCTAGAAACTCAATGGGATTAATATGATGTATGTCAATAAGATGACGAATGATGAGCTCATCTACATAAATTACATGATGCTTTGTTATGTGACTAACTTATTGATTGAGTGCATGTGATAGGAAATCATTTCATAATTGATGATTTCATGATTTAAGTGTGGATGTATTCTAATTCTCGGTAAGTTTACTTTTCGGTTATTCAAGCTTACTAAGCAAGAAAATGCTTACCCCTCTCTTTTCCCTGTTTTACAGAGCTCGATGACTCATAAGGATTGGAAGACGGTTGGAGAAGCAACACACTATCAACTAGTCAAGCTTTGGTATAAAGACACTTCTATTTTGTTAATGGCATGTATAGGGCTTTGAGTATTTTGTCATATGTGTCATTTAAATTGCCAAATGAAGGCATGTAAAGATGTATTCATGTTTTTGTATAAGGCCATGGAAATTGGCATATTTGGAAGTAGGCTATGACCTGCCTTTATATGCATGTTTATGTTCTTATATGATGGGTTGCTACAATTGGCAATGAGTTCAAAAACGAGCCAAAATTTGAATGTGCTACAATAACATAAGAACCCATAAATACTAGATGGGAAATAAATTTTTTGTATGAAACCAATGATATGAGGTTTCCATACAACTAACTTTATCAAGATCATTTACAAGTGTATAATCGTGTTTTACTTTGAATTTGGTATCTATTAAGAAAAAGAAGTAGAAAGGGGTGACTAAAGGCTTGGAAAATAGCCTATTAAGGTCTACATGGTTAGACACACAGGCGTGTGTCTAGGCCGTGTGTGACACACGGTCCATCCCCATGGGCGTGTGGTATGGCCGTGTGTCCTCTGCACCTAAAACTTTAAGTCAAATTAGCACACGGGTAGGACACATGGGCATGTGTTTGAGCCGTGTTAATTTAACAGAATGCATAAGTTTTGGACACGGGGTGAGCCCACGGGCATGTGTCTTGGCCGTACCTAAAAGTCAGTGTTGCCCACGGGTTAAAGGCATGGACGTGCCCTAGGCCACAAGGGCGTGGGTGGCTACACGGCCCCTCATATACTGGTGTGTGAAATTTCTAACTAAGGAAAATTTCTAAAGTTATTACACGTTCCCGGTCCTATCCCGAATTATCTGTATTCATATTTAGGGCCTTGAAGGCCCATTTAAGGGACAAGATGTGAATGCCTGAAAGTTTCAGATCTAAGCTAAACCTGGTGAGTCGATTCAGTATGTTTTAAATGTAAAGTTTCGGTAATACCTCAAACCCTATCTTGATAACGGATACGAGTGAGGGGTGTTATAGGAAGCTCCGGAGAGCCATTAATGGGAAGCTCATAAAAGCCAATATCAGGAAGTTCAAGTGAGCTAAAATCGGGAAGCTCCAGAGAGCCACTAATCAAGAAGCTAATGAAAGAGCCTTTAATCGGGAAGCTCCGAAGAGCCATATATTGGGACACTCATAAGAGCCGCGGTGTGTCCATAATACATACAGGATCACAACCAATCGGGATGCTCCGAATAGCTATTAACAAAAAGCTTGCAAGAAACATATAACGAGAAGCTCATGAGAGCTAATAACGGGACGCTCTTTCGAGCTCTAGTGTGTCCGCAACATATGCAGAACCACAACCAATTTGGGAACCTTATATCCACCGAATTTCATTTATTCAAATGTGACTTAATACTTATCGATCATCGTCGGATATGCAATTAATTTCATACATGGAAATTACACAATTCACATACACAACATTAAATTTGAACATATAAATATACAATTTAGTTACACGAACTTACCTTGACTATGTTCGTGTACACAAAAGCTACTAATCCGTTACTTTCTCTTTTCCAAGATCTACCTCCGTATTTGATCTATCTGGATCTATATGAATGAATTTAATATCAATTCATATTCAATTCAATTCAATTCACATCTTTGAAAAATTACCATTTTGCCCCTATACTTTTAATTAATTATAATTTCGTCCTTAGGCTAGAAAAATGAAATTCATGCAATCTAATCTTTATTCCAAGTCTAGCCGATTTCATATATCACAATATCAGCTCATGTATTTCAAAAATTAAAAAATTTTCCATAAATTTTACATCTTTTCAATTTAGTCCCTAAATCATAATTTCATCAAAATTCCCTTTACAAAAGTTATTTATCTATCAACAACCTTTCATTTTCTACCATAAAACTTCATAATTCAACTATATTCATCCATGGAAAAACCTTAATACTTTGATAACTTTACAAATTAATCCCCAAAATAACTAGATTAAGCTATTACAATCTCGGAAATATAAAAATTACTAAAAATAGGACAAGAATACTTACCCAATTAAGCCAAATAAACTTGCTCAAAACTCAATACCATAGCTAGGGTTTCTATGTATTAAATTTTAGGAAATATGATAAAATGATGATATTTTGTTTTTTTAATTTTATTATTTATCATCTTTTTATCTTTTACTTCCCAATTTCATCATTTTCTTTATTGAATTTTCCAATGATGACTAATCATACTTATCTACTAACTCCACTAATTGGTCTATTTTCCATATAAGGACCTCAAATTTTGAATTTCATAGGTATTTGATCCCTTTAACTACTAGAATTCAACTTTTGCACTTTATGCAATTTGGTCATTTTTATCAAATTAGACATATAATCGGTAAAATTTTCTTAACAAAATTGTCATATGATATTTCTATCATAATGCAGACAATGAAATAATATTAAAATAATTTTCCTTCCGAACTCAGATTTGTGGTCCCGAAACCATTGTTCTGATTTCATTGAAAATGGGCTATTACAACTCTCCCCCTTTAATAATTTTTTGTCCTTAAAAATCTTACCAGTAAAGAGGTTCGGATATTGCTTTCTCATTGTTTCCTTAGGTTCGCAAGTAGTTTATTCTATTCCGTGTCGTTGCCAGAGGACTTGTACTAAAGCTACCCTTTTATTTCTCAATTCTTTCGTCTCACGTGCCAGAATTATAATTGGTTCTTCACTGAAAGTCATGTCAGGCTGAATTTCAACATCTTCGGAGAAATAACGTGTGAAGGATCCAACCGATACCGTCGTAACATAGACACGTGAAAAAATTATGGACCTTTTCTAATTCTGATGGTAAAGCCAGTCGATACATAATAGGTCTGATTCTTTCAGTGATTTCATACAGCCCGATAAATAACGGCCTCAGCTTTCCTTTACGGCCAAACCGAGGAATTTCTTCCAAGGTGAAACTTTCAGAAATACTTTGTCATCAACTTGAAATTCTATTTCTTTTCGTTTAAGGTCCGCATAGGATTTCTGATGATCAGAAGCTGCTTTTAAACTATCTCGAATCACTTTCACTTTTTTTTTCAGTTTCATGGATCAGATCAACTCCACGTATCTTTTTTTCACTGAGCTCAGTCCAATACAATTGAGTTTTACAGTTACAACCATACATATCTTTATACGGTGCCATTTTAATGCTTGTCTGATGGCTGTTATTATATGCGAATTCGACTAAAGGCAGATATTTTTCCCAATTGCCTACAAATTCCAAAATACAACACTGAAGCATATCTTTAAGAATCTGAATAACACGTTCGGATTGACCATTAGTTTGAGGATGAAATGCGGTACTGAAATGTAATTGCATACCTAGTGCCTCTTGTAACTTGTTCCAAAATCGGGATGTGAACCGTGGATCTCTATCTGAAATAATTGAGACTGGCACTCCATGTAGCCTAACAATATCAGAAACATATAATTCAACCAATTTGTCAAGTGAGAAATCCATACGTACCAAAAAGAAATGTGCAAACTTTGTTAAACGGTCAACGATTACCCAAATGACATCTTTCTTTTTTGGAGATAGGGGTTAACCCTAACAGAAAATCCATGGTAACTCTATCCTAGTTCCATTTCAGTATCGTGACTGGCTGTAGCAATCCTGAAGGAACCCGATGTTCAGCTTTAACTTACTGACATATTAAACATTTAGATACAAATTCAGAAATATCACGTTTTATTCCCAGCCACCAATACATCTGTTTTAGATCATTGTACATTTTATTACTCCGTAGATGCACGAACATAGTACCATTATGGGCTTCATGAAAAATTTTCTGTACAAGCTCCGAATTCTTCGATACACAGACTCTACCTCGGAATAACAGAAAATTATTGGGTCTAATCTGAAATTCTGAATCAGAAGTCAGCTCACATTGTACTCGTTTAACCTGTAACTCACCATCATTTTTCTGGGCTTCGCAAATCTGTTGTAAGAATGTTGATTTAACTTTTAACTTAGTTAAAATTGAGCCATCATCTGCCAATGACAATCAGGTATTCATTGCTCGCAAAGCAACTAGAGAATTTCTACTCAGAGCATCTGCAACCACATTTGCTTTTCCTAGATGATAATTGATAATCAAATCATAATCTTTCAACAATTCAAGCCACCTGTGCTATCTCAGATTCAAATCTTTTTGCGACATCAGGTACTTTAAACTTTTATGATCAGTAAATATATGACATTTTTCACCAAACAAGTAGTGTCGCCAAATTTTTAGCGCTGTGACAATAGCTACCAATTCTAAGTCATGTATCGGGTAATTCTTTTCATATGGTTTTAGTTGTCTAGAAGCATAGGCTATTACATTACCTTCTTGCATCAAGACACAGCCTAAAACGTTTAATGATGCATCACTGCAAATTACGAATTCCTTACCTGATTTAGGCTGAACTAGAACTGGTGCTTCAGTTAATAGGGCTTTCAACTAGTAAAAAATTTGTTGACATTTTTCGATCCATTGAAATTTCACATCTTTCTGCAACAACCATGTCATCAGAGAAGTTATCATCGAGAACCCTTTCACGAATCTCCGATAGTAACCAGCTAATCCCAGAAAACTTCTAACTTCAGATACATTTTTTTGGGGTTTCAAGATAACAATAGCTGATATTTTATTCGGATCCACTCTAATTCCTTCATTGGATACTATATGTCCAAGAAAACTAACTTCCCGAAGCCAAAATTCACATTTGCTAAATTTAGCATATAGTTGTTTCTCACGCAGAGTTTGCAGAACAATTCTCAAATGATCAGCATGTTCATTTTCATCTCGGAATATACCAGAATATCATCAATAAATACCACCACAAATCTATCTAGATACGGTCTGAAAATTCTATTCATTAAATTTATAAATACCGCAGGTGCATTTGTCAAGTCAAACGGCATCACAAGGAATTCATAATGTCCATACCTGGTTCTAAAGGCTGTTTTTGGTACACCCGAGTATTTCACTTATAACTAATAATAACCAGAACGGAATCTATCTTTGAGAACACTGTGACAGCTTTCAACTAATCAAACAAGTCATCTATACGAGGCAGTGGATACTTATTCTTGATTGTGACTTTGTTAAGCTGCCGGTAATTAATACATAATCTCAACAATCTATCTTTCTTTTTAACAAACAGAACTGGAGCTGTAACACCTTTCACCCGTATTCAACGTCGGAATAGGGCTACGGAGTATTACCAAACTGATAACACAAATAAATGTATATTTCACATAAATATTCTAATATCATATAATCATTATTCAACATTAATCGTAGTGTCCCTATTACGAGTCTACGAGACCCAAAACATGTATTCGGGGTGGTTCGGGACTAAATGGATAACTCAAGAGATTTTTACAAGAGTTAGAAAATTTTTCAAAATACAGGAGACACAAGCCTGTGTGGCATGGCTGTGTGTCTCACATGGCCAAAGACACACCCATGTCACAAGCCATGTGGACATTTGAAATGGAAGCACATGGCCGTGTTCCAGCCTATGTCCTATCCCGTGTAACTCTCTGACTTGGGTCACACGGCCAACACACACGCCCGTGTGCCAGGCCATGTGTTAGGCCGTGCCAAACTTGTAGGGTATACTGACTTATGCCACACTGCCAAAACACACACTCGTGTATTGGGCCGTGTGGAGCATACTGACTTGATTTCAATTTCAACACTAGGGGACACACAGCTGTGCAATCTGATCGTGTGTCACACACGGTTGAGACACATGCCCATGTCTCTGCCCGTGTGGACAAAAATAGGCTATTTACCAAGCTAATTTGCCACCCAACTTTGCGTAAATCTAAAACAAACCATTTGGCATCAGAACATGGCATATATTGGCATTCATCTACTCTCAACCAAGCATAAATTATATCATTTCTAAGCCAACCAATACATATCACAACAATACCACAATATGACATTCAATTTCATGCCAAAACTCATAAAATCAAATCATCAATATGAACACTCCCAAATTTTGCATCATCAAGCCTAATCTCACAAGCATACCAAATTCAATTCTCAATCATTTAATACCAATGATTACCAAATATTAGCATAACATAACCATATTTAAACACCTAACCAAAGCCATATACACATATATATACACAACCAAAATAACCTCATTAAGCCAAATCTCATGGCTACATACAAACCAAAACATTTACAAGCCAATTCAAATGGCAAAATTCATTATCAATCCATAACCAAAATGATCAAAGTTCCTATACATTAAATATACTCAATACACTTAAGTTCAAAAGTACCAAAGTGATAGTAGGATAGTGTGATGAAATCTCTGACGGTCCCCAAATCCGAGTTAGCTTGATTTCACTATAAAACATGAAAAAATAAATAATGTAAGTTATAAAGCTTAGTAAGTTCGTATAGAAATTAAATCAACTCATCATATATGCTCAAATTAAGTAAATAAATCATAACATAACAATGCTTATAATGAATCACCAACCTACTACAAATGCATTAACAAAGTTAGTTGTAGTTTTCATAATTTTCCTTATTTCAATATATTGCACGGTTCATGTACATACCCGTGCCATCCCATATCAAACTCATACTTATCCACATCTTTGAGATACCCGCTGAACCATTTGGTATAATATAGGATACTTGGAAATCTCGCACCCTAAGTGCCAATAAATATATAGCCAAAGCTATCTCAATAAATCTTGCACCGAAGTGCCAATACATAGCTGAAGCTATCTCAATATCATATCTTGATAATGATCACTCTCGAGCGATCAACGAGTTTGCTCACACAAGCTGACGGTCATGACATAGCTACATGGTGCTGCTCACACAAGCTGACGAGAATTTGCAACACATGCTGGACAACTCAGCCACCAGTAGGGCGTACGGACCAGCACCTAAAACAATAATAACCCCTAATGGCATGTCATTCATATCCTAATCTATACCTAAGGTTCAACCAGGATTTCCAATGTCGAATCTTCTTCGAATAGGTCCGCAATGTCATATTCACAATTTATGCAATTTTAAAGCATTTAAAGTACAATTAAAACAAAGCTTATTGTATACGAACTTACCTCGAATGCAAAAATAATGAATTAAGTCGATTAATCCGAAACCTTGTTCTTTCCCCGATCTAAATCTGTATTTCGCCTTTCTTCATCTAAATAATATCAAATTTATCTTATTTAATAATCTCTCTATTCAATTTAATCCAAACAGACACATTAAGGCACTTCTACATTTTTTCCGTAACATTTCAACATTTTTACAATTTAGTCTTTATTTCATAAAATCACAAATTCATGCAATTTACTAAAACCAAAACTAGCCGAATTTCAATTAGGTCCCTAGTAGCCCATATTTTTCATTTATTTCACAATTTAACCACCAAATTTCAACATTTCTCAATTTAATCCCTAATTGACAATTTTACTAAAAATCACTTTACAAATGTTGTTTATCTAACAACAAGCATGCATTTTCTATCATCAAACATCAAAATACTCATGTATTCATTAACGAAAAAACCCTAAACCTTTAAAAATTTTGCAAATTAGTCCCTGGGCTAGCTAGATTAAGATGCAACGATCTCAAAAACATAGAAATCATTAAAAACTGAGTCAAAATCACTTACAATGCAAAGAAAAATGCCTAGCCGAAACCTTCTCCTTGTTTTAACAATGGTGGCCAGTTCTTTAGATTGAAATGTGGAGAAGAAAATGTTTTATTTCATGTTTTCTTTAATTAAATTAACTTATAACACTAATTACAAAATTAACCTTTTAAAAAATCACAAATTTCACTTATACCAAGCCATGTACATCCACTATTAGTATAAATGGTATAATTACCACATAAGGACCTCCACTTTAAGGTTCTATAGCTATTAAACCCTTTTAGCTAATAGAACACATACTTTACATTTTACACGATTTAGTCCTTTTTATCAAATTAAACACTCAAACATTAAAATCTCTAAACAAAAATTTTACACAATCATTCTATCATACTGTAAGCATTAAAAAAATAAAATAATTATTTTGACTTTGGATTTGTGGTTTCAAAACCACTGTTTCGATTTGACTAAAAATGGGCTGTTATAGATGCACCCCAGGGTGAAAAACTAGGTCTAGAAAAACCTATATCAGTCAGTTCTTGCAACTGTGCTTTCAAATCTTTTAATTTTGTAAGGGCCATTCTGTACGGTGTTATACATATCGGTGTTGTCCCCAGAATAAGATCTATAGAGAATTCAACTTCTCTGACCGGGGATAAACCGGGTAACTCTTTTGGAAATACATTAGGATACTCATAGATAACTAGCACTGATTTAATCTTTGATTTAGACACTTTAGTATCCAACATATAAGCAGGATAGACATCATAACCTTTTCTGACATATTTTTGTGCTGACATAATTGATATCACATTAGACAACCCATCCATTTTATCTAATTCATTACAGAACATTTCCCCATTTTGACATTTCAACACAATATGCTTCTATTTAAAATTTACCATGACATCATGCTGAGTTAACCAATCCATACCCAGAATCACATCAAATTCATCAAATGGTAACTGTAACATCCCGGAATAGGGCCTAAATGAAGTAGTGGTTGCGAAACCACGACATTCAAGGTTAAAAAAAATTATTCTGATTAAGTTTTAAGGTTTATTAATTGATTTAATAATTCTGTGAAAATTTCGTGAAGAAATTTTATGTATAAGTGCCTAATTTGATAATTAGGACTAAATTGTAAAATTAGCAAAATGTGTGTTCTAGATAATAAAGGAGATTTAATTGAAATGGGTTCTTAAAGTGGAGGTCCTTATTTAGTAATTAGACCATTATATTATAAGTTTGGACAAAAATGGGCAAGAATAGGACAAATTTGAAAGAAAAGCCTTTAAGGGCATTTTGGTCATAAAGTAATTAAAAGAATTAAAAAGGGAAAATAAAGCCAAAATTGGTCCATCTTCTTCATGGAGGCTGAATATAGATGGGGAAAGCCATGGTTAGGGTTTCCAAGCTTTTCAAACTCAATAGTAAGACCGTTCTAGCCTCGTTTTTAATGTTCTTTACGTTTTTAGACTCCCGATAACTTGATTTAGCTTATTCTAGCAATAATTCATGCTAGGGTTCATATTTGGAAAAATACCCATAGGTTAAATGCATTTATTTTGATGTTTATGGTAGAATATAAAGCTTGAAATTAAGTAAACAACTTTTGCTAAACGATTTTAAGTGAAAACGAGTAAAACGATATAATCGGTAAAAATACCTAATGTTCATAAGTACATGATAGAGTGGGATTTGATGTTGCCATAGAAGGGAAAAATGTTCAGCGTGTCATAAAACATAAGAAAACTGGATAAATTTTAATTTTTGAGCCTAGGGGAAAAATCGTAATTCTGCAAAGGTTTAGGGGCAAAATTGTAATTTTATCGAAGTTTGAGTTAGGGAATGTTTTGAATAGTACATTAATTAAATAAGTGAAATATGATGTTTTGAGATCCTGGAAAGTGAGATTTGAACCTAGAACAAGAGAAAAACCGAAAATCGAGAAAGTTAGTAAAGTAGTCGTGTTGGTATCGAGGTAAGTTTATATGTTTAATAAGAATTTAATTATGCATATTTGAATGATAAATTGATATTTTGGCCATAAATACTTTAGTATTGAGTTTCAGATATAATGATTAATGTTCGATAATAATTCGATATTGGAAAGAGAACTTATATAATTTATATATAAGACCATATTTTGTATTATGACTTTGTATAATAACAAGAAAGTATTGACTAGCTAAGTTTGATGAGAATAAATTAAGTTGATGATATGATGAGATTGAGAATGTAAGTATGTAAGTTGAGTAGCATTTTATTATTATGCAATTATTGTTATTAGTATTGTTATTATTGAGTTATGTGACTAACCTTGAGAATTTGAGCAAGTATGTTTCAGCTATGACTTGACAAGGCATTGATATCTCAAAGTCCATGGTTGTACCATGGTAATTAAGGAAGAATTGACAGAAAAGTCCATGTTCATAACATGGCATTTAAGGAGGAATTGACGGTTAAGGATACTATGTAAGACCATGTCAAGACATGGTGTTGGTAAGGCAAGGATCCCGTGTAAGACCATGTCAAGACATGGCATCGACATTGATTAAGGACTACATGTAAGACCACATCAAGATGTGACATTGGCACTAAGACAAGGATACCATGTAAGACCATGTTTGGAACATGGCATTTGGTAAGATAAGGATATCATGTAAGACTGTAACGCCCCAATTTCCGGGAGTTCTATGAGTGTTGGCAAATTTTAAATTTTGGTGTTCTGTCTGCTTGGCATAGATTTAATCAGGTTAGTGGGCCTCTAGAAGGCCTAAGTTTAAGTTAAAATCCAGTAATTTTAGTTAATTTTAATTCTATAGAAAAAGGGGTTCTAGTTAGCTGGGCTTTAAGGTATTAATTGGGTAAAATAAAACACAAGGAAGCCCATGGTAAGTTGGTTTGTGGCATCACTTGGAGGCTTGAGAGGTGGCGTGTGGATGACCAAGGAGAGCTAAGGTTCGAGTCGCAAGGTAAGTAAACTTTATGTGCAGAAAAGGTAAGTAATGGAACCTAAGTGAAAGACTGTCAGGAGGAGTTTAAATTGCTCAAGGGATTGAGTAAGGAGGGGATAAGGGAGAGGATTTAGGAGTTGATTGGGGAGAGTAGTGATGGCCGAATAGTGGACTCTTGAGGAGCAAGAGTTGGCCGGCCAAGGGTTTCTTTTGGGGGGCAAAATTCGGCTAGGTTAAGCGCCAGTATAAATTCGGCATTAGGGGGAAAGTTGTGCCGTTTGCTGACCATTCTTTTCTTCTTTTTTTTTCTCCTCTTCTCTTCTGTTCAACTTTTTCTTTTTCTTCTTTTCCTCCATAGCCGAATCTCTCTAACCACCTCTGCATCTCCATCTTTTGCTTCAAACGTTTCTAAAACCTTCATAGCCATTGCCATAAAAAGCTGAAATCCCGAAACCCATACTTTCTTCTGTGTCGATTTCTCCTAGCCAATTTTATTATGTTTTCCATCATTCTTGACCGATTATCTAGTTCTCTAAACCTCAAGGTTCTATCGACAAGACCATAGCAAAACCCTCCTATTTCATCTTTCTTTACACAGCTTCAACAAAAGCCGAAAACCCCACTCTCTTAGGGACTTGGCTGAATAGTGAGATCACTGAAGGCTCGACTTTTGTTATCATTTGAGGGCTTAGATCAGAATCAAAATTGAGTAGAAATTAATTGGGATCATTAACCGAAGGAACCGGTGGTAAGTCTTTTCAATCTAGTCTTTATTTCGTATTTTAGAAAAACCGAAACCCCTAAAGGTTAGGGAGGCTGTCGACTTGGACTTGTAGCCCTAAGGGGTTGTGATAACTGTTTTGTCTTGATAATAATATGATCTAGAGGCTACTGATCAAGGGCTTGGACAAGTGGAGCAACGGGATCTAAGTCTAGTCGCAAACTTCGGCAAAGGTAGGATTGCTAGTGCCTAAGGTGTTATGGCCGAATAAGGTAAGGAGTTATTATGTAGTTTGTTTCGATAGTAGATTAACGTGGTAGTAATATAATTGTAGGTAGTTCAAGCGTGGATCTCGTCAATGAATCGTCATAAAACAGGTGTGTAACTGACACCCTTTCTTAGTCTAGATCGGCAAAACCCGAAATGTCGAAAACCGGTATTTTGTAGATTTGCGAGTGTGCGAATGCTCATGAGGTAAATCGATTAATGTTTTTGGTAAGCTGCAATGTTTGGACTGCAAAGTGCATGATTTCTTTGGCCTCGATATTTTTGGGCTTATTGGGCCAAAATTGGAATAAAGGGCCAACGGGCCCAATTCGGTAAGAACCCTCGGTAAGTGATTTTGTTAGTACGTGAAAGGTAGGAGTTTGCATGAAAAACCCTAAAATAGATAAATTACTGAATTACCTTTAAAAGTGGAAAATTTACAGTTTTACCCCTAAGAGATAAATTACCGAAATACCCCTAGGGTTAAATTGACCTAAATGCATGTTTAACTGTTGTTATTTATTGCATACAATGTTGTTATTATCTGATGCCTGGGACTGGGATATTGATGGAGGAAGTACTGAAACTGGCCTGTCCAAGTACCGGAGGCTTTGCCTCAATTTACTGTTAACTGAGCAGCAAGGCTGCAACTGTGGAGTGTAGGGCTGGGTGGGTTGAGCTATTCCCCACATGGAGTGTAGGGCTGGTACGGGTGGAGTGTAGCGGTTGGTGGGTTGAGTAGACTCCCCAAATGGGCTTGCATATGTTTATTGATGTTGCATGTATTTTGAAATTGGCCTATGGGCCATACTGTTATCTGAATAAGGGGCTAAGGCCAACTTTAATGTAATCTGAAAAGGGCTCTGGCCCAGTACCACTGTTACCTGAATGGGCTTAGGCCCAATGGGCTTGAGCTGACTTGGGCTTTGGATGGGTTTCCTTACACACTGAGTTTCCAAACTCACCCTTTCTTTAACCTTGCAGGTGGGCCTTGATGTGGGTGTTTTGGAGTCGGAGGGGATTCAGAGTGGCCATGGTGAACGCTTTTGGGATTGAAAAGAGACTGGTTTTCTTAAGCTATTTTTAATTACTATTTAATTTTTGGGTTGTAATAAGGCCATTTTAAATTTATTTTTTTCTTTGATTTTCTGGGATTATATTATTTTAAATAAATTTAAATTGATGGATAATAATTCAAATGGGTTAGACTTAGGGCGCGATTTCAAAACGATGCTTGTTTTAAAATAACACGACGTCATGAATATTTGATTTACCAAAGATAACCACTCAAAGAAATTTCAATTTGTTATAACTAAGTGTGGCAATGGATGTGGGCATGTATAGGATTGGATCCAATCGAAGAGCTTGGTACTTAAGCAGCCTTCATGGCTCACCTCCTCTATTACGGATACCTACCTGGTGCCCAGCTTTCATTCACTTGGTTAGCTTAACAAAAGTCGACTTTTAAAACACTAAAAAGGGAACATGGGTTTTTAACTTCAATGTGGCATGTAGGATTCGGCCATAACGTCTGGACCGGGTTTGGGGTGCTACAAAGACCATGCCAAGGCATGACATTGATAAGTTCTATAAGGTAAGGAAATCATGTAAGACCATCTCAAGACATGGCATCGATGAGTTACTATAAGGAAAAGGTCCCATGTAAGACCATGCCAAGGCATGGCATTGGTGAGTTCATAAGGTAAGGGTACCACGTAAGACCATGTCAAGACATGGCAATGACAAGTTCTAAAAGGAAAAAGGTTCCTAAGTAATCCAAAGAGTAAGTTAAAGAAACGACAATATGAGAACATGAAGAAAGAGTACAGGTATGCATTTAAGGCTTATTTAATATTGAGATTGTAAGTAATTGAGATTATCAAGTATTAAGTAAGTGATGAGTTTTCAGTTATGCTTGTGACACTTTATGACATGATTGGCAATATGCCTATATTATGAAAGAGTACTCATGTGTTAATTGAGATGTTGTAGGTATGTAAGCAAGCTATTAAGTTAGGTGCCTTTTTTATTCTGAGCCTTTGGTAAGGTTACCGATGAGTAAGATGGGAAAGTAAGAACTAGATATTATTTAAGCAAATTATGACAGCATAGTAGTAAGCTAAATTGATTGCTAATGCTTATTATTTTACATGTGAACTTACTAAGCTTTATAAGCTTACTTCTTTCACTTTCCCATGTTTTAGAGTACTTAAAAGCAAGCTCGGGTTGGAGGTCGTCGGAGATCACTTCACACTATCGACTATCAAGTTACCAAATGGGTATCTTCATTTACAAACGTTCTAGTTTATGACATGTATAGGGACTTAGTGTGACAGCCCAAAATTGACCCTAGTCGGGAAGTGGTTTTGGGACCGCTAAACCGAGTCACCGAAATGTTTGAATGTGATATTTATTGTCTAGAATATGTAATTATGAATGTGTGAAAATTTCAAGCTTCGATTTAGTCGATTGCATGTGAATTTAGTCAATAGGACTTATGTGCGACATTTTTGAAATGTGATAGGTCGAAGCATAAGGACCTATTAGTGCATGAAATAAAAAGGGGGACTTGCATGTCAAATTTCCCCCCCTAATTAGTAGTGGCCGGCCATGACAAGCATGGTAGACCAAGTGTGATGGGCAAGACATGTCATAGACATGTTGTGTTGGTGCATCATGGGTGGAAAAAAAATAATAAAATAAGGAGCATGGGCATAAAATAATGAAAGGGAATATGATGAAAACAAAAAAAAAATGTGTGGTTGTTTCCCTCCCCATTGCCGTGAGTTAAAGAAAAGAAAAGAGAAAATTTTGTTCATCCTTTTTCATCTTCATTTGGCCGAAAATTCTAAGGAAGGAGGAAGGAGTTCTTGCTTCATGTTTGGTTTGGAAGAGGATTAGGAGGAGGTTTGACCATACTTGTATCTAGATCAAGGTATGTTTGAGGTTGTGCCATGAGATTCATGCATGTTTTTAGTTGCTAGCTTGAGTTCTAATTAGCCCATGGTTCAAATCTTTGCTATGTCATGGGGATGATATTCGGCCTAGGTAGATTTTGTGTTAATGCCATTGCATGCTAAATATGAAGCTTGTTAATGATGCATGTGATGGTGGATTGATGATTCTTGAATCTTCTTTTTAGCATTTTTGAGTGAGCACATATGTGCATTGGTTGCTAGATGGAGAAGAATCGGCTAGCAAGTTGTGTGCTAAGGCCGAATATAATTTTTGTATATTAATGAGTAATGCATGTGTTAAATTGATGGAAAAGGAGAGGATGCTTTACTAGTGTATATATGTGTGTATTAGCCAAGTTTTGAACTTGAAACAAAAGGGTGTTTAGTCAATACAAGTGACCATAATTGTAGAATGTATTAAGTGTTGAAATCGGCCCCAACATAGACATGCATATTCGGCCATAGGAAGGAGATTGGTGTTGCATGTATTCGGTTAGAGGCAAGCATATTGATGCTTTTGTCTTGGCTTAGAAAATTCGGCCAAGGGGGAAAAATTAGCTAAAATGCTGAGTTTGATTCATGATTCCGTACATATGTGACTTTAATGTCTAATGTATAAATATGGGCTAAGTGCCTTGTGTTTCTCTTTTCGATGCTCAAATGATTAAATCAATTTATTTGTTTAATTAAGCTCAAGAGCAAAGGGGAACTAAATCCGATAAAGGGAAGGAAAAAGTGGTCAAATAGCTATCGGAATCGTTCGACAACACCCGAGGTAAGTTCTTGAGTAAAAGAGCTTAAATTATGATTTGATTAGATCATGTTTTAAGCAAATCAAAATCATGCTCTTTGTGTGTGGCTATTGAGCCGAAATTGCAAGAATGATAAGTGTCTTGTGTTTGAGTTTTATTAACGAAAATGAAATACGAATGTGCCATGATTTACTGTTAAATGTGCATGGTTATTTGAATGATGTCCGGGCTAAGTCCTGAAGGCTTTGTGCTAAGTGACCATATCCAGACTAAGATCCGAAGTCATTTGTGCGAGATACTAATTCCGGGCTAAGCCCGAAGGCATTTGTGCGAGTTACTAAATCCGGGTTAAGTCCCGAAGGCAATTGTGTGAGTTACTATAACCGGGCTATGTCCCGAAGGCATTTGAACGAGTAGCTATATCTGGTTAAATTCCGAAGGTACGTGATTTGGGAATGAATGATCTTGCTGTAAAAATTTCAGTAAATACTCTAGAAACATCCCAACATTGAGGTATGTTTCGTATCTACTTGAATTTAGTTGAGCCCTTACAAATAAGTATTCGCTCAGTTGATAAATGAGCTACCGGCCTTTGGCTAAGTTGATCTTTTGTGTATGTACATAAGGGTTGGTAATGTGAAGCAAGTATGATATCAAAAATTTGTGCATATGAAATTATCCGTTTAGCTATATGAATGCTATACTTTTGCTGTGCTGGAATTCCTTGCTCAAAACTTACTAAGCATAAATTGCTTACTCCGTTTCTTTGATCCTCTGTTTTATAGATTTTTGTTCTCCAGCTATCGGACTCGGGATTTTGAAGTCAAAGTCGCCCACACTATCAAAGCCCCCCCCCTTTTGGTACAATTTTGGTTGAACTTCGAAATGGCATGTATAGGACTACCCGTTTGTTGTGGGTCATGGACCCTTTGGACTTGTATAATTTTGGATAGCCATGAGAAAATGGCTTATATATGTTTGAGTATAATGTTATAATCATTTGGTATGGATATGGTTATTGAGAGGTGTGGATATGCTTGACAAGGATTGGCCATGGGAATGGTTAATCACTATCATAAATTGTGCTATTTATGCAAAAAGGGCTAGTTCAATCATGGAAACTATGAAATAGGTAAAGTCTACCTTAAAGGCAGATGCTGACAGCAGCAGTGATGTAGATTTGGAAAATCACTAAAAATAGTAGGAATGGAATTAAATAGTTAAAATATTATGTAAACGAACCTTGATGAACCTATTTTCATAGGAAAGTAACGAAACAATCATACGGACAGTATGTTAAGAGATATTCAGGTTCTCGTGAGACAGGGCCAGAACGGTTTCTGGATTTCCTGTTCCGACTTTGGAAATTCATTATAAATTAACCAGAGACAATTAGGAGTCAAGCCATATATGTATAGATTCCTCTCTGAGTCTAGTTTCTAAAGAAACAAACGGCATAAGTATTGAAGCCCTGTACAGGGAAATATCCAAGTCGTAATGTGCAAAGGTCAGTGTAGTCAATCCCTGTAACATGGGAAACTTTGACTAATAAAATGTACTAATTGGCCCAACCAAAAATTCTATAAAAAAATATGTAGATGGATATATGAGTATAGTTTCAGGGTAAATTTACGGAACTGGATTCCGAGTTTCTGAACTCAAGATATGATTTTTAAAGCGACTAGTACGCAGATTGGCAGTGTCTGGGAAATTTTTTTAAAGTCTGTTAACACCTCGTGTTCGACTCCGGTGACGGTCTCGGGTCCGGGGTGTTACATTTGATTGGTATCAGAGCTACGGTTTAGTCGATTCTAGGACTACCGTAATGCGTTGGATCTAGCTATACATGCCATTTTATGTGATTATTTGATAGTGTGGTGATTTCTGACATTTGCAAATGTGTTTATTTATAGTAATGGATCCCGATCCCGACCGAGCGGTAGCTGATGATCTTGAGAGTGTAGCGCCTGCTCCCGCACAAGGGACAGCGCCGGCGGACTCTCAACCTAATGCTAGTAACCCAAATGATGAAGCTAGACAAGCTTTCTATAGCGTGATGAATGATTGGTTCAACCAATACATTCGAACTAATACGGCTGTTCCACAACCTCCATTCCCGACAAATACCACCCCCGCACCTACAATACCTCCGGAAACTGACCAAATAAGGTCAAATAAGCCCCCAGTTGACAGAATCCGAAAACATGGGGCTACTGAATTTAAAGCTACGGACAACGATGATGCCGAGCAAGCTGAATTTTGGTTGGACAACACTATCCGGGTACTCGATGAGCTATCTTGTACACCCGATGAATGCCTAAAGTGTACTATCTCCTTGCTACGCAATTCTGCCTAGTATTGGTGGAGTACTCTGACTTCTGTTGTGCCCCGAGAGCAAGTAACTTGGGAGTTTTTCCAAACTGAGTTTCGGAAAAAGTATATCAGTCAGAGATTTGTTGATCAAAAACAGAAGGAATTTCTTGAGCTTAAGCAAGGTTCTATGTCAGTTACTGATTACGAGCGAAAATTTGTTAGACTTAGTAGATACGCTCGGGAATGTGTTTCGTCCGAGGCTATCATGTGTAGACGCTTCGAGGATGGGCTGAATGAAGATATAAAAATGTTCGTTGGCATTCTTGAAATACGAGAGTTCGTAGTACTTGTCGAGCGAGCTTGTAAAGCCGATGAGCTTAGAAAAGAAAAACAAAAAGTTGATGTGGGAACTGGAGAGTTTCGTAAAAGATCTTCGGGAAAGTCTCTTCAACAGGCATCGAAGAAATTTCGAGATGATGTGGGCCGGTCGAGAGGCACTTCGGGCGTTTTTAGACGAGATCGTGATCGACCCCCTGTGGGTACACGAGGCACTTCGATCGCCAGTGTTGGGAATGAACGTCGAGACAGAACGAAATGTCGATATTGCAGTAAATGGCATTCGGGGAGTTGTAGATTCCCTGACCGCTCCTGTTACAAGTGCGGATCAGTTGACCACTTCATTAAAGATTGCCCGAGGTTGTCTGAACAAAATGTAAATCAGAGTGGGAAATCGGGTGCTACCACTGCTCGAGGTAGACCATCTGGAAATACAGGCAATGCTGGTGGTGGTCAGAGAGGATCTAGAGATGCTACGACCAGATCCGAGGCTCGTGCGCCTGCTAGAGCTTATGCTATACGTACCCGCGAGGATGTTTCTTCGCCTGATGTTATTACCGGTACTTTTACTCTCTTTGATACTAATGTAATTGCTTTGATTGACCCCGGTTCTACTCATTCTTACATATGTGAAACCTTAGCATTCAGTAAGACTTTACCTATTGAGTCTACTGAGTTCGTAATTCGGGTGTCAAATCCCTTGGGTCGTTACGTGCTTGTCGACAAAGTGTGTAAGAAATGTCCCCTAGTACTTCGAGGTTCCTGTTTTTCGGCGGACTTGATGCTTTTGCCGTTTAATGAATTTGATGTTATTCTCGAGTTGGATTGGTTGACCGTGCATGATGCGGTTGTGAATTGCAAAAGCAAGACTATTGAATTGAGGTGCGCAAATAATGAAGTAATCCGAGTTGAGTCTACGGACTTGGATGGGTTGCCAGCTGTAATATCCTCAATGTTGGCCCAGAAATATGTAAGAAAAGGGTGCGAAGCATACCTTGCGTATGTACTTGATGACAAAGAATTAGAAAAGAAACCCGAATCTGTGCCGGTGGTTTGTGAATACCCGGATGTTTTTCCTGAAGAATTACCGGGTTTACCACCTGTTCGGGAGATAGAGTTTGGTATTGAGCTTGTACCTAGGACTATGCCGATTTCGATGGTCCGTATCGTATAGCACCAACCGAGTTAAAAGAGTTGAAAGCTCAGTTGCAAGAATTGACGGATAGAGGTTTTGCTCGACCAAGTTTCTCACCTTGGGGTGCACCAGTATTGTTCGTGAAAAAGAATGACGGAACCATGAGGTTGTGCATTGACTATCGTCAACTGAATAAAGTGACGATAAAGAGCAAATATCCGTTACCGCGTATCGATGATTTGTTCGACCAACTGAAGGGAGCCTCAGTGTTCTCAAAAATAGATTTGAGATCGGGCTATTATCAGTTACGAATTCGAGATTCGGACATACCCAAAACTGCCTTCAGAACGAGATATGGTCACTACGAATTCTTAGTGATGCCGTTTGGGGCTCACTAATGCCCCTGCGGTATTTATGGATTTGATGAATCGGATCTTCAGACCATATTTGGATCGGTTCGTAGTTGTGTTCATTGATGACATCTTGGTCTATTCAAGAGATGAGACCGAACATGCTGAGCACCTGAGACTAGTGTTGCAAATTTTGCGGGATAAGCAGTTTTATGCTAAGTTCAGTAAGTGTGAGTTCTGGTTAAGAGAGGTTAGCTTCTTGGGTCACGTGGTATCCGCATCGGGTATTCGAGTTGACCCGAACAAAATTTCAGCCATACTTAACTGGAAACCTCCAAGAAATATTACCGAAGTTCGGAGCTTCCTGGGGCTCGCCGGTTATTACCGACGATTTGTAAAAGGTTTCTCAATGATAGCCACACCAACGACGAAGCTACTTCAAAAGGATGTTAATTTCGAATGGACGGAGAAATGTCAGAAAAGTTTCGATCAACTGAAAACTTATTTGACTGAAGCTCCAATTTTAGTGCAACCCGAATCAGGCAAAGGGTTTGTCATTTATAGTGACGCATCCCTACTTGGGTTGGGTTGCGTATTGATGCAAGAAGGTCGAGTGGTGGCCTATGCGTCGAGACAATTAAAGCCACATGAGAAAAATTATCCGACCCATGATCTTGAACTAGCTGCCATCGTATTTGCTTTAAAAATATGGCGACATTACTTATTTGGTGAAAAGTGCCATGTATTTTCGGATTACAAAAGTCTCAAATATTTGATGACTCAAAGAGACTTAAATCTGCGACAAAGATGTTGGCTTGAGTTGTTGAAAGATTACGAGCTTGTCATTGATTACCAGCCGGGAAAGGCTAATGTGGTTGCGGACGCCTTAAGCCGGAAATCATTGTTTGCTTTACGAGCGATGAATGTGCACTTGTCTGTTCTACCCGACAATGTGTTAGTAGCTGAATTAAAAGCCAAACCATTATTGATTCATCAAATTCGTGAAGCCCAGAAAGTTGATGATGAATTGGTTGCAAAACGGGCTGAGTGTGTTCCGAACAAGGAATCGGAGTTTCAAATTGATGATGATGATTGTTTGAGGTTCAGAAGTCGTTTGTGTGTTCCAAGGAATTCGGAACTCATTTCGATGATTCTGAACGAAGCCCATTGTAGCCGAATGTCAATTCACCCGGGGAGTACGAAAATGTACAACGATTTGAAACGTTGGTTTTGGTGGCATGGTATGAAACGAGACATCTCTGACTTTGTTTCGAGATGTTTAATATGTCAACAAGTGAAAGCGGAACATCAAGTGCCTTCAGGATTACTTCAGCCGATCATTATACCCGAGTGGAAATGGGATCGAGTCACAACGGACTTTGTGTCCGGACTGCCATTGTCAGCAAGTAAGAAGGATGCGATTTGGGTTGTTGTTGATAGACTGACTAAGTCGGCTCACTTTATCCCCGTGCGTACAGATTTTTCATTGGATAAACTAGCCGAATTGTATGTTTCTCAGATTGTGAGATTACACGGGGTACCTATTTCTATCGTGTCGGATAGAGATCCGAGATTCACCTCGCGATTTTGGAGGAAATTGCAAGAAGCTTTGGGTACCAAGCTGCATTTTAGCACTGCTTTTCACCCCCAAACCGATGGTCAATCTGAGCGGATAATTCAGATACTTGAGGATATGTTGAGATGTTGCATCCTTGAGTTCAGTAGTTCATGGGAACGGTATTTACCTTTATTGAATTCGCTTACAACAATAGTTTTCAATCAAGTATTAAGATGGCACCTTACGAGGCTTTGTACGATCGTAAATGCCGTACACCATTGTTTTGGACCGAGCTCGGTGAAAGTAAAATTTTCGGAGTTGATTTGATTAAAGATGCCGAACAGAAAGTAAAGGTAATCCGTGAAAGTCTGAAAGCAGCCACAGATCGTCAAAAATCGTATGCGGATTTGAAACGAAAAGACATTGAATATCAGGTGGGAGATAAAGTGTTTCTTAAAGTTTCGCCTTGGAAAAAGGTACTCAGATTTGGCCGTAAGGGCAAGTTGAGCCCGAGATTCATTGGGCCGTACGAAATCTCCGAACGAGTTGGTCCGGTTGCGTATAGATTGGTTTTGCCCCCTGAACTTGAAAAGATTCACGATGTCTTTCATGTTTCGATGCTTCGACGTTATAGATCCGATCCGTCACATGTGATTAATCCCTCAGAAGTTGAAATTCAATCTGACTTGAGTTATGAAGAAGAACCGATTCGTATCCTAGCTCGTGAAGTGAAAGAGTTGCGAAACAAAAGGGTTCCGTTAGTTAAGGTGTTATGGCTCAAACACGGGATCGAGGAAGCTACTTGGGAAACCGAGAGCTCGATGAAAGAACGATACCCAAATCTATTTACAGGTAAGATTTTCGGGGACGAAAATTTCTTAAGTGGGGGAGAGTTGTGACAGCCCAAAATTGACCCTAGTCGGGAAGTGGTTTCGGGACCGCTAAATCGAGTCACCGAAATGTTTGAATGTGATATTTATTGTCTAGAATATGTAATTATGAATGTGTGAAAATTTCAAGCTTCGATTTAGTCGATTGCATGTGAATTTAGTCAATAGGACTTATGTGCGACATTTTTGAAATGTGATAGGTCGAAGCATAAGGACCTATTAGTGCATGAAATAAAAAGGGGGGACTTGCATGTCAAATTTCCCCCCTTAATTAGTAGTGGCCGGCCATGACAAGCATGGTAGACCAAGTGTGATGGGCAAGACATGTCATAGACATGTTGTGTTGGTGCATCATGGGTGGAAAAAAAATAATAAAATAAGGAGCATGGGCATAAAATAATGAAAGGGAATATGATGAAAACAAAAAAAAATGTGTGGTTGTTTCCCCCCCCATTGCCGTGAGTTAAAGAAAAGAAAAGAGAAAATTTTGTTCATCCTTTTTCATCTTCATTTGGCCGAAAATTCTAAGGAAGGAGGAAGGAGTTCTTGCTTCATGTTTGGTTTGGAAGAGGATTAGGAGGAGGTTTGGCCATACTTGTATCTAGATCAAGGTATGTTTGAGGTTGTGCCATGAGATTCATGCATGTTTTTAGTTGCTAGCTTGAGTTCTAATTAGCCCATGGTTCAAATCTTTGCTATGTCATGGGGATGATATTCGGCCTAGGTAGATTTTGTGTTAATGCCATTGCATGCTAAATATGAAGCTTGTTAATGATGCATGTGATGGTGGATTGATGATTCTTGAATCTTCTTTTTAGCATTTTTGAGTGAGCACATATGTGCATTGGTTGCTAGATGGAGAAGAATCGGCTAGCAAGTTGTGTGCTAAGGCCGAATATAATTTTTGTATATTAATGAGTAATGCATGTGTTAAATTGATGGAAAGGGAGAGGATGCTTTACTAGTGTATATATGTGTGTATTAGCCAAGCTTTGAACTTGAAACAAAAGGGTGTTTAGTCAATACAAGTGACCATACTTGTAGAATGTATTAAGTGTTGAAATCGGCCCCAACATAGACATGCATATTCGGCCATAGGAAGGAGATTGGTGTTGCATGTATTCGGTTAGAGGCAAGCATATTGATGCTTTTGTCTTGGCTTAGAAAATTCGGCCAAGGGGGAAAAATTAGCTAAAATGTTGAGTTTGATTCATGATTCCGTACATATGTGACTTTAATGTCTAATGTATAAATATGGGCTAAGTGCCTTGTGTTCCTCTTTTCGATGCTCAAATAATTAAATCAATTTATTTGTTTAATTAAGCTCAAGAGCAAAGGGGAACTAAATCCGATAAAGGGAAGGAAAAAGTGGTCGAATAGCTATCGGAATCGTTCGACAACACCCGAGGTAAGTTCTTGAGTAAAAGAGCTTAAATTATGATTTGATTAGATCATGTTTTAAGCAAATCAAAATCATGCTCTTTGTGTGTGGCTATTGAGCCGAAATTGCAAGAATGATAAGTGTCTTGTGTTTGAGTTTTATTAACGAAAATGAAATACGAATGTGCCATGATTTACTGTTAAATGTGCATGGTTATTTGAATGATGTCCGGGCTAAGTCCCGAAGGCTTTGTGCTAAATGACCATATCCGGACTAAGATCCAAAGGCATTTGTGCGAGATACTAATTCCGGGCTAAGCCCGAAGGCATTTGTGCGAGTTATTAAATCCGGGTTAAGTCCCGAAGGCAATTGTGCGAGTTACTATAACCGGGCTATGTCCCGAAGGCATTTGAACGAGTAGCTATATCCGGTTAAATTCCGAAGGTACGTGATTTGGGAATGAATGATCTTGCTATAAAAATTTCAGTAAATACTCTAGAAACATCCCAACATTGAGGTATGTTTCGAATGTGCTTGAATTTAGTTGAGCCCTTACAAATAAGTATTCGCTCAGTTGAAAAACGAGCTACCGACCTTTGGCTAAGTTGATCTTTTGTGTATGTACATAAGGGTTGGTAATGTTAAGCAAGTATGATATCGAAAATTTGTGCATATGAAATTATCCGTTTAGCTATATGAATGCTATACTTTTGCTGTGCTGGAATTCCTTGCTCAAAACTTACTAAGCATAAATTGCTTACTCCGTTTCTTTGATCCTCTGTTTTATAGATTTTGGTTCTCTAGCTATCAGACTCAGGATTTTGAAGTCGAAGTCGCCCACACTATCAAAGCCCCCCCCCTTTTGGTACAATTTTGGTTGAACTTCGAAATGGCATGTATAGGACTACCCGTTTGTTGTGGGTCATGGACCCTTTGGACTTGTATAATTTTGGATAGCCATGCGAAAATGGCTTATATATGTTTGAGTATAATGTTATAATCATTTGGTATGGATATGGTTATTGAGAGGTGTGGATATGCTTGACAAGGATTGGCCATGGGAATGGTTAATCACTATCATAAATTGTGCTATTTATGCAAAAAGGGCTAGTTGAATCATGGAAACTATGAAATAGGTAAAGTCTACCTTAAAGGCAGATGCTGACAGCAGCAGTGATGTAGATTTGGAAAATCACTAAAAATAGTAGGAATGGAATTAAATATTGAATAAATTATGTAAACGAACCTTGATGAATCTATTTTCAGAGGAAAGTAACGAAACAATCATACGGACAGTATGTTAAGAGATATTCAGGTTCTCGTGAGACAGAGCCAGAACGGTTTCTGGATTTCCTGTTCCGAATTTGGAAATTCATTATAAATTAACCAGAGACAATTATGAGTCAAGCCATATATGTATAGATTCCTCTCTGAGTCTAGTTTCTATAGAAACAAACGACATCAGTATTGAAGCCCTGTACAGGGAAATATCCAAGTCGTAATGCGCAAAGGTCAGTGTAGTCGATCCCTGTAACATGGAAGACTTTGACTAATAAACTGTACTAATTGGCCCAACCAAAAATTCTAGAAAAAAATATGTAGATGGGCACATGAGTCTAGTTTCAGGGAAAATTTACGGAACTGGATTCCGAGTTTCTGAACTCAAGATATGATTTTTAAAGCGAATAGTACACAGATTGGCAGTGTCTGGGAAATTTTTTTAAAGTCTGTTAACACCTCGTGTTCGACTCCGGTGACGGTCTCGGGTCCGGGGTGTTACACTTAGCCATTTTGTGTGTATGTCCTTATGATATGGCTAAATAGTGGCATGTAAATATTTGATAATGATTAGCTATTGAAATGTCTAATGAAGAACATGTTTTGGTGTTATCTATGCCTAAATGGTAGTTAATACAAAGAAATCATGAAAAAGTGAAATTAGCATTAAAACAGTATTGAACAGCAACAGTGATGTGATATTGAAAAATAACCAAGAATAGTATAAATAAAATTAGGTGATGAATAAGATATAGAATTAAATATTATTGAGTCTATTTTCATATAAAAGAAACAGAGTAAGTAAAAGAAGTGTATATTAAGAGATATTTGAATTTTATTGAGACAGGGTCAGAGCGATTTCTGAGTCCCCTATTCTGACTTTATAAATTCACTAAAAATTGTACAAAAATAATTAGGAGTTATAGTTTATATTCATAGATTCCTTAGTGAATCTAATTTCAAGAGAAACAAATGGAATGGTTATTTGAATTCTGTACAGGGAGAAAATTGATTTATAGTAAGGAGAGGTTAGAGTAGTCGAACAATGCAACAGAGGAAACTTTAACTAATAAACTGTACTAATTGGCTAGACAAAAAATTCTAGAAAAACATTAGTAAGAATATATATAAGTCTAGTTATGATTTAAATTCACAAATTTAAATTTTGAGTTTTGTGACTCAAGTTATGATTTATTTAGTGACTATGACGCAGGTGGGCAGTTTTATAAGGAGTAATGAAATAAATTGTTTTGATTTGTCTAAGTACTCAGAAAATTTTAATGTTCCCGGTTTGGTCCCGAACCGTTTCAATTGCATGTTTTAGGGTCTCGAGGGCCCTTTTTAGGGACATATTAAATGAATGTAAATAAATTAATTTTAAAAGCAAATTTTATACCCCGAATTAGTAAGTTAAGTCGGTAACGCCTCGTGCTTGACTCCAGCGACGGTCTCGGGTAAGGGTTGTTACAGTACTAACATCAAATTAGCTGGGAAACAGTAAGCTTATACCATTAATGGGAAATTCTTGTAAATTTTATCCACCATCACATACTGGCCTAAGGGGTTTGATACTTTAACCACGAATTCAGTGGACTCAACAGGTAAATTTTTATTTGGCACTAAATTCATGCAGATATACGAATGAGTTGAATTGGGATCAATTAAAGCAGTTATATCAGTATCAAAAAGAGAAAAAGTACCAGTAATAACATTGAGTACAGAAGCATCCTCACATGCATGAATAACATATGTTCTAGTTGGTGCTCTTGCTTTAGATCTACAGTTGAATCTTTTTTCATACCTTGGCTACCACTCACATTACCGGGATTACGAGGGGGTCTACCTCTCGTGGCGGGGTTGCTTGGCTTTGAAGTTTGGACAGTATCTTTTTCAGGCTTTTTCGAGCAGTCTCTGAGATAGTGGTCAAAAGAACCACATCTAAAGCAAGCTCCACTTTTCAAATGACATTCACCGAAATGTAATTTATTATAGTGCTTGCATCTAGGTTTGGTGTTTTTAACACTACCCACACTTGCTACAGATGTAGCATGAGATCTCGGACTGGAACATTGAATACTTCTATTTCTACCCGAATATCCCATAGAGGTAGTGGAACAGTCATGATATCTTTTTGATTTCTTTGAAGTCAACTGTTGTGACTTTCCCATAAATCTTTTACTTGAAGTTCTGACTTCCATCTCAGCTTGTCCCTTTTCTTTACTCAGCTTTTCAGCTTTATGAGCTCTATCGACCAGTACAATACATTCTTTTAATTCAAGAATCCCAACTAACAACTTTATGTCTTTATTTAAATCCTCTTCAAACTGTTTACACATGGGAATTTCAGTTGGGATACACTCTCTGACATATTTACTTAACAGTACAAATTCTTATTCGTACTCAGATTGTAACAGCCCGATTTTGGGCCTAGTCAGAATAGTGGTTTTGGAACCACTATTTTGGGGCCAAAAAAATTATTTTTAATGTTATTTTATGTGTTATAGCATGATTATATAGGTGCATGAAAAATTTGGTGAATTAATTTTAACGTTTGTGAGCTTAATTGCGAAAAAGGACTAAATTGCATAAAGGGCAAAAGTTATGTTTTACTACCCAAATGTGTTAAATAGCTAGAGAACCATAATTGGAGGTCATTAAAGTGCAAATAAACACTTAAATATAGGTTTTCCGACGATAGAGACAAAGATAAGATAATTTTCAAAGTTAGGTAGAATTTGGTGGCTTATTTGACTAAAAAGAAAATAAAATAAAATAAAGAGGGAATGATATCATCATCTTCTCATCCATTTCTCCTTTGCAAAATGGTTGAAAGTTTAGGGTTTTTCCATGAAAGAATGTGTGTTGTTAACTGATATTTTATGGAAGAATATGAGTCTTGGTTGTGTAATAAACAACTTTTGTGAAAAGATTTTCATGGAAAACACCTAAAAGGGCTATTTTGTAAAAGTTATAAAAAAGGTTGTAATTGTGTGAAATAGTGGAAATTTAGGGTTGTCATAAGAGTAATAATTGGTCGGTTGGGCTAAGGAAATTAGATAAAAATCAATTTTCGGGCCTAAGGGTAAAATGTTCATTTTGTGAAAGTCTAGGGGAAAAATGGTCATTTTGCAAAAAATGTGAATTTTGATTGTCCAAATTTATTTAGTGATTAAATGAGTGAATTTCATCATGTTCGATAAAGAAAATCGAGATTTGGGCTTAAATTGAGAAAGTGCATGGTTAAAGACAAAAAGAGAATAATTAGCCGAAATTGCATTTGAGATAAGTCCGTGCGATCAAATAAGCATGATATTTATGCCATTGTTATTATACTTGAAAATCTATCTTGCCATGATTGTATTAAAGTTTATGTTGATGATATTGTATATGAGAAAGTGATGTCAAATGTAAATAACATTTATGTGTTGATTGAATGCTTGGAGATTTGATGGAATATGATATTCCATTGAAACGAGTCAGTTGTATGTAAATAATACAACTACATCATTATTATATGTGTTTAAATTGATATAGCATGAATTTCTTGGTTGTGGAAATGATTATGTATGATGAATATTGATATAGTAGAATTCTCGTTGAACCTTAAGAAACAATTCGGATGTTCATGCCATGACATTCGAGTTATTTGTGTGCTAGTGTAAGACATGTTTGGGACATGCATCGGCCACATTATCAGAGCCAGTCTAAGACCATGTCTGGGACATGCATCGGCCTCGAGATGTAAGCCAGTGTAAGACATGTCGAGACATGTATCGGCTACGAGATGTGTCAGTGTAAGACCATGTCTGGGACATGGCATTGGCATGGTATGTGAGAGCTAGTGTAAGACCATGTTTGGGACATGGCATCATCATTACACCTTATGTTTGAGGCTTAGTGACTATCCAATAGCTTTCCGAATGGTTCAACGGTGAGAGTTACAGTTTAACCTAAATGAGAAATGTTATGACCATATTGTGAGAGGTACAGGTACTTACATGAAATTGATGATATGTGAATTCAATTCATGTTATATGATTAGTAAGGAATGAATATGAGCATGTTGAGTAACATAGGTATGTATGCCAAGCTCATGAGAAATGATTTCAGTTTATGATGCACATTTGGTGAAGATGTAAATAGGTAATTGATGCCTATGAGAATGATTTTGTGATGACCTTGTGATTATAGGTCTATACTTATGATGTATGAATATGTAACCTTACAAATGTGGTTAAAATGAATTAATATGGTGTGATAAACTTAGTATCATTAATCTACACTAAAACAATTTTACACAGCACCCATAGTCCGAATTTGAAAACCCACCAAAAATAGTGAAAATTGAGTTAGAGGCTGAATAAAATATGAAATTAAATCCATTTAGTATATTTCAAATAGAAGAAACGGTGTAAAAAATAGTTTCATATTATGAAATATTTAAATTATTGTGAGACAGAATTAGAATGACTTCGAAATCCCCTATTCGGATTTGAGAAAATCATTGAAAATTGTACAAAAATAGTTATGGGTTATAATTTATATGATTAGAATTATTAATGAGTACATTTTCAATATAAATAGAAGAGAACATCATTTGAGTCTCGTATTATGAGAAAATTAATTTTTAGCGACGTGGGGTTAGAACTATCAGACAATAAAAAAAGGGTAAATTTAAGGAATAAATTGTACTAATTGGCTAAACCAAAAATTCTAAAAATTTTATGGTAAGAATATATGTGAGTCTAGTTCCAGGGAAAATTAGAGGAACTTAATTTGGAGTTCTGTAGATCCAGATATAAATAATTTAGTGACTGTGACTCGAGAAAACAACTTGACTGGAACATGTGTAATAATGCAAATAGGGTTGTATTACCATGAGAAGCAAGTTGATGAATTGCTTATTATTTTCATATGGTCTAGCTAAGATATAAAGCTTACTTCCTTCCTTTCCTTCCCTTTAGTGTTTTTGGGTTAGCTTGGGGTTGGAGATCGTCAGAGGCATCATCACACTATCAAGTTGCTACCTTTGGAATAATGAAGCATATATTAGAAATTTCAAGTGAGTGGCATGTATAGGGATCTAGTTGATTGACATGTATTATGTTGCTTTGGTCAAATGTGTTGGCTTATATTGAGTTATATGTATATGACCATGAGATGTGGCTCATACTGATTATGGCTTGTAAGCTTAGCTATTCATGTCATGTCTAATGTTTATAATGTGACTATATTTGTTTGCCATGCATGGTTAGTAATATGACATGTGTATGGGATGTATGCTCTATGACCAATTGAGGTGGTCATAGCCATGTAGTAATTGCATGTTATAAACACAACATGATAATGATCGAACATGAGTGCTTAATGGATAAGTTGGTAGCCATAGTATAATGGTAAAAGTGGTCATCAAAATGACAAGTCTTATGAAAGTGAAATAAGAAATCTAGACTTTGTATTGCATGAGTAGATGGATTACTTGTAAGAGGACATGTTAATTTTAAGTATATGTCTATATAAAGAGTGTTTAATCACTAAAATGATGCTATGATTTGCAACTTTGTTGTGCGTAAGGTTGTAAGAGATTATGGGTAACATGAAGGCTTGGAAAATAGCCTAAGTGTTGGCCACATGGGCTGAGACACGGCCATGTGTCTCAACCGTGTGAGGGACACGACCTGGAGACATAGGCGTGTGTCCCGGCCGTGCGGTTCGATGTGCATGCTCACATCATAAACAGAGAGTTACACGGCCTGAGGACACGGGCGTGTCCCTATGTCCACACGGGCGTGTGACCCTGTTTAATGGGAAAATTTTCTAACTTTTCCTAAAACTTCTCAAAGTTCTTGGTTTAGCCCTGAATCAAGTTCGATGAATGTTTTGGGCTTTGTAGACCCAAATAAGGGACGACATGCATGTGTTTGAATGGTTTTGAATTAAAAGAGATTTTATGGCTCGATTTTTTCATGAATATGTATGTTCAAGTTAGTAATGCCTCGTACCCTGTTCTAGCGTCGGACATGGGTAAGGGGTGTTACATTTAGTGGTATCAGAGCATGGTTTAGTCAGTTCTCGGACTAACCTATCACGTGTAAGAGTCTAGCTATACATGCCACAAGTTTGTGATAGTGTGATGTCTCTCGACACAAATGAGAACTATGTTGTGTGGGCAAGGTACTCTCCAACCGAGCTACACCTGATAATGTAGATAATGATGGTAAAGTATTCAATAAAGTGCAATTATGAAGAGTTGAAACTTGAAAAGGTATGAACAAGAATTCGTGGAATGTATATGTGCATATTTGTGATATGAGAAACATGAAATAGAATGTGTACATGGTATAATGAGCTTATCTATGATTGATTGATAATTCCATGGTGTACATGATTGATTTGCTCGAGTGAATACATGTGTTTAGATAACTTACTAAAAATACAGGTAGAAAGAATGTTTATGTATACTTATTTGATCGAATATGGTTGGCAAATTCACATAGTCTGAGTATAAGTGTTAAATTGCTTGGATTGATTTACATGTTTGTAATGATATGCATACGATGATGTGTGAAATGAAAGTACAAATTGGAATATACTTATCCATATTTGTTGTCTCTTGTATGATGTTATGTACATGACTAGTTTGATTAAATGAATGGGATAAGTAAAGTTACTCAGAATTCATAGAGTGCATGTATGAGTATACTTTCTAAATGAGATAACTGGAAAGTTGGCGTAAAACGAATATGAATATCGGTCTATCTGAAATGAATGATATGATTTTGATGATGTTGTTATGATGATGAAAGTTGTGTTACATGTGTATGTATATGAGAGTCAAGTCAGAGGCCCTTCGACCTCACCCCCTTACTAGAGTGGTGTATTGTAATGGAATTTCACGTGATTTGCGCTGAATAAATTCACAAGTATGAAACCAAAGAGTTCAGTGGAGAAATATCTATAAACATGATTAGAGATTGAGAATGAGTTGATAAGTAAGCCAGAGCTAGAAAAGTATTAGGTTGACATAAAGATTATGTGAATTATGCACTGTCACAGTTAGAGAAGAAATGTAATTTGGTAAATCAAATTACTCAGGTACGAGGTTGAGAAAGTGTAATAATATGGGATTTTTGATGACAGAAATAGTTAGAGGAATAATATTTGAAACATGAAATGTCTGAGTATGGAAATCATAGTGAGTAGATGATGACTGTCTCTCTTTATATATTTTAAGAGATCGTTGTTCTCAAAAGTATTATAGTGGCTATCTATCTTCTAATGAAATTCTTGTTATATGAGAATGTTATCTGATCTTAGTGTCAGATGAAAACAGTGTCGGTCTGATTGGTTTATAATCTGCTTTGCTCTACTTCTCTCTAGTATCTGTTATATTTAGTCTGATAGGAACTTATGAGAAAATACACATGATGTTATGATTATGTTTTTCTAAATTATTGTATTTGATTCCAATGGGATTAAATGATACTTTCTTCTAGACTTTTTCCCTCTGAGGAATTATCGAAGTCTTTCATATTTTCTTAAAAGGTTGTTTTTGGTCTTCCGGTATAGTCTCGTAGCTTAGGATTTCTCTATCCTGGATTTCTTTACTTGGTTTTCTTGTTATCTTTGTTCCATAATCTATCAATTATGACTCATGTTTAAAGTGTGTTCTATAGCTTGCAATAATCATGTCAAGTGTGACTATGCTCCTGATTTGATCATGGTAATGCAGTGATTTTAATATTTGGATTTCTCTAATTTTCGTATAAGGATTTGACATCGGCAAAGGCTTAAGTGGTGAAATTTCAAATTTCAATTGGTATGATAGATCTCTTTTCTTAAGTAAGTTAATTGAAATTAATGCCTTCAATTGAGATATCTGTGTTATTTGGGATAATGTAATCGTATGATCTTTGAGAAAGCAAATTGTGGCTACGGGTACTTGGATAGAAAAATCCAAAACTTATATAGAAATTAAGCGAGGAAACGCTCGGGAATAGTGTATTAGTGATCGAATTTGGAACTCGACATTATTGATTTTTGTGCATGAATTCTAGAAATGTTGAAAAGTTTAAGGATGTATATCAAGTGTCATCAGAATTATTTCTGCCTGTGTTAGCACTAGAATGGAGATGAGAAAAATTTTATATGGATTTCATGTCTGGATTATTCCTGTCTTTGAAAGAGAAAAATGTTATGAGACTTATTGTTAAATGTTTGACGAGATATGTATATCATGCCGGTATATACTGACCTTTCGCTCATCAAATTCATGGAATTTTATGTCCTTATGATCGTTGGATTTCTTGGAATTATAGTCTCCACTAATCGAATTGAGATCCGGGTTTTATATCATGATTTCTTGGGAAAGCTAAAGGAGGCTTTGAAATTTAGAAGCAACTGAGAGTTGAATTGGTAAACAATTGGACTGTGTGAAATTATAGAGAGCATAAGACCAAGATGAACTGACTAGTTTCACTTTTCAAATTCGAAAAGACTCAAGTAAGATTGTATATGTAGCATGATGGTATGGATCAAACTTTTGAGTGCATGAACTCTCTGATAGAGGTTAAGGTACAAAAGAGAAAAGGTACAGGAGAGTAAAATTTCTTTAGCAATGATTGTGAGAAAGAGAAGTTTATGTGAGAAACCAAACCACTTTCCTGGTAAGACTTTCGGGGACGAAAGTCCCTAAGGGGGAGAATTGTAACAACCTGATTTTAGGCCTAATCGAAATAGTGATTTCGGAACCACTATTTCAGGGCCAGGGAAATTAATTTTAATGTTATTTTATGTGTTATAGCATGATTATATAGGTGCATGAAAAATTTGGTGAATTAATTTTAACGTTTGTGAGCTTAATTGCGAAAAAAAAGACTAAATCGCATAAAGGGAAAAAGTTATGTTTTACTACCCAAATGTGTTAAATAGCTAGAGAACCATAACTGGAGGTCTTTAAAGTGCAAATAGACCCTTAAATATAGGTTTTCCGGCCACAGAGACAAAGATAAAACAATTTTCAAAGTTAGGTGGAATTTGGTGGCTTATTTGACTAAAAAGAAAATAAAATAAAGAGGGAATGTTATCATCTTCTTCTCATCCCTTTCTCCACTGAAAATACTACCAAAGAGGGGCTTTTTGAAGCTTTAAAATTTTATCTAAGTTGTCCTCTTGCAAGTAAGTGATTTTGATGACTTTTCTTGATGATTTTTACATTTTTGGGACCCCTAAATCTTAATCTAGCTATTGAGGGGACTGTTTTACAAAATGGTTGAGAGTTTAGGGTTTTGAAATGAAAGCATGTGGGTTTTTAACTAAAATTTTATGGAAGACTATGAGTCTTGGTTGTGTAATAAACAACTTTTGTGAAAGGATTTTTACAGAAAACACCTAAAAGGGCTATTTTGTAAAAGTTATAAAAAAGGTTGTAATTGTGTGAAATAGTGGAAATTTGGGGTTGTCATAAGAGTAATAATTGGTCGTTTGGGCTTGGATAATAAGGAAATTCAATAAAAATCAATTTCCGATCCTAAGGGTAAAATGGTCATTTTTTGAAAGTCTAGGGGCAAAATGGTCATTTTGCCAAAAATGTGAATTTTGATTGTCCAAATTTATTTAGTGATTAAATGAGTGAATTTCATCATGTTAGATTAAGAAAATTGAGATTTGGGCTTAAATCGAGAAAGTGCATGGTTAAGGACAAAAAGAGAATAATTAGCCGAAATTGCATTTGAGGTAAGTCTGTGTGATTAAATGAGCATGATGTTAATGCCATTGTTATTATAATTGAAAATATATCTTGCCATGATTGTATTAAAGTTTATGTTGATGATATTGTATATGAGAAAGTGATGTCAAATGTAAATAACATTTATGTGTTGATTGAATGCTTGGAGATTTGATGGAATATGATATTCCATTGAAACGAGTAAGTTGTATGTAAATAATACAACTACATTGTTATTATACGTTTTTAAATTGATATAGCATGAATTTCTTGGTTGTGGAAATGATTATGTATGATGAATATTGATATAGTAGAATTCTCGTTGAACCTTAAGAAATAATTCGGATGTTCATACCATGACATTCAGGTTATTTGTGTGCCAGTGTAAGACATGTCTGGACATGCATTGGCCACATTATGAGAGCTAGTGTAAGACCATGTCTGGGACATGGCATCGGCATTGAGACTAGAGCTAGTGTAAGACATGTCTGGGACATGCATCGGCCTCGTGATGTAAGCCAGTGTAAGACATGTCTGGGACATGCATCGGCTACGAGATGTGTCAGTGTAAGACCATGTCTGAGACATGGAATTGGCAGGATATGTGAGAGCTAGTGTAAGAACATGTTTGGGACATGGCATCAGTATTACACCTTATGCTTGAGGCTTAGTGAATATCCGATAGCTTTCCGAATGGTTCAACAGTGAGAGTTACGGTTTAACCTAAATGAGAAAGGTTATGACCATATTGTCAAAGGTACATGTACTTACATGAAATTGATGAGATGTGAATTTAATTCATGTTATATGATTAGTAAGGAATGAATATGAGCATGTTGAGTAACACAGGTATGTATGCCAAGCTCATGAGAAATGATTTCAGTTTATGATGCACATTTGGTGAAGATGTAAATAGGTAATTCATGCCTGTGGGAATGATTTTGTGATGACCTTGTGATTATAGGTCTATACTTATGATGTATGAATATGTAACCTTACGAATGTGGTGAAAATGAATTAATATGGTGTGATAAACTTAGTATCGTTTATCTATACTAAAACAGTTTTGCACAGCACCCATAGTCCGAATTTGAAAATCCACCAAAAATTATGAAAATTGAGTTAGAGGCTGAATAAAATATGAAATTAAAGTTCTATGAGTCTAGTTTCACATAGAAGAAACTTTGTAAGCAATATATTTTCATATTATAAAATATTTAAATTTGTTTGAGATAGAATCAGAATGACTTCAAAATCCCCTGTTCTGATTTGAGAAAATCATTGAAAATTATACAAAAATAGTTATAGGTTTTAATTTATATTATTAGAATTCTTAATGAGTCTATTTTCAATATATATAGAAGGTAACATCAACTGAGTCTCGTATTATGAGATAATTAATTTTTAGTGAAGAGGGATCAGAACTGTCAGACAATGTAAAAAAGGTAAATTTAAGGAATAAACTGTACTAATTGGATGAACAAAAAATTCTAAAAATTTTATGGTAAGAAGATATGTGAGTCTAGTTTTAGGTAAAATTAGTAGAACTTAATTTTGAGTTCTGTATCTCCAGATATAAATAATTTAGTGACTATGACTCGAGAAAATAGTTTGACTAGAACATGAGTAAAAATGCAAATCGGGTTGTATTACCATGAGATGCAAGTTGATAAATTGCTTATTATTTTCATACGGTCTTACTAAGCTATAAATCTTACTCCCTCCCTTTCCTTCCCTTTAGTGTTTTCAGGTTAGCTCGGGGTTGGAGATCGTCGGAGGCAGCATCACACTATCAAGTTGTTACCTTTGGAATAATGAAGCATATATTAGAAATTTCAAGTGAGTGGCATGTATAAAGATCTAGTTGATTGACATGTATTATTTTTCTTTGGCCAAATGTGTTGGCTTATATTGAGTTTTTTGTATATGGCCATGAGAAGTGGCTTATATTGATTATGGCTTGTAAGCCTAGCTATTCATGTCATGTCTAATGTTTATAATGTGACTATGTTTGTTTGCCATGCATGGTTAGTAATATGACATGTGTATGGGATGTATGCTCTATGGCCGATTGAGGTGGTCATAGCCATGTAGTAATTGCATGTTATAAACACAACGTGATAATGATTGAACATGAGTGCTTAATGGATAAGTTGGTAACCATAGTATAATAGTAAAAGTGGTCATCAAAATGACAAGTCTTATGAATGTGAAATAAGGAATCTAGACTTGGTATTGCATAAGTAGATGCATTACTTGTAAGACGACATGTTAATGTTAAGTATATGTTTATATAAAGAGTGTTTAATCACTAAAATGATGCCTTGATTTGTGACTTTGTCGTGCATAAGGTTGTAAGAGATTATAGGTAACATGAAGGCTTCGAAAATAGCCTAAGTGTTGGCCACACGGGCTGAGACACGGCCGTGTGTCTCAACCGTGTGAGAGACACGGCCTGGAGACATGGGCATGTGGCTCGGCTATGCGGTTTGATGTGCATGCTCACGTTATAAACAGAGAGTTACACGGCCTGAGCATATGGGAATGCCAAAGGCACACGGGCGTGTCCCTATGTCCACATGGGCGTGTGACCTTGTTTAATGGGAAAATTTTCTAAGTTTTCCTAAAACTTCTCAAAGTTCTCGATTTAGTCCCGAATCAATTCCGATGAATGTTTTGGGCTTTATAGACCCAAATAAGGGATGACATGCATGTGTTTGAAAGGTTTTGAATTAAAAGAGATTTTATGACCCGGTTTTTGCATGAATGTGTATGTTTAAGTCTGGTAATGCCTCGTACCTTGTTCCGGCGTCAGACATGGGTAAGGGGTGTTACACAGATACTGTCATATGCCCCTATTTAAGATTTAAAGATTCCCTCCATTTCTGATCAAGGAATCTTTGACTATTATATTTCTTTTTGAACTTAGTTTGGAAAAATTCCCATGTAATCCTCTCTTTAGGTACAGTAGAAATTAAGGTGTTCTACCACTGATAAGCTTAGTCTTTTAACAGAGATACAACACATTTCAAACATTCGTTTGGTGAACAAGACAATTCATCAAGAACTCTAATGGTATTTTCTAACAAAATTCAACTCTTTCTAGATCATCATTAGCTGTTGCTCTAAACTCTTCAGCACCATATTTACAGGTTTTATCAATAGGTGGCTTACCGATTCTAATAAGTTTTGTACCTTTTTGTATATCAGGAATCGATTAAAGAACTAGAGGAGGTGGAGGTTGTTGCATAGCCAAATTTATTCTTATATATTCTGTAAACCACACATTCATCATTTGAAAGAAGGCTTCTTTAGCCTCTCCTCCTCGGCCCTCAGATACGAGCCTTCTACTACTCGAGGTTACTTTTTGCACAGAAGCTTGAGCATTACTATCAGCTTCTTCAGATTTAGCTTGGTTGGACAACATTATTATATGAAAAACATATTTTAAAATGGTCAGGAGATATCACATTATCACATGTTATATAATGGCGTGTATAGCTAGACTCGTACATACTACGTTAATTCAAGAATCAACTAAACCGTAGCTCTGATACTAATAAATGTAACACACCTGACCTATATCCATCGCCGGAACAGGGTTATAGAGCATTACTGGAATTTACAAATCAAATACAAATATTTCATATCATTTAACATTTATATTAGAAATTAATCATATTCAAACACGTTGTCCCCTATATGAGCTCTCGAGGCCTGAAACTGTATTAGAAATAAGTTGGGATTAAACTGGGCACTTAAATATTTTTTTGAAAAATTTCAAAATTTTTCCAAGGTGCAGGGGACACACACCAGTGTGACCAGGCCGTGTGTCTCACACGGTTAAGAGACACGCCCGTGTCTCAAGCTGTGTGGGCATTCGAAATAGGGACACACGGCCATGTTCCAGCCCGTGTCTAAATTAAGCTGCTCACTGACTTGGGTCACACGGCCAAGCCACACGCCTATGTGTTAGGTCGTGTGAACATACTGACTTGCATTAAATAGGTGTACAGATCACACGATCTAGTCACACGCTCGTGTGCTAAGCCATGTGAAAATACCTGAGCATTCTATTTTGAAATTTTCAAGATGTAGGGGACACACGGCCAAACCACACGCCCATATGCTAGGCCATGTGTCACACACGGTTGAGACGCATACTCGTGTCTCTGCCCCTGTAGACAAAATAGGTCATTTTCAAGCCTTATTTCTCACCCCATTTTGGTATCAATCTAATTGACCATATAACATATATGCATATTTTACCAACCATGTTATCTCAAACCATTTATCAACATATCCATAATTTATTCATCACTCAACCATATAAAAATAACATGATAAAGCCACACACACACACACACACATATATATATCACAATATGTTCAACTCAAGCCATTCCAATGGCTATTTACGTCAAAATGCTATTAAGCCAACATTGGCCAATTTATCCTATACATGCCATTATAACCAAAATTAGTTTTCTATATGTACCGAAATGGGCCGATAGATAGTGTGATGATATCTTCGTCAAGCTTCCAACCCCAACGGGCTTCTGAATTACTATAGAACAAAAGAAAATAAAATAGAGTAAGCTTTAAAACTTAGTAAGTTCCTATAACGAGAAATTAACTTACCATTCATTTACATTTAAGTTAAGCATACAAAATACATCTAAAGCAATTTGGCCGATAACCTATACACATATCCTCAACAAACATGTTAGTCATGTATTTCACATGAATTTCAAGAAACATGTATGAGCTCATCAAATATCAAATTTCCATGTTCATAAACTTTCCACATCTTGTGTTCGTATATCAATTCTATATATTTCGGGTATATACTAGTATAATTCATTTCAATTTCATGTTATCTCATGTCAGAAATTTGCCCGTTGAATCATTTAAAATATCGATGGATACATGGGTAGTCCATACAAAGTGTACAAATCTATAATCCATCAATTCATATTCGGGAATGTTCATACAAGCACTCAAATGGGAAGCTCTCTTTTGAGCCATATACCGAGAAGCTCATGTGAGCCATGTAACAAGAAGCTCTAGAGAGCCATTAATATGAAGCTTATATGAGCCAATATCGGGAAGTTCAAGCGAGCCAAAACCGGGAAGCTCCAGAGAGCCATTAATCGGGAAGCTCATGAAAGAGCCTTTAATCAGAAGCTCCGAAGAGCCATATATCAGGATGCTTATAAGAGCTGATGTGTCCATAACACATGTAGGCTCACAACCAATAGGGGTGCTCCAAAGATCTATTAATGGAAAACTCACAAGAACCATAAAACGGTAAGCTCATGAGAGCTAATAATGGGACGCTCTTTCGAGTTGTGTTGTGTCCGCAACACATACAGGGCCACACCAATTTGGGAACCCTATATCCATCGAATTTCATTTATTCAAACGGGACTTAATACTTATCAATCATTTTCGGATATGTAATTAATTTCATACATGGCAATTACACAATTCACGTACAAAACATTCAATTCAAACATATAAATATAGAATTTAGTTACACGAACTTGCCTCGACTATGTTCGTGTACACAAAAGCTATTAATTCGTTACTTTCTCTTTTCCACGATCTACCTCCGTATTTGATCTATCCGGATCTATACGAATGAATTTAATATCAATTTATATTAATTCATTCCAATTCAAATCTTTGGTAAAATTACCATTTTGTCCTTATACTTTTAATTAATTACGATTTTGTCCCTAGGTTTGTAAAATGAAATTCATGCAATTTAATCTTTATTCCAAGCGGTGTCAATTTTCATATATCACAATAGCAGCCCATGTATTTCACAAAATTTGGAATTTTTCCATGAATTTTACATCTTTTTAATTTAGTCTCTAAACCATAATTTCATCAAAATTCCCTTTATAAAAGTTGTTTATCTATCAATAGCCTTTCATTTTCTACCATAAAACTTCATAATTCAACCATATTCATCCATGGAAAAACCCTAGTACTTTGACAACTTTACAAATTAATCCCCAAGATAACTAGATTAAGCTATTACAACCTTAGCAATATAAAAATTACTAAAAATGGGACAAGAATACTTACCCAATTAAGCCAAATAAGCTTGCGCAAAACTCAACACCATCGCTAGGGTTTCCATGTCTTAAATTTCAGGAAATATGATAAAATGATAATATTTTGTTTTATTTTATTTTTTATCATCTTTTTATCTTTTACTTTCCAATTTCATCCTTTTCTTTATTGAATTTTCCAATGATGACTAATCATAATTATCTACTAAGTCATCATTAACTCCACTAATTGGTCTCTTTACCATATAAGGACCTTAAATTTTGAATTCCATAGCTATTTGATCCCTTTAGCTACTAGAATTCAACTTTTGCATTTTATGCAATTTGATCATTTTGATCAAATTAGACATATAATAGGTAAAATTTTCTTAACGAAATTTTTATACGATAATTCTATCATAATGTAGACCATGAAATAATATTAAAAGAATTTTCCCTCCGAACTTGAATTTGTGGTTTTGAAACCATTGTTCTGATTTCAATAAAAACGGGCTGTTACAATCAACATATGTTGAAGTGGCCTGCCATAATTATAGTGGCAAATTAAGTCCTTGCCGACACTTAAAGAGATTTTTTTAAGTTATATTATGTTATTTTAATGTATTTTTAATTTTAGTAGCTTAGATTTGATTATTAGCCAAATAAGCGTTTTTATGCAGTTTTCTAGTGTTTCAACAACCTGTTAGGCCAATGCGAGTTTAGGGAATGACTAATAGGCTTCTTGAGTGTGAAAGGTGCCATTTCAGGTCAAAAAATACAAAGAACAACTATTGTGTTACGACACAGGCATGCAATGTCGTGACACAGAACTTCGAAGCCAAAAACAAAATCCTGAGACGAAACAGGGTGTACATGTCATGACACAGAACTCTTTGTTGCAACATAGGACCCTTGTGTCGCGACACAAGCTTCTGCGTGACCCAAAAATTCTTGCGTGTGACCACTATGAATTTTTAGGCAATTAAGGGTCTTTTCTAACCTAAAACCCTAATTGACATTATAATTGAAGGGTCATTTTAGTCTTTTCAATTTTTACCTAGTTTTTGCCTATATAAACAACTTTATAACCTCATTAGAATAGGAGTCGACCTAGGAAAACAATTTTATTTCTTCAGTTTTCTTCAGTTTTCTTTAGTTTTTAGTTTTATGTTTTCATAGTAAAAAATTCTTCTTGTTCCAATGTGAAAACGATTATGAGTGGGGATTGCTCTAAAACTACGCTTCTATTTATTTAGTAATGAGCATTTTCTTTATTCTCTTTTTTATTCCTTTATTTATATTTTTAACCTAATCAATTAATGCTTAGATGTCACTATTTTCGGAGCTGAACCAACAAGAAAAGGATGGCCCGGCCTACCTTGCAAATCCTTCATGACAAAATGGGTAGTCTCTTCTTTTATCTTTTTGGGTGCACATGAGGGACAATGTGTCAAATAAAGCATTGGCGTGACGTGAAAATTTTAAATTCTTATTAAGTATTTTTTTTTGTATTTTTAAATTTTTTCCTAGTATTTTTTAGTTAAATTTTTTTTATTGTGTGCTTTGTTTGTGCTTAAGCTTGTAGAAATACAAGTGATTTATTAGAAGCATGTAAATAGAATTTTGTGTATAAATTAAAACTTTAGTTTGATAATAACTAATTCTATGTTTAATTTTAAACTAATTAGTTCAATTTTATTACACTATGAATAGGTAAAAGTGTGTTATGCATATGAACTATCATCAAATGTAGTAGCTAATTCGGGTCATTTTCGCACTTAAGGAGCTTGTTTTATAGTCAATTTATTATTTTATATTACATTTATGGTATTTAGTATTTAGAATTAAATATTAGTAAAATAAGTATTTTTTAACATATTTTGTGAGTGTTGTAACCTATTAGGCTGAGACGGGACGTAGGTAGTTCTAATATTTTTAATTGAGTGTGTAGGATGAAAGATTATAGGTCCAATTGATGTGGAAGTAAGGGATAAGTGATGCACAAGTTCTTCGAGCCATCAAAGCATGAAACGAAACAAACACGATAGAAAATACATGTCGTGTCGCGCCATGCAACACTATAGCAAAACATGTTTTTAGGGCGTTTGTAGTGGTGTCTGGACCAAAAATGCCACAAAAGGTATACACTAGTGGCGCTAATCGAAAAACACAGAAAAAGGTTAGAGCTATAGCGGCGTTTACGCAGCAAAAGGTCAAGCAGTAGGAGCGTTTATGTGAAAAACGCCGCAAAAGGTCAAGCGTAAAAAAAATTATTTTAAACAAAACGACGCCGTTTTGATCCTTATCTATTTATTATTTAACTAGTTTATTTATATTAATTAAAAACAATTTATTTTTAATTGAATATTTAAAATATTCAGAAAAATTAATGACACATTGAAAAATTTTGAAAGTAAAAACATAGAAAAATATATGTTAAAAATGAAAAAAATTATAATACTATTATTTAAAATAATTTTGATTTTTTCTGGATATATGACTGATTCTTTTTTAATTTATATATTAAATAATTTCTTATATAATTGTAAAAGAGATCATATTAATTTGAATATATTAAAATTATCATTATAGTTAAAATTGTTTAAGAGATAATAGATCAACTTTATATATATTAAAATTAAAAAAATTGCTAACCCATGCATCTCTAGAGAAACAAAATTAATTAGTAAATTGAAAATGTTATTTAAATATCCTAAAATATTGGAAGAATATATAATATTCAAATTTTATCTAATTAATTTAGTATTTAAGGTTTATGACTTAGGGTTTAGGGTTTAGGATTTTAGGTTTTGGGTTTAGGGTTTTGAGTTTAATATTTTAGGTTTCGGGTTTAGGGTTTATGGAAGATCAAATGAAGACGGGAGTGAAGGAGAGGCCAATGTTACTAAAGAACGGTTTGGTCAGTGAATCAGTTAACCGATGTCAATTGGAACTGAGCTACTTTTAATTAAGTTTTTTTCACCCTTATTGTAGGGTTCTTAGGATGTCATATGTCCATGCTCGTGTTAGAAACAAGTTTCAGACACAAATACTTCAAGTAAAATAAAGATTCAAAGGAATATAATTAACCTTTCTATTAACTGTAACACCCCTTATTCGTATTCGATGCTGGAACCGGGTACAAGACATTACCGGACGTAAACACAAGAAAACATACAAAAATCGAACATAAATTTCCATCCAAATTTAAAACTTTTCACATACATTCATATTGTCCCTAAAATGAGCCTACGAGGCCCAAAACATACATCGTAAGTGGGTTGAGACTAAACCAAGAACTTTGAAAACTTTTGAAAAACTTAGAAAATTTCTCATGGAAACAGGGCCACACGCCTGTGTGGACCGAGGCACACACCCATGTAGTAAGGAACACGCCCGTGTTCCTAGCTCGTGTAACTCTCTGTTTATGACGTCTGAACAAATTGAGGTCACACGACCAAGGAACATGCCCGTGTCTCGAGGCCGTGTCCATCACACGGCTGAAACACACGCTTGTGTCTCTGTTCGTGTGCTTGATACTGAGTATTATGTTTTGCAACAATTTAGGTGCACGGGACACACAGCCGTATCACAGGCCAATGGGGCTGACCATGTGTCACACACAACCTAGACACATGCCCTTGTGTCTACCTGTGTGGGCGATAATAAGGCTATTTACCAAGCTATTTGCCACCCTTATTCACACATGCACTTGCCCCAATTCAAAGGCACAAAACAATACATACTTAGGCAACCAAAGCATCCACATTCATGGTAAAAACATATCAACTTTAAATCTTTGTCTAACATATTCACTACATTTATTAAGCCTTAAATTAAACATCCAAATTTCACATTCATTAGGCTTCATTTAACTACTTTCTAGTTACCGAATTATACTCAAATTCCTTATCTCATCAATAGGTCACCTTTCCAAAAAATTACACAATCATGCCATAAATCACGTTTCCAAACATTTCATATTCACCAAGCATACCATGATCATATCATCATAAAAATTGACGCATATAAGAATATACTTAGGCTTACAACCATGCTAGCCAATATAAGCCAACTTACATGGCCAAATAGCAAAACAAGCCTTTGACTTCATATGACGCATATGATGCATATAAAAAAGTAGTTAAGTCCCTATACATGCCATAACTCAAAAATAATTGAATTCATTAATACCTAAAATGATAGCTTGATAGTATGATAAAATCTTCGGCGATCTCCAACCCGAGCTAGCTTGACGGCACTATAAAACATGGGAAAGGAAGGGGGTAAGCTATATAGCTTAGTACGTTCGTATGAAAATAGCAAGCAACTCTTACCAATCATTTACCAAGTTTAATAATATAAACACAAGGTAATATATGTAACACCCCTTACCTGTACCCGAGGCTGGGACAAGGTACGGGGCATTATCGTAGACAAACATGGCATTTCTGGAAAATACGGGCTATAAAATTTCATTTCAATTTAAAACCGATCAAACAGAATCGTATTGACCCAATTATGGACCTATGAGGTCCAAAACATGCATTAAAAGCAATCCGGGACTAAACTGAAAACTTTAGAAAACTATAGGGAATTTCTAGGTTTAAGGCTCGCATGCCCATGTGGAGGCAATGCACACGCCCGTGCCCTTTACCCGTGCTGAATTATTGGAATTTATTTTTCATTTTGAACCTACAAGGGGTTTTCACACGGCTGAACACACGCCCGTGTCCCTAGCTCGTGCCCCTTACACGGCCTAGACACGCCCGTGTCATCGCCCGTGTCCAAAAACCTAGACATTCTTTTTATGACGTCTTTATCCATATAGGGGCACATGGCTAAGGCACATGCCCTTGTGCAAGGCCATGTCCTTTACATGGTTAAGACACACGACTGTGTCTCTACCCATGTGTTTACTACCATGCATACTAACCTAAAAATTCAAGGTGCAGGGGACACATGGCTGAGCAACATGCCCAAGGGGCAGGCCGTGTGTCACACACAGCCTAGACACATGCCCGTGTGTCAGCTCGTGTGGACCCTTTTGTAGGCTATATTCCAAGCCTTTGGTCACCCTCAAACATCCATACACACTAATATAGTCCTTGAACATCTATCATGGTATAAATATACCCTTAAAACCTTCTTAGCCAGGGTCATGCATGTTGCTCCATGTCTCTTCTTACCCTATATTGAAATTACCCTATTTATGTTAGGGTTACCATTTTACAATTCATATTATATACTTAGCTCATTTCATGCATCATGCCAATTATGACCTAAGCCATCTTCAAGTGATTCGATCACATTACACATGTCCATTCATGGTATATCACATTTCCTATCACATGAAACATTTAAGCATAACATGCACAATTAGTAGGTTTACAACCTACATCAAAATGAGCCATATCCCATGGCCATATACAAACTGAATAAGCATATCATTCAGGCCCTTACATTGGCTAGCCAAATGACACATATAACAAAATGACCAAGAATCCTATACATACCATTATAACAAAATAAAAGTTTATATATACCAAAGCAAAACAAATTGATAGTGTTGACAATGCTCCAACCTTCTTCCAATGTTCACGAGTCCGCAAGCTCTGTAAGATAAGGGAAATGAAAGGGGGTAAGCATTCACATGCTTAGGAAGTTCGGATAACGGAAAGGTAAACTTATCAGTTATTTAGCATACATCCATAATGGATAGTCATTCCAAACATGCATAGTATAATTTCCCTACCATATACACTCGACCATCAAGTTAGTCTCAGGCAAATACATTATAACGTTAGTCTTAGATGCACTCATCATTTCAAGCATTTCTATTTTCGTTCCTCATTTTAATCCTATTGAACTTCTCGGAATCTCTACGGATATCTCATTTACCGTCAAATCATGTGAGTGATTATTTTAAATACGCACTCTCGTGAACCTCACTCTTACGGCGGGATTACCAGTCCTGGCTAAATCCCCTGTATTGTAAACTCATAGAGTAATGTCGGGATTACCAGTCTAGGCTAAATCCGTTACAATGACACGTCCTTTAATGAGATCGGATCTAAATTACCAGTCCAGGCTAAATTCAGACCCTAATCGGATTACCAGTCCAGGCTAAATCCATTTCAGCACACTTATTCTTCGGGAGGCTCAATCACTAAAGGAACACCCGTTCAGGCTAGATCCTTTTTACCGTCAATTCATTTTGAGAATCCATCAGATATCCTTTTTTATTCAACCGGGACATTTATCAACACAATATTTATCATACCTTGTTTCACAACAATTTTCAATATTATAATGCATACATGAATATACATTTTTAAGTATATTAAGAGTCTACTTTGAGTTACACGAACTTACCTGGTAATTGTTATGGATTCGTATTTCGGTTATTCTTAAACCTTTTGTTTTCCACAGTCGACCTCCGGAATTGATTCCTCAGGGTCCATATTAGCAAAAATAAATTATTAATTCATTATACTATTCATTTTAGGCCTAAATTTCTCCCCGAGCAAAATAACCATTTTGCCCCTAACCTTTCACACTTTTACAAATTAGTCCCTAGGCTCGTATAATGAAATGCATGAAATTTCTAGGTTACCCAAGTCTAATCAAATACTTTTACACTTATAGTAGCCCACATTTTCCTTCATTTCACATTTTTCTACCCATTTTCACAACTTTTACAAAAATGGTCCTTTAAGCCATTTTCATGAAAAACTACTTTGTAAAAGTTTTTTTCCATCCTCTAAACTCTTATATTCCTCCAAAAATCATCAAAGAACAATCATCTCATGCATGGGTCAAATTTCTAACATGAACCCTAGCTTGAAATATGGGTAGAAATAGAGAGAGCATGTTACGAGGATCTCAAAAACACGAAGAATGTTAAAAACGGGGCTAAGGAGCACTTACTATTGAGCTTGAAAATGTTGAAAACCCTAGCTATGGAGACCCTTCAATTTTCGGCAGCATGGAGAAGAAAAATGGCTGATTTTTGCTTTCATTTTCCCTTTTTATTTAGTTTATTACCAAATGACCAAAATGCCCTTCCTTACTAACCTTTCAAAATTTTCCATGCATGCCTATTTTTGTCCAAAAACTTAGAATTTGGGAAAATTACTCTTTAAGAACTTCCAATTAATAATTCAAAGCAATTTCATACAAATTGCTTCTAGAACCAAAGTTTTACAACTTATTCTATTTGGTCCCTAATTACCAATTGGGCACCTTATACTTAGAATTTCTTCATGAAACTTTAACACATGCTTATTTTCATATCCTAGACCTCATAATAATCATAAAAAAAATATTTTAATGTCAAATTTGCAGTCCTAAAACCACTATTCTGACTAGGCCCAATTTTGGGATATTACATTTCTTCCACCTTGTGGACTTTCGTCCTCGAAAGTCTTGCCACTAAACAGGTTCAGATATTGACTTCTCATGGCTTCTTTAGGTTCCCATGTGGCTTCTCCACTCCTTGTCTATGCCATAAAACTTTCACCAAGGCTATATTTTTATTCCTCAACTGTTTGACTTCTCGAGCTAAAATCTTGACAGGTTCTTCACCATAGGTCATATTCGGTCTAATTTCAACTTCAGTCGGTGAAATCACATGAAAGGGATCTGATCTATATCTACGCAACATAGAGACATGGAATACATTGTGAATCTTTTCCAATTTGGATGGCAGCGCTAAGTGGTAGGCTAACGGTCCAACTTCTCAGTAATCTCATATGGTCCGGTAAAACTTGGACTCAGTTTACCCTTTCGACCAAATCTCAAGACCTTTTTTCATGGAGACACTTTCAAGAATACTTTATCACTGACTTGAAATTCAATATCCTTTCTTTTCAAATTAGCATAGGACTTTTTCCTATCTGGCCGCTTTCAAGCAATCTCGTATCACTTTTACCTTTTCCTCAATTTTCTTGATCAAATCAACTCCGTGAATCTGGAGTTCTTTGAGTTCTGTCCAATACAATGGAGTCCGGCACTTTCGGCCTTACAATGCCTCATAAAGTGCCATCTTTAAACTCATCTGGAAATTGTTGTTGTAGGCAAATTCCACCAAAGGCAATTATTTTTCCCAACTACCCTGAAATTCAAGGACGCAACAACGTAACATGTCCTCGAGAATCTGAATCGTCTGCTTAGACTGACAATCAGTCCGTACTAAAACTCAAGTTTGTACCCAAGGCTTATTGTTGTTTCTTCCAAAATGTCAAAGTGAATCTCAGGTCCCTATATAAAATAATCGATAACGGTACCCCGTGTAATCTCATAATTTTGAAAATGTACAAATCGACCAGTTTATCAAAAGAGTAATATGTCTGTACTGGAATGAAATGAGCAGACTTCGTTAGTCTATCAACTATAACCCATACAACATCTTTCTTTTTTGGGGTTACCAACAATCCAATCACAAAATCCATGGTAATCCTATCTCCCTTCCATTCGGGGACCATCATCGGCTGTAATAAACATGAAGGTCCTTGGTGTTTAGCCTTGACCTGTTGACATATTAAGCATTTCGACACAAATTCAGGTATGTCTCTTTTCATACCATTCCACCAGTACATTGTCTTTAAATCATTGTACATCTTAGTACTACCCCGATGAATAGATAGACGGCTATCATGTGCCTCTTGCAAAATTTTTAGACTAAGTTCGTCATCTTTGGGTACACAGACCCTATCTCGAAACATCAAGTAACCATTAGGACCAATCTGAAAGTCTGATTCAACGCCCGTCTCACATTGTGCTCTCTTGACTTGCAAGTCGCTATCATTGATCTGAACTGTGCAAATTTCTTAGAGAAAGGTCAGTCTGGCTCTTAACTCTGCCAAAACTGAACCATCATCAGACAAAGCCAATTGTATGTTCATAGCCCTCATTGCAAACAAGGACTTCCAACTCAAAGCGGCAACCACATTCACCTTTCCTGGGTGATAATCAATTATCAGCTCATAATATTTAATCAGATTTAACCTTCTCCATTGTCTCAGATTCAATTCTTTTTGAGTCATCAAGTACTTCAGGCTCTTGTGATAAGTGAATACAAGGCAAGTTTCACTATACAAATGGTGTCTCCAAATTTTCAAGGCAAAAATAATGGCAGCTAGCTCCAAGTCGTGTGTTGGATAATTTTTCTTGTGTAGTTTCAGTTGCCTCGAAGCATAGGCTATTACTTTTCCTTCTTACATAAGCACGCAACCCAGTCCATTCAAGGATGCATCACTGTAGACTATGAATTCTTTTCTCGGTTCGGGTTGCACTAAAACTGGAGCTTTGGTTAGCAACGTCTTCAATTTCTTGAAACTTTACTGACACTTTTCTGACCATTCAAACTTAACATGTTTTTGTAGCAACCTAGTCAAAGGAGTTGCAATCATCAAAAATCCTTTCACGAAGCATTGATAGTAATCAACTAAGCTCAAAAAGCTTCTAAACTTGATTACGTTCTTCGGCAGCTTCCATTCGACAATAGCAGATATCTTATTTGGATCAACTCGGATTCCTTCACCCGAAACAATGTGACCTAAGAATCCTACCTCTTGGAGCCAAAACTCGCTCTTGCTAAACTTAGCATATAGTTGCTTATCTCGTAAAGTCTGTAAGATAGTCCTCAAATGCTCGACATGTTCGGACTCATTTTGGGAATAAATCCAAATATCATATATGAATACTATAATAAACTTGTCCAAGTATGGTAAAAAAATATGATTCATTAAATCCATAAACGCAGCTGGGGCGTTTGTTAGACCAAAAGGCATGACAAGAAACTTGTAGTGACCATACCTTGTTCTGAAAGCAGTCTTAGGTACATCCAACTCTTTGACCCCCAGTTGGTATTAGCTGGATCTCAGATCTATTTTGGAAAACATAGTGGCTCCCCTCAACTAATCGAATAGGTCGTCAATCATTGGTAATGAATACTTATTATTAATAGTTACCTTGTTGAGTTGGTGGTAATCTATACATAATCTCATCAAACCATCTTTCTTCTTTACAAATAATATGGGAGCACCCTAAGGCGAAAAGCTTGGTCTTGCGAAACCCTTATATGTCAGTTGTTGTAACTGTGCTTTTAACTCTTTCAACTCGGTTGGTGCCATCCTATATAGGGCAATAGAAATAGGTGTTGTTCCTGGCACTAGCTCAATACCAAACTCTACTTCTCTAACAGGAGGCAAACCAGGCAACTCTTCCGAGAACACATCCTGATATTCATGCACTATCGTTACCGACTCAATCTTTAACTTTGATTTTTTAGTATTTAGTACAAAAGCAAGGTAGGCTTCATACCCTTTTCTCATATACTTTTGAGCCCTGAATGAGGTAATCACAATCGGTGGTGTATTCAACTCACTTGAATTAACTTAGAGAATTTCACCATCTAAACATTTCAATTCAATATACTTACTACCACAATTTACTATCACATCATGAAAGACCAACCAATCCATGCCAAGTATTATATCAAATTCATCGAAAGGCAAAAGAATAAGGTTAGTCGAAAAATAATAACCTTGAATCGTCAAAGGACAATTCTTACAAACTTTATCTACTAACACAAACTTGCCTAAAGGGTTCGACACCTTGATTACAAATTCTGTGGGTTCCACAAACATATCCATGCTAGACACCAATTTCATACAAATGTATGAATGGGTTGATCCCGGGTCAATTAAGGCAATGACATGAGTATCATAGATAGAAAATATACCCGTAATGACATTACGAGCCGAGGCCTCCTCTCTGGGGCGTATTGCCTAGGTTCTAGTTGGAGCTCGAGCCTCTAATTTTGCAGTAGTATCCTTAGCAACAATTCGACTGCCACTTGCACTTTCGAGATGTCTTGGAGGTCTACCTCAAGAAATAGGAGCGTAGGACTTCGGGGCTAATTCAACCTCTTTATCAGCTCACACCTGAAAATCTCTAAGGAAATGGTCAAGAGAACCACACCTATAGCATGCTCCACTCTTTATTCGGCACTCTCCGAAATGAAATTTATTCCAACTTTTACATCTCAGCTTTTGATCATCTACACTTTCCACACTAGTTACCATAGGGGAAGAAGACTACGGGTTATGAAGTTTGGAGCATCTTGCTCTACCCGAATATCCCACCGATGAAGTGGAACATTCCTGGTGACTTCTCGATTTCTTTGTGGGAAACGAGTGCGTCTTACCACTGGATCTCTTACTTGAAACTTGAGCTTCTCTCATCACTTATTTCCTTTCATTATTAAGCTCTTCAGCCTTCTTGCCTGATAAGCTAAAGTAGTAAATTCTCGTATCTCGAGGATCCCAATTAGCAACTTAATTTCCTCATTTAGACCTTCCTTGAAGCGCTTACACATTTCTACCTCTATTTGAACCCATTCATTCGCATACTGACTCAACCTTACGAACTCGCTTTCATATTCTAACACGGTTTTATTTCCTTGTTTGAGTTCCAGGAAATCCTTTCGCTTCTGATCTAAGAACATTTGACTGATGTACTACTTTTTAAACTCAGCTTGGAAAAATTCCCATGTGATACTCTCTCACGGTGCCACCGAGGATACAGTCTTCCACCAGTGGTATGCAGTGTCCTTCAATAGCGACACTGCGCATTTCAAGCTTTCCTCAGGAGTACATGACAGTTCATCGAGAACCCACATGGTATTCTCAAGCCAAAACTCATCACATTCTGGATCGTCATCAATCGTAGCCCTAAAGTTTTTCGTTCAATATTTCCTAAGTTTATCCATTAGGGCCTTACCAATTTTCACAGGTACCATACCTCGTGGAACCTCTTCTTCAGGTCGAGTAGGGGGCGGAGGGGGTTGTGGTATATTAGGGAAGTTTCTCAAGTAATCCCCAAACCACTCATCCATCATCTTGAAAAAGGCAGCTATCGCCTCTTCCTGGGCCTTAGACATAGGCCTTCTACTACTACTAGAAGTAGCTCACTGTACGAAAGCTGGAGTATGGCTCTCGGCTCCCTCGGACTCATCTTGAGCTTGATCGGAAGTCATTTACTATCCGAATACAATTAAAAGGGTTAGGAGATGTCACACTATCATAACTTGTATAATGGCATGTATAGCTAGACTCATTACATGCTACGTTAGTCTGAGAATCGACTAAACCGTAGCTTTGATACCACTAAATGTAACACCCCTTACCCGTACCTGAGACCGAGACAAGGTACGGGGCATTACTGTACACAAACATGGCATTTCCAGAAAATACGAGCTATAAAATTTCATTTCAATTTAAAATCGATCAAACAGAATCGTATTGACCTAATTATGGACCTACGAAGTCCAAAACATACATTAAAAGTGATATGGGACTAAACCGAGAACTTTAGAAAACTTTAGGGAATTTCCAGGTTTAAGCCTCACACGCCCGTGTTCATTGGGCCACGCCTGTGTCCCTTACCCGTGTTGAATTATTGGAATTTATTTTTCATTTCAAACCTACATGGCCTTTCACACGACCAAACACACGCCTGTGTCCCTGGCCCGTGTCCCTCACACGGCCTAGACACGCTAGTGTCATCCCTCGTGTCCAAAAACCAGGACATTCTGTTTATGACATCATCATCCATCTAGGGGCACAAGGCCAAGGCACACACCTGTGTACAAGGCCATGTCCTCCACACAGTTGAGACACACGACCGTGTCTCTACCCGTGTGTTTACTACCATGCACATTGACCTAAAAATTCAAGGTGTAGGGGACACACGGTTGAGCAACACGCCCAAGGGGCAGGCATGTGTGACAAACGGCCTAGACACATGCCCGGGTGTCTACCCGTGTGGACCCTTTTGTAGGCTATATTCCAAGCCTTTGGTCACCCTCAAACATCCATACACACTAATATTGTCCTTGAACATCCATCATGGTATAAATATACCCTTAAAACCTTTTTCGCCAAGGTCATGCATGTTGCTGCATGTCTCTTCTTACCTTATATTGAAATTACCCTCATTTTGTTAGGGATACCATTTTACATTTCGTATTATATACTTAGCTCATTCCATGCATCATGCCAATTATGACCTTAGCCATCTTCAAGCGATTTGGTCATATTACACATATCCATTCATGGTATATCACATTTACCATTACATGAAACATTGAAACATAACATGCACAATTAGTAGGCTTACAACCTACATCAAAATGAGCCATATCCCATGGCCAATACAAAGTGAATAAGCATATCATTCAAGCCCTTACATTGGCTAGCCAAATGACACATATAACAAAATGACCAAGAATCCCATACATGCCATTATAACAAAATAAAAGTTTCTATATACCAAAGCAAAACAAATTGATAGTGTTGACAATGCTCCAACCATCTTCCAATCTTCACGAGTCCCAAGCTCTGTAAGACAAGGGAAATGAAAGGGGGTAAGCATTCACATGCTTAGTAAGTTCGGATAACGGGAAGGTAAACTTATCGGTTATTTAGCATGCATCCATAATGGATATTCATGCCAAACATGCATAGTATAATTTCCCTACCATATACACTTTACTATCAAGTTAGTCTTAGAAAAATATATTATAAAATAGTCTTAGATGCACTCATCATGTCAAGCATTTCTATCTTCGTTCCTCATTTTAATCCTATTGAACTTATCGGAATCTCGATGGATATCTCATTTACTGTCAAATCGTGTGAGTGATCATTTTAAATACGCACTCCCGTGAACCTCGTTCTTACAGCGGGATTTCTAGTTCAGGCTAAATCCTCCGTATTGTAAACTCATAGAGGAATGTCGGGATTACTAGTCCAGGCTAAATCCCTTACAATGACAAGTACTTTATAGAGCTCAGATCTGAATTACCAGTCCAGGCTAAATCTAGACCCTAATCGGATTACCAGTTCGAGCTAAATCCATTTTAGTACACTTATTCTTCGGGAGGCTCTATCACTAAAGAAACACCAATCCAGGCTAGATTCTTTTTACCGTAATTCATTTCGAGAATCCATCAGATATCCATTTTTATTCAACCGGGACATTTATCAACACAATATTTATCATACCTTGTTTCACAACAATTTTCAATATTATAATGCATACATGAATATACATTTTTAAGTATATTAAGAGTCTACTTCGAGTTACACGAAATTACTTGGTAATTGTTTCAGAGTCATATTTCGGTTATTCCTAAACCTTTCATTTTCCAAGGTCGACCGCCAGAATTGATTCCTCAAGGTCTATATTAGCAAAAATAAATTATTAATACATCACACTGTTCATTTTAGGCCTAAATTTCACCTAGGGCAAAATGGTCATTTTGGCCCTAACCTTTCATACTTTTACAAATTAGTCCCTAGGCCAGTATAAATAAATGCATGAAATTTCTAGGTTACCCAAGCCTAGCCAAATACTTTTCATACTTATAGCAACCCACATTTTCCTTCATTTCACATTTTTCTACCCATTTTCATAACTTTTACAAAATGGTCCTTTAAGCCATTTACATGAAAAACTACTTAGTAAAAGTTGTTTACTGTAACACCCCCTACCTGTGCCCGACGCCGGGATAGGATATGAGGCATTAACGAACTTAAACGTAAACAATCATGCAAACTGGGCCATAAAATTTCATTCATATTTTAAAACATTCAATCACATGCACATAGTCCATTATTTGGGTTTACGAAGCCCAAAACATGCTTTAGAAAGGGTTCAGGACTAAACCGGGAACTTTGGAAAGCTCTGGGAAAAACTTAGAAATTTTTCTCAAGAAACAGGGTCACAGCCCGTGTGCCATCAACACACCCGTGTCCTCAGGCCGTGTAACTCTCTATTTATGAAGTCAGCAAATAAACTGAACCACACGGCCAGGCCACAGGCCCGTGTCACCAGGCCGTGTCCCTCACATGGTTGAGACACACGGTCGTGTCTCATCCCGTGTAGTTAACTCTTAGGCTACTTTCCAAGCCTTTTTGTTACACTTACATGCACACACATGTACATGGATCCAATGACATTCAACATCCTCAATTATGTTACACATTCCCCCATAAAGCCAAGACTAGCCATACCATAGTTATCTTTGTGCCAATTTATTTCAACTTATCATCAAACTTCCATGTTCAAAGCATTATTAGTTATCTCCATATTACACATTTAATTCATGGTCATAAATCATGCATTCAACACACATGACATAATGCCAACCATGCATGACAAACAAACATAATCATATATTTACATCATAAGCAATAAATCATAACTTGACTAGCTATACTTACAAGCTGTAATCAATATGAGCCACATCTCATGGCCATATATAATAGCTCAAAATAGGCCAATACATTTGGCCAAATCATAATAACACATGTCATAGAACTAGGTCCCTATACATGCCACTCACTTGATAATTCTAACATATGTAACAATATTCCAAAGGGATTGGCTTGATAGTGTGATGCTGCCTCTGACGATCTCCAACCTCGAGCCGACCTGACAACACTAAAATAAATGGAAAGGAGGGAGTAAGCTTAAAGCTTAGTAAGTCCATATGAAAATAATAAGCAAATTATCAACATGATTCCATGGAAATATAATCATAATTACACTTTTACTTATTTTCTGGTCATGCTATTTTCTCGATTCATATTTACTAAATTATTTATATCTGGAGCTATGAAACTCCAAATTAAGATCCATAAATTTTCCCTAAAACTAGACTCATATATATTTTTACCATAAAATTTAAAGAATTTTTGGTCTAGCAATAAGTATAGTTTATTCTTTAAATTTACCTCTATTCTGCTGCTTGATAGCTTCAACCTTTCTTTACTAAAAATTGATTATCTCATAGTACGGGTTCCGATTAATGTTCCTGTCTATTTCTCTTGAAAATAGACTTATTAAGTATTTTAAGTATATAAATTATAACCCATAATTATTTTTGTTCAATATTTAATGATGTTTCCAAGTCAAAACAGGGGATTCCAAAATCATTCTGACCCTTTCTCACAAAAATTCAGATATCTCATAATATGAAATTCTTTTGCTTACGCCATTTCCTTTCTATGAAGATAGACTCAAAAAATTTAATTTCATATCTTATTCAACCTCTAATTCAATTTCCACGATTTTTTGTGATTTGTCGAAGTTACACAACTGCTGTTGTCCAAAACTGTTTTATTATAAATTTCACTCTTACATAATTTCACTTACTCCATTCCATCCTACCGAAAGTTTGCTAAACAACCAAGCACATTGCTCATAAATTTCCACAAACATATACCTGCACTTATTCATCACATGGTCATGTTCACATGTATTTTCAATTAGTCGATTTCCTGTTGAACTCATCGAAATAATAACAAATACACGGTTGCCCGCACTGTAACACCCCGTACCCGAGTCCGTCGCCGGAGTCGGACACGAGGGGTTTGCAGAATTAAATCACTTCTTTGCACAATCCATTTTAAATTTTCCAGGCAAGCTGGCTAACTGCGTCACTGTCACCTTAAAAATCATATCTTGAGTTTCACAACTCGAAAATCAGCATCGTGATTTTTCCCTGAAACTAGACTCATATATGCATCTACAAATTTTTTTCTAGAATTTTTGGTCAGGCCAATTAGTACAGTTTATTAGTCAAAGTCTCCCATGTTACAGGGATTGACTACACTGACCTTTGCGCATTACGACTTGCATATCTCCCTGTACAGGGCTTCAATACTGATGTCGTTTGTTTCTATAGAAACTAGACTCAAAAAGGAATCTATGCATATATGGCATGACTTCTAATTATCTCTGGTTAATTTATAATGAATTTCCAAAGTCGGAACAGGGAATCCAGAAACCGTTCTGACCCTGTCTCACGAGAACCTGAATATCTCTTAACATACTGTCCATATGATCGTTTCGTTACTTTCCTATGAAATAGATTCATCAAGGTTCGTTTACATAATTTATTCACTATTTAATTCCATTCCTACTATTTTTAGTGATTTTTCACATCCACATCACTGCTGCTGCCAGCATCTGTTTTTTAAGGTAAACTTTACCTATTTCATGATCCTCCATGGATCAACTAGAGTTTGTCATACATATTCCAAAAGTGATCAAGAATAACCCTTCCCATGGCTAACCGTTACCAACATTTCCATACCTCTCGACGGACAACATACAAAACGATTATAATGCTATGATCAAAGTATATTTAAGCCATTTTCGCATGGCTATCCAAATTTACACAAAACCGAAGGGTACATGACCAACAACAAAAGGGTAGTCCTATACATGCCATTTCAAAGTTCAACCAAAATTGTACCAAAAGGGGGCTTTGATAGTGTGGGAGACTTCGACTTCCAAAAATCCCGAGTCTGATAGCTGACGAGCCAAAATCTATAAAACAGAGAAACAAAGAAACGGAGTAAGCAATTTATGCTTAGTAAGTTTTGAGCAAGGGATTCCAGCACAACAAAAGTATAGCATTCATATAGCTAAACGGATAATTTCATATGCACAAAATTTCAATATCATACTTACTTCACATTACCAACCCTTATGTTCATACACAAAAGATCAACTTAGCGAAAGGCCGGTAGCTCATTTATCGACTGAGCGAATACAGATTTGTAAGGGATCAACTAATTCAAAGCACACACGAAACATACCTCATCGCTGGGATTTTACGAGCGTATTAATTTAAATTTTTACAGCAAGATCGTTCGTTCCCAAATCAAGCATCTTCGGGGTTTAGCCGGATATAACCACTCGCACAAGGCCTTCGGGTCTTAACCCGGATATGGTCACTAGCATAAATGCCTTCGGGACTTAGCCCGGATATAGTCGCTAGCACAAATGCCTTCGGATCTTAGTCCGGATGTAGTCGCTTAGCACAAAAGCCTTCAGGACTTAGCCCGGATATCATTTGAGTAACCATGCACATATATCAATAAATCATGACACATTCATATTTCATTTTCATTACCAAAGCTCAAACACAAGACACTTATCACATTTACAATTTCTGCTCAATAGCCACATATAAAAGCATGATTTTGATTTACTTAAGACATAATCTAATCGAATCATAATTTAAGTCCCATTACTCGAAAACTTACCTCGGATGTTGTCGAACGATTCCGATGGCTATTCGACCACTTTTTCCTTCCCTTCATCGGATTTAGTTCCCCTTTGCTCTTGAGCTTAATTTAACAAATAAATTGATTTAATCATTTGAGCATCGAAAAGAGGAACTCAAGGTACTTGGCCCACATATATTCATTAGACATTAAAGTCACATATGTACGGAATCATGAATCAAACTCAACACATTAGTTAATACTCTCCTTAGCCGAATTTTCTAAGTCAAGATAAAGCCTTCAATATGCTTACCTATGGCCGAACAACACATCAACCTATGTACTCATTCATGTGGCCGATTATGCATGTCTATGTTGAGGCCAATTATATACTCAATACCACACACAAATGGCATACCTTTTACTAACTAATGCGTTACATATTATAACTCAATACGCATCCATCATGTACTCCATAACCGAAACACCATCATATGTAAATATATACCTTGAGATATTGTATATGTCATACCAATACGTCATGTGCAAACATATATATATATGTGCAAGAGCCGAATCTCAAAGTTGATTATAACTAAACATGAACATAAATCCAAAACACAAATCTTACCTACCATGCAATAAGCATAAATCATACTTATGGATATACCATGGCCGAATACATCACAACACCATACCATTTCAATTTTGGTCATGGTTAAACAAAGAACTTAATGTCTCACTCAAAAATGCTAAAAAGAAAATCCAAGAGTCATCAATCCACCATCACATGTATCATTAACAAGCTTCATATTTAGCATGCAATGGCATTAACACAAAATCCACCTAGGCCGAATATCATCCCCATGACATAGCAAAGATTTGAACCATGGGCTAATTAGAACTCAAGCTAGCAACTAAAAACATGCATGAATCTCATGGCACAACCTCAAACATACCTTAATCTAGATACAAGTATGGCCAAACCTCCTCCTAATCCTCTTCCAAACCAAACATGAAGCAAGAACTCCTTCCTCCTTCCTTAGAATTTTTGGCCAAAAGAAATGAAAAAGGATGAACAAATTTTTTTTTCTTTTCTTTAACTCACGGCAATGGAGGGGGGAACACTCACACACATTCTTTCTTTTTTTTCCATTTCTTTATTACCCATACTCCTTATTTTATTTTTCCTAACATACCTCACTAACATAACATGTTTGTGACATGTTTCCACTCATAGCATGGCCGGCCACTACTAATTAGGGGGGAAATTTGACATGCAAGTCCTCCCTTTTTATTACATGCACTATTAGATCCTTATAGATTAGCCTATCACATTTCAAAAGTGTCACACAAATCCTACTAACTGAATTCACATGCAATCGACTAAATCGAAGCTTGAAATTTTCACACATTCATAATTACATATTCTAGACAATAAATATCACATTCAAACATTTCGGTGACTCGGTTTAGCGGTCCCGAAACCACTTCCCGACTAGGGTCAATTTTGGGCTGTCACAACTCTCCCCCACTTAAGAAATTTTCGTCCTCGAAAATCTTACCGGTAAATAAGTTTGGGTATCGTTCTTTCATGGCATTCTCAGTTTCCCAAGTAGCTTCTTCGACTCCGTGTTTGAGCCATAACACCTTTACTAACGGAACCCTTTTGTTTCGCAACTCTTTCACTTCACGAGCTAGGATACGAATCGGTTCTTCTTCATAACTCAAGTCAGATTGAATTTCAACTTCTGATGGATTAATCACGTGTGACGGATCGGATCTATAACGTCGAAGCATCGAAACATGAAAGACGTCGTGAATCTTTTCAAGTTCAGGGGGCAAAATCAATCTATACGCAACTGGACCAACTCGTTCGGAGATTTCGTACGGCCCAATGCGGACTCAACTTGCCCTTACGGCCAAATCTGAGTACCTTTTTCCAAGGCGAAACTTTAAGAAACACTTTATCTCCCACCTGATATTCAATGTCTTTTCGTTTCAAATCCGCATACGATTTCTGACGATCTGTGGCTGCCTTCAGACTTTCACAAATTACCTTTACTTTCTGTTCGGCATCTTTAATCAAATCAACTCCGAAAATTTTACTTTCACCGAGCTCGGTCCAAAACAATGGTGTACGACATTTACGACCGTACAAAGCCTCGTAAGGTGCCATCTTAATACTTGATTGAAAACTATTGTTGTAAGCAAATTCAATCAAAGGTAAATACCGTTCCCATGAACTACTGAACTCGAGGATGCAACATCTCAACATATCCTCAAGTATCTGAATTATCTGCTCGGATTGACCATCGGTTTGGGGGTGAAAAGCAGTGCTAAAATGCAGCTTGGTACCCAAAGCTTCTTGCAATTTCTTCCAAAATCGTGAGGTGAATCTCGGATCTCTATCCGACACGATAGAAATAGGTACCCCGTGTAATCTCACAATCTGAGAAACGTACAATTCAGCTAGTTTATCCAATGAAAAATCCGTACGCACGGGGATAAAGTGAGCCGACTTAGTCAGTCTATCAACAACAACCCAAATCGCATCCTTCTTACTTGCTGACAATGGCAGTCCGAACACAAAGTCCATTGTGACTCGATCCCATTTCCACTCGGGTATCATGATCAGCTAAAGTAATCCTGAAGGCACTTGATGTTCCGCTTTCACTTGTTGACATATTAAACATCTTGAAACAAAGTCGGAGATGTCTCGTTTCATACCATGCCACCAAAACTGACGTTTCAAATCGTTGTACATTTTCGTACTCCCCGGGTGAATTGACATTCGGCTACAATGGGCTTCGTTCAGAATCATCGAAATGAGTTCCGAATTCCTTGGAACACACAAACGACTTATGAACCTCAAACAATCATCATCATCAATTTGAAACTCCGATTCCTTGTTCGGAACACACTCAGCCCGTTTTGCAACCAATTCATCGTCGACTTTCTGAGCTTCACAAATTTGATGAATCAATAATGGTTCGGCCTTTAATTCAGCTACTAACACATTGTCGGGTAGAACAGACAAGAGTACATTCATCGCTCGTAAAGCAAACAGTGATTTCCGGCTTAAGGCGTCCGCAACCACATTAGCCTTTCCCGGGTGATAGTCAAGACAAGCTCATAATCCTTTAACAACTCGAGCCAATGTCTTTGTCGCAGATTTAAGTCTCTTTGAGTCATCAAATATTTGAGACTTTTGTGATCCGAAAATACATGGCACTTTTCACCAAATAAGTAATGTCGCCGTATTTTTAAAGCGAATACGATGGCAGCTAGTTCGAGATCATGGGTCGGATAATTTTTCTCATGTGGCTTTAATTGTCTCGACGCATAGGCCACAACTCGACCTTCTTGCATCAATACGCAACCTAACCCAAGTAGGGACGCATCACTATAAATGACAAACTCTTTGCCTGATTCCGGCTGCACTAGAATTGGAGCTTCGGTCAAATAAGTTTTCAGTTGATCAAAACTTTTCTGACATTTTTCCGTCCATTCGAACTTAACATCTTTTTGAAGTAGCTTCGTCATCGGTGTGGCTATCATCGAGAAACCTTTTACAAACCGTCGGTAGTAACCGGCAAGTCCCAAAAAGCTCTGAACCTCAGTAATATTTCTCGGAGGCTTCCAGTTAAGTATGGCTAAAATTTTGTTCGGGTCAACTCGAATACCCGATGCGGATACCACATGGCCCAAGAAGCTAACCTCTCTTAACCAGAACTCACACTTACTGAACTTAGCATATAACTGCTTATCCCGTAAAATTTGCAACACTAATCTCAGGTGCTCAGCATGTTCGGTCTCATCTCTTGAATAGACCAAGATGTCATCAATAAACACAACTATGAACCGATCCAAATACTGTCTGAAGATCTGATTCATCAAGTCCATAAATACCGCAGGGGCATTAGTGAGCCCAAACGGCATCACTAAGAACTCGTAGTGGCCGTATCTCGTTCTGAAAGTAGTTTTGGGTATATCCGAATCTCGAATTTGCAACTGATAATAACCCGATCTCAAATCTATCTTTGAAAACACTGAGGCTCCCTTTAGTTGATCAAACAAATCATCAATACGCGGTATCGAATATTTATTCTTTATTGTCACTTTATTCAGCTGACGATAGTTGATGCACAACCTCATGGTTCCATCCTTCTTTTTCACAAACAATACTGGTGCACCCCAAGGTGAGAAACTTGGTCGAGCGAAACCTCTATCAGTCAACTCTTGCAACTGAGCTTTCAACTCCTTTAACTCGGTTGGTGCCATACGATACGGAGCAATCGAAATTGGCGTAGTTCCAGGTACAAGCTCAATACCAAACTCTACCTCCCGAACAGGTGGTAAACCCGGTAATTCTTCAGGAAAAACATCCGAGTATTCACAAACCACCGGCACAGATTCGGGTTTCTTTTCTAATTCTTTGTCATCAAGTACATACGCAAGGTATGCTTCGCACCCTTTTCTTACATATTTCTGGGCCAACATTGAGGATATTACAGCTGGCAACCCATCCAAGTCCGTAGACTCAACTCGGATCATCTCGTTATTTGCGCACCTCAAATCCATAGTCTTGCTTTTGCAATTCACAGCCGCATCATGCACGGTCAACCAATCCAAACCAAGAATAACATCAAATTCATCAAACGGCAAAAGCATCAAGTCCGCCGGAAAACAAGAACCTCGAATTACTAGGGGACATTTCTTACACACTTTGTCGACAAGCACGTAACAACCCAAGGGATTTGACACCCGAATTACGAACTCAGTAGACTCAATAGGTAAAGTCTTACTGGATGCTAAGGTTTCGCATATATAAGAATGAGTAGATCCAGGGTCAATCAAAGCAATCACATTAGTATCAAAGAGAGTAAAAGTACCGGTAATAACATCTGGCGAGGAAGCATCCTCGCGTGCGCGTATAGCATAAGCCCTAGTAGGAGCGCGAGCCTCGGATCTGGTCGTAGCATCTCTAGATCCTCTCTGACCACCACTAGCATGGCCCGTATTTCTAGATGGTCTACCTCGAGCAGTGGTAGCACCCGGTTTCCCACTCTGATTTACATTCTGTTCAGACAACCTCGGGCAATCTTTAATGAAGTGGTCAACTGATCCGCACTTGTAACAGGAGCGGTCATGGAATCTACAACTCCCCGAATGCCATTTACCGCAATATCGACATTCCGTTCTGTCCCGACGATCATTTCCAACACTGGCGACCGAAGTGACTCGTGTGCTCACAGGGGGTCGATCGCGATCTCGTCTAGAGAAACCCGAAGTGTCCCTAGACCGGCCTAAGTCATCTCTAAATTTCTTCGATGACTGTGGGAAGGGCTTCCCCGAAGACCTCTTACGAAACTCCTTTGATCCCATATCAGCTTTTCTTTTCTCCATACTTAGCTCCTCGGCTTTAAAAGCTCGCTCAACAAGTACCACAAATTCTCGGATTTCCAAGATGCCAACATACAGCTTTATATCATCATTTAGTCCATCCTCGAAACGTTTACACATCACAGCTTCTGAAGAAATGCATTCTCGCGCATATCGGCTAAGCCTCACAAATTTTCGTTCATAGTCGGTAACCGACATGGAACCTTGTTTGAGTTCAAGAAATTCCTTCCGTTTTTGGTCAATGAATCTCTGACTGATATACTTTTTTCGAAACTCGGTTTGGAAAAACTCCCAAGTTACTTGCTCTTTAGGCACAACAGAAGTCAACGTATTCCACCAATAGTAGCTAGAATCACGTAGCAAGGAGATAGTACACTTTAGGCACTCATCGGGTGTGTAAGATAGCTCATCGAGTACCCGGATAGTGTTGTCCAACCAAAATTCAGCTTGCTCGGCATCATCGCTGTCCGTAGCTTTAAATTCAGTAGCCCCGTGTTTTCAGATTCTGTCAACTGGGGGCTTATTTGACCTTATTTGGTCAGTTGCCGGAGGTATTGTAGGTGCGGGGTGGCATTAGTCGGGAATGGAGGTTGTGGAACAGCCGTATTAGTTCGAATGTATTGGTTGAACCAATCATTCATTACGCTATAGAAAGCTTGTCTAGCTTCGTCATTCGGATTACTAGCAATCGGTTGAGAGTCCGCCGGAGCTGTCCCTTGTGCGGGAGCAGGCGCCACAATCTCAAGATCATCAGCTACCGTTCGATCGGGATCGGGATCCATTACTATAAATAAACACATTTTCAATCGTCAGAAATCACCACACTATCAAATAATCACAAAATGGCATGTATAGCTAGACCCAAACGTATTACGGTAGTCCTAGAATCGACTAAACCGTAGCTCTGATACCAATAAAATTGTAACACCCCGTACCCGAGTCCGTCGCCGGAGTCGGACACGAGGGGTTTGCAGACTTAAATCACTTCTTTGCACAATCCATTTTAAATTTTCCAGGCAAGCTGGCTAACTGCGTCACTGTCACCTTAAAAATCAAATCTTGAGTGTCACAACTCGAAAATCAGCTTCGTGATTTTTCCATGAAAATAGACTCATATATGCATCTAAAAATTGTTTTCTAGAATTTTTGGTCGGGCCAATTAGTACAATTTATTATTCAAAGTCTCCCATGTTACAGGGATCGACTACACTGACCTTTGCGCATTACAACTTGGATATCTCCCTGTACAGGGCTTCAATACTGATGTCGTTTGTTTCTATAGAAACTAGACTCAAAAAGGAATCTATGCATATATGGCATGACTTCTAATTATCTCTGGTTAATTTATAATGAATTTCCAAAGTCGGAACAGGGAATCCAGAAACCGTTCTGGCCCTGTCTCACGAGAACCTGAATATCTCTTAACATACTGTCCATATGATCATTTTGTTACTTTCCTATGAAAATAGATTCATCAAGGTTCGTTTACATAATTTATTCACTATTTAATTCCATTCCTAATATTTTTAGTGATTTTTCACATCCACATCACTGCTGCTGCCAGCATCTGTTTTTTAATGTAAACTTTACCTATTTCATGATCCTCCATGGATCAACTAGAGTTTGTCATACATAATCCAAAAGTGATCAAGAATAACCCTTCCCATGGCTAACCGTTACCAACATTTCCATACCTCTTGACGGACAACATACAAAACGATTATAATGCTATGATCAAAGTATATTTAAGCCATTTTCGCATGGCTATCCAAATTTACACAAAACCGAAGGGTACATGACCAACAACAAAAGGGTAGTCCTATACATGCCATTTCAAAGTTCAACCAAAATTGTACCAAAAGGGGCTTTGATAGTGTGGGAGACTTCGACTTCCAAAAATCCCGAGTCCGATAGCTGACGAGCCAAAATCTATAAAACAGAGAAACAAAGAAACGGAGTAAGCAATTTATGCTTAGTAAGTTTTGAGCAAGGGATTCCAGCACAACAAAAGTATAACATTCATATAGCTAAACGGATAATTTCATATGCACAAATTTTCAATATCATACTTTCTTCACATTACCAACCCTTATGTTCATACACAAAAGATCAACTTAGCCAAAGGCCGATAGCTCATTTATCGACTGAGCGAATACAGATTTGTAAGGGATCAACTAATTCAAAGCACACACGAAACATACCTCATCGCTGGGATTTTACGAGCGTATTAATTTAAATTTTTACAGCAAGATCGCTCGTTCCCAAATCAAGCATCTTCGGGGTTTAGCCGGATATAACCACTCGCACAAGGCCTTCGGGTCTTAACCCGGATATGGTCACTAGCATAAATGCCTTCGGGACTTAGCCCGGATATAGTCGCTAGCACAAATTCCTTCGGATCTTAGTCCAGATGTAGTCGCTTAGCACAAAAGCCTTCGGGACTTAGCCCGGATATCATTCGAGTAACCATGCACATATATCAATAAATCATGACACATTCATATTTCATTTTCATTACCAAAGCTCAAACACAAGACACTTATCACATTTACAATTTCAGCTCAATAGCCACATATAAGAGCATGATTTTGATTTACTTAAGACATAATCTAATCGAATCATAATTTAAGTCCCATTACTTGAAAACTTACCTCGGATGTTGTCGAACGATTCCGATGGCTATTCGACCACTTTTTCCTTCCCTTTATCGGATTTAGTTCCCCTTTGCTCTTGAGCTTAATTTAACAAATAAATTGATTTAATCATTTGAGCATCGAAAAGAGGAACTCAAGGTACTTGGCCCACATATATTCATTAGACATTAAAGTCACATATGTACGGAATCATGAATCAAACTCAACACATTAGTTAATACTCTCCTTAGCCGAATTTTCTAAGTCAAGATAAAGCCTTCAATATGCTTACCTATGGCCGAACAACACATCAACCTATGTACTCATTCATGTGGCCGATTATGCATGTCTATGTTGAGGCCAATTATATACTCAATACCACACACAAATGGCATACCTTTTACTAACTAATGCATTACATATTATAACTCAATATGCATCCATCATGTACTCCATAACCGAAACACCATCATATGTAAATATATACCTTGAGATATTGTATATGTCATACCAATACGTCATGTGCAAACATATATATATATATATGTGCAAGAGCCGAATCTCAAAGTTGATTATAACTAAGCATGAACATAAATCCAAAACACAAATCTTACCTACCATGCAATAAGCATAAATCATACTTATGGATATACCATGGCCGAATACATCACAACACCATACCATTTCAATTTTGGTCATGGTTAAACAAAGAACTTAATGTCTCACTCAAAAATGCTAAAAAGAAAATCTAAGAGTCATCAATCCACCATCACATGTATCATTAACAAGCTTCATATTTAGCATGCAATGGCATTAACACAAAATCCACCTAGGCCGAATATCATCCCCATGACATAGCAAAGATTTGAACCATGGGCTAATTAGAACTCAAGCTAGCAACTAAAAACATGCATGAATCTCATGGCACAACCTCAAACATACCTTAATCTAGATACAAGTATGGCCAAACCTCCTCCTAATCCTCTTCCAAACCAAACATGAAGCAAGAACTCCTTCCTCCTTCCTTAGAATTTTCGGCCAAAAGAAATGAAAAAGGATGAACAAATTTTTTTTTCTTTTCTTTAACTCACGGCAATGGGGGGGAACACTCACACACATTTTTTCTTTTTTTTTTCCATTTCTTTATTACCCATACTCCTTATTTTATTTTTCCTAACATACCTCACTAACATAACATGTTTGTGACATGTTTCCACTCATAGCATGGCCGGCCACTACTAATTAGGGGGGAAATTTGACATGCAAGTCCTCCCTTTTTATTACATGCACTATTAGATCCTTATAGATTAGCCTATCACATTTTAAAAGTGTCACACAAATCATACTAACTGAATTCACATGCAATCGACTAAATCGAAGCTTGAAATTTTCACACATTCATAATTACATATTCTAGACAATAAATATCACATTCAAACATTTCGGTGACTCAGTTTAGCGGTCCCGAAACCACTTCCCGACTAGGGTCAATTTTGGGCTGTCACATGCACATATTACCACCCTTGTAACCGAAGCTATATGGTACACATAGTAGACTGCGCTTAGTACTACACATGCAACCAATAATCTGGTACACGTAGTAGCCTGCACTTAGTACTACACATGTGACCTAACCATCTGATACACGTAGTAGCCTGCACTTAGTACTACACACGTGATTGAAGTTGTCGGGTACGCATAGTAGCCTGCACTTAGTACTACACATGTGACCTAACTATCTGGTACACGTAGTAGCCTGCACTTAGTACTATACACATAACGTAAAACCATCTTAAAAACATAGTAGCCTGCACATAGTACTACACATGTGTTCTCACAATGGATCATTCGTATCATTTCTATTCCGAAGGTTCAACTAGGAAATTCCTCACTTTTCAACATTTAACAAACTCATTCATAGTCTATTTCGATTCGTAATTTACATCAAATGATCATTTTATAGGCAACCACATCTCATATAATAACGAAATATAATAACATAAAAAGAATCGATATATTATTTACATACAAACTTACCTCAAATGCGAGCACGGCTATTTATTCCGATTTAGTCCATCATCTCATTCATTTCCAATCTATGCCTGAATCTCATTTTCCTTGATCGATAATATCACATTTAGGTTAATAGTTAGTCACATTATTCATATGGGTCCAAAAATCATATTTTTACAAATTTTCATTTTGACCCCTAAACTTTCACATATTTACACTTTTTCCCCAAGGCTCGTAAAATGATTTTTATCCAATTTCCTTGCATTTTAAACCTAGCCGAATCATTTTCATAACTATAGCAGCCCCTAATTTCCATTAAATCACACTTTTATGACAAATTTTGTAACTTTTGCAAAACGGTCCTTTTTGGCAATTTCACCGAAAATCACTTAGTAAAAGTCATTTATTACACACCGAGCATTCATTTTCTACCATTAGACATAAAAAAAACATACATGTCATCCATGGGTAAATTTTTAAACACAAACTCTAGCTCAAAATATGGGTAGAAATGAGTAAATCTTGTTACGAGGATTTCAAAAACATAAAATCATTAAAAACGGGGCTAGAACGGACTTACAATCGAGCTTGGAAGCTTGAAAACCCTAGATATGTCTTCTCCATGAAATTTTCAGCCATGGGGTAGAAGATGGACAAAAATTGGCTTTTAATTTTGTTTTCAATTCATTTTAATTACTAGATTACCAAAATGCCCCTAACTTAAAAATATTCTATTTCGCCCATTTCATGTCCAGTTTTGTCCAAAAAATTATCCAATGGCCTAATTACCATTTAAGAGCCTCCCATTTAAAATTTCATAACAATTAGACACCTCTAACATGTAGAACTCAACTTTTACATTTTTTATAATTTAGTCCTTTTGACTAAATTGAGAGCCCAAACGTCAAAATTTTTGAACAAAATTTTCAAAAAATCATCCCGTGAAATTGTAGCCCATAAAAATATAATAAAAAATTTTACTGTGTCAAATTTGTGGTCCCGAAACCACTGTTCCGGCTAGGCTCTAATTCGGGATGCTACATTTACCATACTTTAAACTCTCATATTCCTCCATAAATCATCAAAGAAAAATCATCTCATGCATGGGTCAAATTTCTAACATGAACCCTAGCTTGAAATATGGGTAGAAATAGAGAGAGCATGTTACGAGGATATCAAAAATACAAAGAAAATTAAAAACGGGGCTAGGGAGCACTTACTATTGAGCTCGAAAATGTTGAAAACCCTAGCTATGGAGACCCTTCAATTTTCAGCAGCATGGAGAAGAAAAATGGCCGATTTTTGCTTTCATTTTCCCTTTTTATTTAGTTTATTACCAAATGACCAAAATGCCCTTCCTTACTAACCTTTCAAAATTTTCCATGCATGCCCATTTTTGTCCAAAAACCTAGAATTTGGGAAAATTACTCTTTAAGACCTTCCAATTAATAATTCAAAGCAATTTCATACAAATTGCTTCTAGAACCAGAGTTTTACAACTTATTCTATTTGGTCCCTAATTACCAATTGGCCACCTTATACTTAGAATTTATTCATGAAACTTTAACACATGCTTATTTTCATATCCTAAACCTTATAATAATCATAAAAAATATTTTAATGTCAGATTTGTGGCCCCGAAACCACTATTCTGACTAGGCCCAATTTTGGGATGTTACAATATAAATTGCTATAAGCCTCACAATTATAATTTATTCAATCACATAGTTTATTCTATTAATTTGCAAACATAGTTTAACATGTTTTAACATTAGCCTAACAGCTGTAATCTCTCCGTTAACACAGATATCCATAATCAGCCAATCATTTCAAACTTTATAATAAACATGCACATTACTCATTAGTGCTCATCTTTCAAGCATATGTTTTAATGTCTTTCAATGTTTAAAATTTATATCTCTTCATACTTCTATAATCATTTTAATAGGCATTTATGCCAATCTTTTCTTTTTCGCATATTTGATAAATCACATATTGTGTGAATAAAACATTCAATGTCATAGCTTAATTTTGGCCCGAAAGCCAATTACACAATTTCCAACCGAATTTACCATGAAGTCACAATATCATGAAATCAATGCTTATTGTAACATCTCGATTTTGGGCCAAGTCGGAACAGTAGTTTCGGGACCACAAATCTAAGGTCATAAAATTTTTTTTAATATTCTTTTGAGGTCTACGACATGATAATATGATTGTGTAAAAGTTTTGTTAAGAAATTTTACCGTTTGAATGCTTAATTTGTGAAAAAGGACCAAATCGCGTAAAATGCAAAAGTTGTGTTCCATTAGCTAAATGTGTTAAATAGCTATAGAACTTAAAATTTGAGGTCCTTAATGAGGAATTAAGCTATTATATATGTGTGTGGCTGTACATGAGGTGTACTAAATGAAAAGTCAAAAAATCAAAAATTGGGTAAGGGTTGGTTATTGATGACAAAAGCAAAAACTAATGAAATAAAAATTTTAAGGACAAAAACCCCATTGAAGCTTTAAATTTTTAGCACAATAAATCCTCTATATGTAAGTCATTTTGGTGATAGTTTTTTATTTTATTTATGTTTTTGATTTTTTGATATCCTTGAAGCATAATATAGCTATTTCTACCATTATTTTGAGCTAGGTTTATGTTCAAAAATTCACCCATGTGTGTCATGCATGTATTTTGATGATTAATGGAGGAATATGGAAGTTTGGTGATAGATGAACATCTTTTTCTAAGTGATTTTTCATGAACACACCTAAAAGGACTTGTTTGTAAAACATGTAAAAATAAGTGTTAAAATGTGATTTGATGAAAAATTTGGGTTTTTATAAGAGGGAATATGAATCGGCTATGTTTGGGTAATAAAGAAATTTGCTGCATTTCATTTTACGAGCATAGGGGCTAAATTGTAATTATGTGAAACTTTAAGGGAAAAACTATAATTTTTCCAAAATGTGATTTGTGGGATGTTTTGAATAATTTGAAAATTATAAAAGTGAAATTTGCTATTATAGATCAAGAAAAACGGAGTCCGGGCCTAAACTGGGGAAAGAGCAAGATCTTGGACTAAATCGAATTAGTTGTCCATATTTTGTGCTGAGGTAAGTTTGTGTGTAATTGGTATAACATCCTATTATGTATTTAACATTCAATTTTTCATGAATTGTATATTTGTCTTTGTGAGTATTATTGATATTGTCCGATAAAGAATCGAGGTGATGAAAGCCAGTTGAAATTTAGGAATACTTAAGGTACAAATATCACGACATTTGGATTGATTAGATCCCGTATAAGGTCATATCTGGGATATGGCATCAGCATCGGTATGTGTTATCATGTAAGACTATATCTAGGATATGGCATTGATATGAGATCCCATAAGACCATGTCTGGGACATGGCATTGACATCGACATATGAGATCCCATGTAAGACAATGTCTGGGACATGGCATTGGCATCGAATGGTGATCCCATTTAAGACCATATCTGGGATATGGCATTGATATGAGATACCATGTAAGACCAGGCATTGACATATGAGATCCCATGTAAGACCATGTCTTGGACATGGCATTGGCATCGAGTGGTGATCCCTTGTAAGACCATATCTGTGATATGGCATTGGCATCTTATTATGTGAACGGGGTTTCCTGAGTATCCATTAGTATTCCTAATGGTTCAACGGGCAGGCCGAGGATGTGTCAGAGAAATGACGAGGTATGATCATGTTGAAAGGGTACAGGTATGTACGCCAAGCTCATAGTATTGAGATTATGAAATGATAAAACTTCGGTAAGAGGAGAATAAAGAAATTATGATATTGAGTTCTATTGAATATTATGTAAATTGAATGAGGTAGGGTATGACTACAATGATTATTAAGAATGAGATGAGTCAAGTTATGTTATGTATATTTATTGAAATGCATATTCTTATTACTTATTAATTACATGCAATCATACTAAGCTTTATGCTTACCCCTATTTCTTTTCCACTTTCTTATAGTATCGTCAAGCTAGCTCAGGGATCAAAGTACGTCAGAGGCACGTTCACACTATCGATTATATTATTTGGGTATAGTTAATCTCAACATTTTGAATATGTCATGTATAGGGACCTAGTCTTTTTATTATATGTCATACTGGTCTTGCCAAATGTGTTGGCTTATAATGATAGTTGATTCATTTTATACATGGCCATGAGATATGACTCATAATGCTTATTGGGTTGTAAACCTATTCATCTATGTATGTGCCAATTCTATTATGATATGGCCTATGGTTATTGATGATTGAATGTTGATGAATGCCATGTGTGTGTATAAGATGGGGTGAAAATGCATGCATGCAAGTCTAAGAAATATTGCTTATTTGTATATATGTGTTTGAATAAATAAGGGTGGCATTTGGCTTGGAAAATAACCTAAAAGTGGCCCACAAGGGTAGACACACGGGCTTACGTCTAGACCGCATGTGACACACGGCTTGCCCCATGGGCGTGTGATCCGGCCGTGTGGCCCCTGCACCCTAATTAATGCAAAACAAAATGCTTAGTAGTAAACACACCGGCAGAGACACGACCGTGTGTCTCGGCTGTGTGAGAGACACGGCCTCAGAACTTGGGAGTGTGCCCAGGCCGTGTGAAGTCTGCACTTAATTTTGGAGTTTGATTCACCACACGGTCTAAGGACACGGGCGTGTCCCAAGCCACACAAGCCTGTGAAATCCACACGGTCCAACCACACGAGCGTGTGGCTCTTTATAATGGGAAAATTTTCTAAGTGTTGTAAAAGTTCTGAAAGTTCTCAGTTTAGTTTTTAACCACCACCAATGTATGTTTTGGGCCTCGCGGGCCCATAAAAAGAACGAAATGCTTGTTAACGAATGGTTTTAATTTGGGCAAAATTTTATGGCCCGATTTTATATGTTTTCTTACGTTTAAGTCTGGTATGCCTCGTATCCTGTTCCGGTGTTGGGCACGAGTAAGGGGTGTTACACTTATAAACTTATGTACATACCTGTACAAATTCGTAACATAGTCACATACTTTGTCATCTTTGACATACTCTTCAGATTACCCGTTGAACACTTGGAATATTATCAAATACACAGAAAGTCTTGCACATTAGTGCGATATATGCAACCAATGCTACCTCATATCTCATAACACATAGGGCTCACACACGAGCTAATCACGGGTCTACTCACACAAGCTGTCAGTCAAGATGTAACTACACGGGCTGCTCACACAAGCTATCAGGTATCCGCAAGCCACCGGTAGAGCGTACATGACTAGCACCTAGATTCATAGTGATCACATAACACATGGTATCTGTAATAGCCCGATCTAAGGCCTAGTCGAAATAGTGGTCTCGAGACCTCAAATCTGAAGTCAAATAAATTATTTTATTATTATTTTATAGTCATTGCATGTTTATATTAGTGTATGAAAAATTTGGTGAGTTAATTTTGACGTCCGTGAGCTCAATTGAGAAAAAGGACTAAATCGCATAAAATGCAAAAGTCTTAAATTGATAGCTAAAAGTGTCAAATAGCTAGAGAATAAAAAATGGGGGCCTTTAAAGGGCAATTAAACCTTTAGAAATAAGGTGGCCGGTCATAGGGGACAATGAATTGAAAATTTTCAATGTTAGGTAATTGATTTTTTGACTTTTTGACTAAAGTAGAAATAAAATAATCAAAAGGTGATATCATCTTCTTCACCTCTCCTTCTTCATTGAAATTTTTAGCGAAGAATGGGGTTTTAGGAGCTTGAAATTTTAGCAACTTTAAGCCTTCACAAGTAAGTGATTTTTATGGCTTTTCTTGAAAATTTTTGTACTTTTGAGACCCTTGAAGCATGAGCTTTCAAATGAGGATACTATTTTGCAAAATGATTAAGAGTTTAGGGTTTTTACATGAAAGGATTTGTAATGTTTGCTAAGTTTTTATGGAAGAAAATGAGTCTTGGTGTCTTATAACAAACTTTTATGGAAGGTGTTAGCATGAAAACACCTAAAAGGACTATTTTGCATAAGTTGTAAAATAGATTATAAGTGTGTGAAATAGTGAGAATTTGAAGTTTTTATAAGAGTAGAAAGGGTTCAGCTAGGCTTAAGGGGTGAAGAACTTCGATAAAAATCAATTTTCGAGCTTAGGGGTAAAATGGTCACTTTGCAAAAATCTAGGGGCAAATTGGTCATTTTACCCAATTATGTATGGTAGAGTGCCTAGATTGATAAGGTGACTAAATAAGTTCATTTTTTTATTTTAGATCAAGAAATATCGAATCCAAATCTAGACCGGGGAAAAGCCAAGCAAATCAACTAAATCGACTAGTCGTCACATTTTGTAATCCAAGGTAAGATGTATGTAAATAATACAACTACATTGATAATGTATGTGATTGAATTATACTTGAAATTATTATAGCATGAATTGCTTGATTTTGGGTCACTTGTGTGAGCTAGTGTAAGACATGTCTGGACATGCATCGACCACATTATGAGAGCCAGTGTAAGACCATGTCTGGGACATGGCAGCGGCATTGAGACGAGCGCTAGTGTAAGTCATGTCTGGGACATGCATCGGCCTCGAGTCATAAACCAGTGTAAGACATGTCTAGGACATGCATCGACAACGAGATGTGTCAGTGTAAGACCATCTCTGGGACATGGCATCGGTACAGATATACTAGAGCTTGTGTAAGACCATTTCTGGGACATGGCATCGGCACTTGATCCCATGTTTGAGGCTAAATGAGTATCCGATAAAGTTCCAAATGGTTCAACGGTGAACTTATGATTTCAAGTTAACAAGGAAAGTATAACCGTGTTGTGAGTGGTACAGGTACCTATATGGTATGTATGAACTGTGAGCTTGATATATGCTATATGAGGTGTATTGAATATTGATGAGTAAGTTGTGCTTAGGCCACTTGTGTATTATGATACTTGTTGATGAATGGTAAAGTTATGTTGTATATTTATTTTTGTGCAACTTACTAAGCTTTATGCTTGCTCCCTCTTCTTTTTCATTTTCTTATAGTTTTGCCTATCTAGCTCAAGGATCAACAGAATTCAGAGATATCGATTACACTATCAATCGAAGCTTTCGATATAGTTTGATTTATATTTTTTAGTATGGCATGTATAGGGAACTAGACTTGTGTTTTGTGTCATTGAGAGTTCGTCAAATGTATTGGCTTGGATTGGAAACCCTTCATTTTGTATTAAGCCTTAAATGATGACTATTATTCATTTTGATTTATAGGCAAAGATGTTATTTTCATGGATGAGTAAAATGCACTAATGGAATGTTGTTTATTGTGGCTGATTTGGATGCATGAGGTGGCCTTGTATTGGTTTTGGTAGCTTATGTATAGGTTGTGTATATAAGGGTGGCAATGACGCTTGGTAAATAGCCTTATATTGTCCACACAGACAGACACATGGGGGTGTGTCCAGATCGTGTGTTACACACGAGCGTGTGTCTAGACCGCGTGTGACACACGACTTGCCCTACGGGCATGTGGTCCGGCCGTGTGTCCCCTGCACGTAAAGACTTCAAGTCAGTATCCATGATAATAAACACACAGGAAGAGACACGGCCGTGTGTCTCAGCCATGTGATGGACACAACCTAGCACAAGGGCGTGTGCCTTGGCCGTGTGACATTTTGGGGATGCTGACGTCGGAAATAGAATGTCCATGTTTTTGCACACGGGCTAGGACACGGGTGTAAACAGCCCAATTTTCCTGGGCCCATCAGAAACAAGAAAACAAAATAATTAACAAAAACCACAAAAATTAAATTGTAACACCCCTTACCCGTGTTTGACACCGGAACAGGGTACGAGGCATTACCAGACTTAACAATACACATAGACAAAAACCGGGCCATAAAATTTCATTTAATTCAAAACTTTTCGAACACATGCATAACAAACAAAGCTAACTATATCATCACATCAAAACATAGGACATGGCACAATTAATTAAACTTATAAACCATAATGGATAAGGACCACATCTCATGATTTTATTCGTAACTCAATGCAGACTGATACGTATGGTCAAAATCATAATAAAAATACATATCACAAACCAACTTCCTATACATGCCACTCACTTGATATTTCTAATATTTGAATTAATTTTCCCAAAAATGATAGTTTGATAGTGTGATTTTGCCTCCGACGATCTCCAACCCCGAGCCGACATGCCAATACTAAAGAAATGGAGAGGATGGGTAAGCTTTACGCTTAGTAAGTTCATATGAAAATAATAAGCAAATTCTACCATGCTTTTCAAGATAAAACACTATAATTTTACAATTACACATATTCAAGACAGGCTGTTTTCTGGATAGCTTGACTTATCCATTCATCTACTCGAACAAATCATACTCACGACATCATGTAAGGGTTAAACAAACATAGATATTTATATCACAATCACAACTTTCGTTTCGTGCATCATCATATACATTTAATTACAATCACATAATTCAGTCCAAACAATTTAACATAGATAAATTCATTTCATTATAATCATTTATGTCATAAAAAATATCATTGACATTCATCAACACTCAACGTTCAATCAAGGAAATGACATTTTCATTCATATCATGATATTAGGAACTTTTACTCATACTTCTACGAATTTCTATTTATTCTGTTCATCTTATCAAGTAAGCCAAGTGCACTACATCATATGAGCATCAAGCAAGTATGGATATTTATCACAACATGACCTTTCATCTCACGTGTTATCACTTATATATATATATCATAAACTTTTGTTCATACTTTTCTAAATTGAGACTCATCATAATCGTAATTTTATTCAAACACCTTCGCATTACATTGAACATGGTCAGTGCAGCTCGGTTGGAGAGTACCTCTATCTAAGTAAGACGGTGCTCATACACGTCGAGAGACATCACACTATCATGGATCAGTGGCATGTATAGCTGGACTTTTACACATGCTAGGTTAGTCCGATAACCGACTAAGCCATAGCTCTGATACCACTAAATGACCAAAATGCCCTTACTACTAAACTTTCCAAAAATTCCATTCATGTTCAGTATTTTTCCATAAACTTTGAAATTGGTCAAATTGCTATTTAAGACCTCCTAATTAATATTTCAAAGCAATTTCATACTAGAAACTTCTAGAATGCAAGTTTTGCAACTTATTCAATTTAGTCCCTAACTTCAGATTAAGCACTTTATGCATAGAATTTCTTCACGAAATTTATTCAAATTTAGGGAAGACTATATCGCTTATTTTTGAAATTTGAGCACCAAAATCAATGATCAGCATGTCATAAAACATAAGAAAACATAGGATGCATGCATAATTATCCTTGACTAAATGAGATAACTGGAATGTGAGCATCAAATCAATATGAATGTTAGTTACTCGAAATGAATAACATGATTGAGATATGATTGCTATGAAGAAAACTGTGTTACATATATGTATATGAGAGTTGAATTAGAGGCCCTACGACCCCTTTCCCCTTACCAAAGTGGTGTTTTATAATGGAATTTCATGAGATTTATACTGAATAAGTTTCCAGTTGAGAAACCAAAGAGTTCAGTGCTAGAATAATTATAAATATGATTAGAGATTGAAGAATGAATTGATAAGTAAAGTCAAAGCTAGAAAAGCATCAGATTGGCATAAGGATTATTGGAGTTATACACTGTTCCAGTTAGAGAAGAAATTTATTTTGATAAATCGAATTACTAAGGTACAAGGTCGAGAAAAGTGAAAATAAAAATTTATTCAGAACTAGTCTTCTTTAGTGAAAAGTAATATGAAATTTGTGATGGCAGAAATATTTGGGGAAATGATATCTGAAATGTGTAATATCTGAGTGTGACAGTTACGGTTGGACAGATTTTAACAGTTTCTTCTAAGATGTTCTATGTGTTTATCCGTTCCCAGAAATATTTCTATGGTTATTGATCTTTTGAAGAAATTCTTGTTATATAGGGATGTTTTCTAATCCTGATGTTAAATGAAAGCATTGGTAGCCTGACTGGTTTATAATTTATATTGCTCTATTCCTTCGGGCATTCTATTATATTCTGCTTGATAAAAAAAATTGATGAGAGAATATGTATGATACTATGATTCTGTTTCTTCTACTTGATGCCCCATTTGATATGTGTATATATGGGAAGATACATTGTTCTTGTTGCATTTGATTCTAGTGAGACTAAATGATGTTTTCTACTGGATTTCTTTTCTCTGAGGAATTATTGGGATCTTCTATATTTTCCTATGAGTTTGGTTTTCAATTTTCCGGCATAGTATCGTATCTTGGGTTTCTTTATTCTGGATTTCTTTATTCTAGGTTTTTCTATCTTGGATTTCTTTATTCGGTTTTCTTGTTATCTTTATTTCGTAATTTGTCAATTATGACTCATGTTTGGAGTGCATTCTTCACCTTGTGATAATCATGTCAAGTATGACTATACTTCTGATTTGATTTGGGTGATGTGGTGATTTCAGTATTGGGATTTTTCTAATTTTCATGTAAGGTTTGACAACAGTAAAGGTATAAGTGATAAAAGTGCGAGTTTCAATTGGTATGGTGGATTACTTCTCTCAAGTAAGTCAATTATAGTTAATGTCTTCAATTGAGATATTTTGGTACTTGAGCTAATGCAATTGAGACGGTTTTGATTAACGTAATGAATGAATTGTAAAGGATGGCATGATGAATTGTTTTGTAACTAGAAGAAAGGATTATTTTCGAGGTTATATCAGAATTATTTCTGTAGCAGAAAGAGGAAAATGTGATAGTGAGTAGCAAACTAAAAGAGTACAGTGAGGATCGACTTCTGATAATTAATTTCAGAATATATGAGAAATTAAAGAGATATATTGGAGGCACCGCCTGAGTGAAAGTTCTTCATCTTCAACACTGAATATGAAATTGAGGAATATAAGTGAAGACCACTTTTCTGGTAAGATTTTCGGGGACGAAAATCACTAAAGGGGGGAGAATTGTAATATCCCAAATTAGGGCCTAATCGAAATAGTGGTTTTGTGACCACAAATTTGAGATAGAACTAATTATTTTATGATTATTTTGAGGTCTATGATATGATTGCATGATTGTGTGAAAATTTCTAAAGTTAGAACAGGGGACCTCGAATTCATTCAGACCCTGTTTCAAAAGAATTCAAATATCACACAATATAGAATTCTTTTGCTTCCTCTGTTTCTTTCATGTGAAAATAGACTCATTAAGCTTTATTTCCATAATTATTTTTAAATTTAATTCAACTTACACAATTTTTGGTGAATTTTCAAAGTCATGCACTGTTGTTGTCTAATACTGTTTTACTACTAAAATTCACTTTTACACAATTTCACTTAATCCATTCCATTTTACCGAGGTTCGCTCAAACATTGAGCATATTGCTCATAAATTCAAATAAACATATACTTGCACTTATTCATCACATAATCACTTTCACATGTATTTTCATTTAATCGATTTCTCGTTGAACTCATCGGAATAATAATAGATACACAATTGCCTGCACATTTTCCCATTTCCACACTTGTAGCCGAAGCTATCTGGTACACATAGTAGCCTGCACTTAGTACTACACATGCGACCAATAGTCTGGTACACGTAGTAGCCTGCACTTAGTACTACACAAGTGACCTCACCATCTAATACACGTAGTAGCCTGCACTTAGTACTACACACGTGATCACAGTTTTTGGGTACGCATAGTAGCCTGCACTTAGTACTACACATGCGACCTCACAATAGATCGTTCGTATCGTTTTTATTCCGAAGGTTCAATCGGGAAATTCCTCACTTTTCAAAATTTTACTAAATTTTCCGTATTCAATTTAAATTCATAATTTACATCAAATAACCATTTGATAGGCAGCCACATTTCATATGATATCAAAATAGAATAACATAAAAAAAATCGATAGATTATTTATGTACGAATTTACTCGAAGTGTCAATCTCACTATCCATAGTACCAATTGTCCATTCATATTATAATAAGACACAACTCGAATATTAAATCAGCTTTTAAGAATTTACATAACATATATCACATATTTCATATATCACTTGTCATGTATATTCATTTTCTTGCATTTCATGTAACATTCTTTCATGTCATATTTCCACATCATAAACACCATTCCATCAACTTTTCCAATATATTAAATCATAAAATATATGCAATAATAGTAAGAAATATAATTCAAACATAACATTGCATTATTATTATCATACGAACTTACCTCGATCCAGAAACAGCAATTTACCATTTTAGTCCATAACCTTGTATTTTCCCGATTTAAGCCCGAATCTCGATTTCCTTCATCTATAATATCACATTTAGCCTAATAATTAGTCACACTATTCATATGGGTCCAAAAATCATATTTTTAAAATTTTCATTTTGACCCCTAAACTTTTGCATATTTGCACTTTTGCCTCAAGGTTCGGAAATTAAACTTCATCCTATTTTCAAAGGTTCCAGCTCTGAACCATGTTATGGGCATCAGGAAAAAATAGGAAAGATGCTTCCGTATGTTCATTGTCCATTTCGTATGTCAATAAACAAAGGACTTGGGTCTCGAAGATATCTTATTGAAAGCAATGAATTGTTTTGTAACTAGAAGAAAGGATTATTTTTGAGGTTATATCAGAATTATTTCCGTAGCGGAAAGAGGAAAATGTGATAGTGAGTAGCAAACTAAAAGAGTACAGTGAGGATCGACTTCTGATAATGAATTTTAGAATATATGAGAAATTAAAGAGATATATTGGAGGCACCGCCCTGAATGAAAGTTCTTCATCTTCAACACTGAATATGAAATTGAGGAATCTAAGTGAAGACCACTTTTCTGGTAAGATTTTCGGGGACGAAAATCACTAAAGGGGGGAGAATTGTAATATCCCAAATTAGGGCCTAATCAGAATAGTGGTTTCATGACCACAAATCCGAGATAGAAATAATTATTTTATGATTATTTTGAGGTCTATGATATGATTGCATGATTTTGTGAAAATTTCTAAAGTCAGAACGGGGGACCTCGAATTCATTCAGACCCTGTTTCACAAGAATTCAAATATCACACAATATAGAATTCTTTTGCTTCCCCTGTTTCTTTCATGTGAAAATAGACTCATTAAGCTTTATTTCCATAATTATTTTTAAATTTAATTCAACTTACACAATTTTTGGTGAATTTTCAAAGTCATGCACTGCTGCTGTCTAATACTGTTTTACTACTAAAATTCACTTTTACACAATTTCACTTAATCCATTCCATTTTACCGAGATTCGCTCAAACATTGAGCATATTGCTCATAAATTCAAATAAACATATACTTGCACTTGTTCATCACATAATCACTTTCACATGTATTTTCATTTAATCGATTTCCCGTAGAATAATAACAGATACACAATTGCCTGCACATTTTCCCATTTCCACACTTGTAGCCGAAGCTATCTAGTACACATAGTAGCCTGCACTTAGTACTACACATGCGACCAACAGTCTGGTACACGTAGTAGACTACACTTAGTACTACACACGTGACCTTACCATATAATACACGTAGTAGCCTGCACTTAGTACTACACACGTGATCACAGTTTTCAGGTACGCATAGTAGCCTGCACTTAGTACTACACATGCGACCTCACAATAGATCGTTCGTATCTTTTTTATTCCGAAGGTTCAATCGGGAAATTCCTCACGTTTCAACATTTTACTAAATTGTCCGTAATCAATTTAAATTCATAATTTAGATCAAATAACCATTTGATAGGCAACCACATTTCATATGATATCAAAATATAATAACATAAAAAGAATCGATAGATTATTTATGTACGAATTTACTCGAAGTGTCAATCTCACTATCCATAGTACCAATTGTCCATTCATATTATAATAAGACACAACTCAAATATTAAATCAGCTTTTAAGAATTTACATAACATATATCACATATTTCATATATCACTTGTCATGTATATTCATTTTCTTGCATTTCATGTAACATTCTTTCATGTCATATTTCCACATCATAAACACCATTCCATCAACTTTTCCAATATATTAAATCATAAAATATATGCAATAATAGTAAGAAATATAATTCAAACATAACATTGCATTATTACTATGATACGAACTTACCTCGATCCAGAAACAGCAATTTACCATTTTAGTCCATAACCTTGTATTTTCCCGATTTAAGCTCGAATCTCGATTTCCTTTATCTATAATATCACATTTAGCCTAATAATTAGTCACACTATTCATACCGGTCCAAAAATCATATTTTTAGAAATTTTCACACAATCATGCAATCATATCATAGACCTCAAAATAATCATAAAATAATTATTTCTATCTCAGATTTGTAGTCACGAAACCACTATTCCGATTAGGCCCTAATTCGGAATATTACATAAATAGTCCAAAATAGTCCATTTACAGCCTTTACAATTGTAGCCTAATTTATAAATCCATTTTACAAATAAACCTAAAGCTCGATTATTAAACTAGCCTAACCCAATCCAATTTCAATGGCCCAATTGGAAGAACCCCAAAAAGCCCAATAACCAAAAGTTCCAAAAACCCTAAAGGTTTCTGAAACTATTTGCGCCGTAGCCTCGCATGGAATCGGTCTCCACGTCACCCCACGAGTGGCCTTCTCCTTCGTACAGTCGAACCCGCGAGAAGAAAAGAATAACAGAATGCAACAGCAGCAATAGCAGTAGAGGGAAAGAAAAAATAAAAATTGTAATTATTCGGCTATAAAAGCTACAAACGAATCTTGTATTTTTACATATAAATTCAAAAATGCACAAAATAGAAAAAATCAAGTAGTTTCGAAAGGTGATTTTCTTTTTCTTTTATACTATTTCCTTCTAAAATAAAAAAAATCTGAATATATTGAAAAATAATAAGAGGGGGGAGTCACCAGAGGCGCTTCGTCTTCCTCCGTCGATCTTTCTCTCCGGTGCCAAGACCCAGAACTCCTTTAGGGTTTGATTTGAGGGTCGACAGTGCTATAGTTTTCAGAGAAATCGACCGTTTTTTTTACTCTTCTTCAGAAGGCTGAAGGCTTCACCTCCAACGACAGCGTTTGATGACTTGAACTCGGCAGTCTCCAAGGCCGGAGTTCAAGGACGAGAGAAAAACAGAGGATGTTCCTCTTGTTTTTTTAAAAAACCCAGCAAATTTTATTTTACAAAGAAATTTTGACTTTATAACTAGTCCATATGACGCCGTTTTGAATCTGATTACCAATGGCCAAAACGACATCGTTTGGCATGCAACCCGATGACCCGACCTAGATTCAGCTAGATCCACGTGTTTTGGTCTTTGAGGGTTATTTGCGCTATGAGTCCTCCCCTCCTGCACTGATCTTTAATTAAGCCCCGATTATTTTTTTTTTACATTTGCCCAGGGATTTGCGCATCGTTTTAATTTAATCCTTATTTAAACGTTGCGTTTCAAGATTTGGGATATTTTTATTTTAAATCCCTGTTCATTTGTGCGCATTTCATTCTAGTCTTTGAGTATGTTTTAGTAATTTTATTTGTTTAGAAATTATCCTTTTGATTTTGTTTTTATTTCAATTTAGTTTTTTAGTTCATGTTTTTATATTCTTTGTAATTTATTCATTATTCATTTTTTAACATATTATTTTAATATATTATTTTGAATTATTGATTTCACCTTATTTTAGTTTTTTTTGTTATTTTCTTTTGTATATTTTTGAATTGTTTTATTATATAATTTATTTATTTTAAAATTATCTCTTATATAATTCTATTTTTTAAAGGTTAATACAATATTTATTTTCATACATTGATATTTATATATATACATAATTTATATTAAATTACTTATTTAAATTCCCTTTTAAATATGTTTATATATATTTTTCTTTTTCCTTTCGAATCTATTTACGTATACCCTTCGTTTCTTTTAAGGACCCAATTTTAAATTATATTTTTTCTATTTCAAACATTTTCTTATATTATTATTCTTTTATGTATACATTGTTTATATAAAGTTTTTCATTTTATGTATATTATTAATTGATGATCAATAAATCTTATTGTATAATCATTGATTTCATATTGTATAGATTGTAATTCATATATATTCTTTTGTATATTTTTATATGGTTGTATTTATATAATTTATTTATGTTAAAACTTTCTAATATGTATATTATTTGTTTTAAATTTTTATAGGGGCATACATTATTATTTTTATGTGCATAATTTATATTATATTTATATTTATTTTAGTTTTAAGTTGTTTTGTATAGCACTAATTTTAAATTTCTTCGTATGATACTTATTTTGAATTTATATGTTGAATTTTATATTTTATATATTATTTATTCTTATTTTTATTTATTTTATAATTTATTTCAAATTTTTGCATATGTTATTTGTTTATATACATATAATTTACTTTTAAATTGTTTTTTATGTTGTCAATTTCAAATTTATCTTCCTTTTCATTATTTATTTTAACACCGTTCATTACCTTTTAAAAGTTTTTTTGTTTCATTGTTTAAATAGATTTTTTATTTAATCTTTATTTAGAAATGTTAAATAGTGTATGTTGTAAGATTATTATCATTGGGTGTGTTTTGATTTACATGTTTGTATTCCCAATAATTTGTATAATATGTTATTCATGTATGTTTTTCATATTTGTTACTTTGTTTTTCATTTCCATGTATTGTGTTATGATTGAGATTGCCAACTTATTTGCCTGGAATTATTCATTTCATTTTCTTTACTTCAAACAAACCAAATAAATATGTTTCAAGTTCGTTTTTTATTATTGCTCCTCTTTAAAAACTTCTCAAAACAAGGTAATATTTCGTATTTGGTAATTTGAGAAATCGTGCCCTAATGTGCTGGGTTTCGATTTTCCGTTTGACCGAATAACTAAATATCCTTTCAAGATTTCGTCTATATTTTCTTAAATTAAAACACAAGGCAATATTTCGTGTTTAGATATTCGAGGAATTGTACCCTAACGTGTTGGTTTCGATTTTCCGTTGACCAAATAACCAAATATCCTTTGAAAATTTCAATGCATGAATTTTGGAAATCATAAGATGATCTTGGTATCGAGGACTTGAAATATTGTACCCTAACATGATGGATATGATATTTTACTCCTTCGGAATAAGGGAGTCTTAGTATCCAATTCAAGTATATTCAAACATTTTGAAATGGGACTGTATTTTAAAATCTTTTCAAATTTTCGACAGTAGGACAGTAATTAATCAATTCGGTACCAATTTTGGGCGTTGTGAGGGTGCTAACTCTTCCTCGTACATAATCGACTCTTGAACCTATTTTCTGAATTTTGAAGGCCAAAATTGATATTTTAATAAAATAAAATGCTTTATTAAGTGATCCAATCACACCTAAACAAAAAGGATTGGTGGAGATTCCATAATTCATTTTAAAGTCGATTCTCATTTTTCAAAATATAAAAATGGTTTCGACAGCTTGGAGACTCCACTAGGGACTTAATAAGAGAGTCAAGGTGTAAAATTGATTATTTTCTATCCTTTTTTTCAAAAATTGAATATTTGATTTGAAAAATCATGATTCTTTTGTTGCATTTGTTTGTGATCCTTTTGGTTACTATGGTTTGAGTCTCATAGAATACCCTTGCATTACATTGCATGACCGTTGTGGTTATACCTTTTAAGTAGGAGTGAGAAGCTATGCCTTCGTGAGGTTTTCACCTCCGCATGGGGTAGTGGACTACTTCTGAGATACATCCGTACCTATGACTTAGTGAGATTTTCATCTCCGTATGGCCATGGGGAAATGTATTCCCCTGAACTGAACTCAATCTATATGAGCCTATAATAGGTGAGGATTAAGGAATCTGCCGGTTCAGGTACCCTTTCTTTAGAACTGAACTGCATATAGCGAAACCTAAGAGCCCACCTTAGGTAGAGCTATGATGAACCTTAGCAAATACCCAGATAGGTGTTTAACTATTTTTTCTTTGTTTGCTTTGAATTTTATCATTTTATATGATATTGACTTGTTGTGTTTTGTTTTGGCTGTAATTGCATGACATTGAATATTTAAAGAGGTGTCTATTCGTGTTCAGTTGCTAAGTTAGAAGGCTTGCCATGGAGAACGAATTTCTTGATAAAGTGGAGGATAACGCGGTTATCTATGTATGGTCAGAGAAATTGCAATCAGAGAAAGGGGATAGTCTAGCTGAGGGGTACACATCGAAGTTGTGGGACTTCACCCGTATTAGTGTGACACAAAATGAGCTTCAAGAATTAAGAGATATATGGGCCCATTGGGATGATGAGACTAAGCAGCTGTTCTATCATAATTATGGTGATCTATCCTACCTACTTAACATCAAGGTGGAAAAGCATTTGTTTTGGGCTATGGCTCAGTTTTGGAACCTTGCCTATAGTTGCTTCACTTTCGGGAGGGTGGACTTGGTGCCTACTGTGGAAGAATATACTACCTTGCTTCGTTGTCCAAAGATCCAAATTGGCAAAGCTTATTCTAGGGCCGCTAACATCCCAACTTTCGTGAAGAAATTAATGAATATTACCGGGATGAGTGAGCCTTGGGTTACGACCCAGATTCAGCAAAAAGGGGATGGTAAATGCATTTCTTGGGTGAATTTGAGAGACTTGATCTTAGCATATCCGGATGTAAAGAAGAAAGTTGACATCTTTGCCTTGAGTATTTATGGTTTGGTAATCTTTTCTAAAGCTTTAAGGCATATAGATAAAGTAGTCACTGATTTATTTGATTGACTTGATAAAAGAGTCACACCTGTACCTACAATTTTAGCCGAGACGTTTAGATCTTTGAACATGTGTCGGAGGGCAGGCGAAGGTAGATTTATTGGATGCGCGTAGTTACTATTGGTATGGTTTCATGGTCATTTTTGGAAGGTGGACAAAGTCTCTTACCGAGTCTTTTCTGAGAGTTATTCACCATTAAAGGAGGAAGCAGCTATGCAAAGGAGGGATGACATTTTAGAAGAAAGGTGGACGACAATTCTTCAAAATCTCAAAGAGGAGGATGTTGAATGGAGAGCCTTTTGGATGGTTCCCGACGAGGTCCTTTATCGGTGTGAGAGTTTTGATTGGGTACCTTTGCTTGAAATTTGGGGAGCTGTTGGATATGCCCCTCTGCTAGTATTAAGGCAGTACAAATCAAGGCAGTTTATGCCGGCGACGCACGAGCTAGCTCAATGTGAGTTCTCATATAAGGGGGACAATTACAAGAAAAAGGTTTGAGAGATTTTTGTTGCTTGGAAGCAGACCCGTTGGATGAAGAGATTAGCTGTTGGTTCAATGATGACTCCTGAATACAGCAGATGGTTTAGTAAAAGGATTAATGATAATATCCCTGGGCCGAGTTTAGAGGGTGGTCGATCAATGGAGGAATACTTGCAAGTGGTCCCAAGGAGCTAGAGATCATAAGGCAAGATTTTGAAAAGAAGAATTCAGAACTCAGTAAGAAGATAGAGCAACTAGAGGAGGAACAGATGCACTTGAGATTAGATGTATGTTCAGAAGTCAGAGGCTAAGAAGTTAAGAAAAAGGAAAAATAAGGCTGAAGAGGATTTGGATAGTTTAAAGATAGATTATAAAAAGCTACGTCTATCAATGAGAACTGCTGGGTTGGGGAAAACCTCAGAACAGTGGCGTTAAGAGATTCGAGAGGAAAAGATCAAAGCTGATCGGTGGGAAAGGAAATTTCAAGAGCCTCAAACATGAAACGAGGCCTTAGAGATGTAACGCCCAATTTTCAGGAATTCTGTGAATGTTGGCATAGGTTTAATTATGTTAGTGGGCCTCTAAAAGGCCCAAGCTTAAGATAGAACGCGACAATTTTAGTTAATTTTTGTTCCATAAGAAAAAGGGGGTGAAATTATGAAATAGGACCTATGTGAAAATGTTTGAAAATGCTATATGCTAAATTGAAGTGGCCAAACAAATAGGAGTGCAAAATAGGAGGATTTGCATGACAAACCTCCCATTTTACATGAAGTGGCCGACCATCATGTTGTTGAAGACAATATGTGCACTTGATATCCATAATTTATGGTACAAATTGATAAAAATTGATAATGGGTTAGGTAAATGTTCCATGATAATGGGTTAGGTAAATGTTCCATGAAGGGCATTTCATGTCATTTGTATTAAAGAATTAAATGGATGAAATATGAAATTTTATTAAAAGAAAAAGGGGTGGAAAGAACAAAGTTTTGTCCATCTTGGTTCATCATAGCCGAAAGTTAGAGAAGAGAAAGGAGAGGAGAAAGCTCTTGAATGTTCGGTCACTTAGGGAAGAAAGTTGAAGGTAAGTTCATGGTAGTTTGCTTCTATCTTGATGTTCATGAGTTCTTCTTAATTCTACCTTAACTCTTGAAGCATATTTTGGTTTTTGGGTGTGTTGTGAGCATTTGGTCATGAATTAAAATGAAGGAAATGGTTGTTGTTTCATGTTCTTTTGATGAAAAATGGAAGATAGGTGAAGTTCAGCCAAACAAATGATCATGCATGTGCCTTAGATGCTAAAGGGAAAAATCGGCTAACATGTTGTGTTTTAAATGATGAAATGGAGATTATTCTTAAGTAAAAATCATAGATATGTGATGATTGATTGGTGATATACATGTTTAAATAACATGCATGCAAGATAGGTGTGTGAAAGAGTGATTTGGTAATAAATCTGCTTGGGACAGCAGCAGTAACGTGACTTTAGAAAATCACCATAAATTGTGGGAGCTGAATTAGAAGCTGAATAAATTATGTAATTAAAGCTTAATGAGTATAGTTGCAAATGAAATAAACTAGAACATATTTTGAATTCTGTACAATGAGAAATTTGATTCGTAATGAAGAGTGGTCAGATTAGTCAAACAGTGAAACATGGGAAGCTTTGAGAAAAATCTGGTATTGATTGGCTAAACCAAAAATTCTGAAAATTTTATGGATAGAAGATATATGAGTGTGTTTTCAGGGAAAATTAACGGCACTTGATTTGGAGTTTCGTAGGTCCAGTTATAAATGATTTATTGACTATTGCTCAGGAAGACAGCTTGCAGTGAAATTATGATTATGTGGTAAACATTGACAAAAATTTGTTAATGAGTTGCTTATTGATTTCTTATAAGCTTACTATGACCTGTAGGTGTGGTTGGCCGAATATTGTAAGGGGTTAATACGTAGTTTGTATTTGAATAGTTAGATTAACGTGTTAGTAATCCAATTGTAGGCGGTTCGTGTGTGGATCTCGTCAGCATATCGTCGCAAACAGGTGTGTAACTAACACGCTCTTTCTTAGTCTAGATCGGCAAAAGTCGAAAAGCCAAAATGCCGAAAACCGGTATTTTGTAGTATTGCGAGTGTGCAAATGCTCGTGAGGTAAATCGATTAATGTTTTTGGTAAGCTGAAATGTTTGGACTGCAAAGTGCATGATTTCTGTGCCCTCGATATTTTTGGGCTTAATAGGCCAAAATTGGAATGATGGGCCAACGGGCCCAATTCGGTAAGAACCCTCAGTAGTGATTCTGTTAGTACGTGAAAGGTAGGAATATGCATGAAAACCCTAAAATAGATAAATTATTGAAATACCTTTAAAAGTGGAAAATTTATAGTTTTACCCCTAGGAGGTAAATTACCGAAATACCCCTAGGGTTAAATTGACCTAAATGCATGTTTGATTGTTGTTATTTACTGCATGCCATGTTGTTATTATCTGATGCATGGGACTGGGATATTGACGGAGGAAGTACTGAAAGTGGCTTGTCCACGTACTGGAGGCTTTGCCTCAATTTACTATTAACTGAGCAGCAAGGTTGCAATTGTGGAGTTTTGGGCTGGGTGGGTTGAGCTATTCCCCACATGGAGTGTATGGCTGGTACGGGTGGAGTGTAGTGGTTGGTGGGTTGAGTAGTCTTCCCAAATGAGCCTGTATATGTTATTGATGTTGCATGTATTTTGAAATGGGCCTATGGGCCACAGTGTTATCTGAATAAGGGGCTAAGGCCCAGTTTATTGTAATCTGAAAAGGGCTCTAGCCCAGTATCATTGTTACCTGAATGGGATTAGGCCCAATGGGCATGAGCTAACTTGGGCTTTGAATGGGTTTTCCTTACACATTGAGTTTCCCCAAACTCACCCCTTCTTTAACCTTGCAGGTGAGCCTTGATGTGGGTGACTTGGAGCCGGAGGGGATTCAGAGTGGCCATGGTGAATACTTTTGGGTTTGAAAAAGAGACTGGTTTTCTTAAGTTCTTTTTAATTACTATTTAATTTTTGGGTTGTAATAAGGCCATTTTAACTTTATTTTCTTCTTTGATTTTCTGGGATTATATTATTTTAAACAACTTTAAATTGATGGATACTAATTCAAATGGGCTAGACTTAGGGCGTGATTTCAAAATGATACTTGTTTTTTTTAAATAACACGACGTCACGAATATTCGATTTACCAAAGATAATAACTCAAAGAAATTTCAACTTGTTATAACCAAGTGTGGCAATGGATGTGGGCATGTCTAGGATTGGATCCAATCGGAGAGCTTGGTACTTAAGCAGCATTCATGGCTCACCTCCTCTGTTATGGATACCTACCTGGTGCCCAGCTTCCATTCACTTGGTTAGTTTGACAAAAGTCGACTTTTTAAAACACTAAAAAGGGAACACGGGTTTTTGACTTCAATGTGGCACGTCGGATTCGGCCTTAACGTCTGGGCCCGATTTGGGGTGCTACATTTAGTGGTATCAGAGTCCAGTTGCAACAACTTGGCTGTGGATCGGGTCCAAAAATGGTTTTCAAAACTTTATGCCAAAAAAAGAGAGGGTATTTTTGGAAAAACCTGACTTTTGAAAATTTCTTGTTTAAAGGAGATAATCTCCGAACTTGTTTTTTTTTAACACAAATGTTTGGAAAATGGATTTCAAAAAGCCTAAATCTTTTGAGTTTATCTGAAAACTGATGAGGTGGCACACTGAATCCCCGGCACCAAGGTTGTAAGTACTATTCTGTTTTATATACTGAACTGTACTGTAGTTAGTACTAAACCTTATAGATAGTACTATAGATAATATAGCGTAAAGGCTACGAAACTGAGACTGTAGGGTAAACTAAGCCCTAGGAAACTGAGACAGTAGCTAAACTGTGGTTACGCGAGAACAACTCTGAAACCTTATTTGTTCATAAGATATTCTGTAATAAATAGTGGAAACAGTAAACTAACTGCATAAAATTCGTAATCAGATAAATCGATATGAGTACGAGATCTACTCGGGGATGATGCCTATCACAGGCAAAGCTTCGTGTTCTGGAAAAGGTTGCCGGGGCAAGTATGGGCAACAGAATTCGGGGATCTATTTCTAAACGAGTTCAGGCTAACGGAGCAGAGATCTTTAGGGGCGTGTCTGGTATAGCCCTGAATGTGGCGGAATATTGGTTGGAGGCCACAGAATGGATTATGGACAACTTGGACTACTCTGAGGAGATTGTGAGTGGGGTATCTGTGCTAAGTCCTTTTGGTCACTCGGTTAGGGTAGACAAACTGTATAGGGATGTACCCTTAGAAACTCAAGGTAAGATTTTCCCTGGAGATCTGATGGAGTTACCGTTCGGAGAGTTTGATCTCATTTTGGGAATGGACTGGCTTGTTAAGCATAAAGCAACTCTGGATTGTGCTGCTAAACGAATGGTGTTAAGGACCACAAAGGATGAGGAGGTTATGGTGATAGGTGAGCGAAGGGATTATTTCTCCAATGTGGTGTCGGCATTAAGAGCCGAAAAGTGGATTCAGAAAGGTTGTGAGGTCTATTTGGCATTTGTAAGTCAGTCAGAAGAGGAGGGACTGACAGTGGATAAGGTTAGGACCGTAAAGGAGTTCCAAGATGTTTTTCAAGAGGAGCTTCCAGGATTGCCTCCGAACGGAGAAGTTGAGTTTGGAATAGATTTGTTGCCTGGAATGGTGCCTGTGTCCATCGCACCGTATAGGATGGCACCGAAGGAGTTAGTGGAGTTAAAGGCTCAAATTCAAGAGTTGTTGGATAGGGGCTTCATTAGGCCAAGCGTGTCTCCATGGGGAGCACCAATGCTATTTGTAAAGAAAAAAGACGGGACAATGCGCATGTGCATCGATTACCGCCAGTTGAACAAACTGACGATAAAGAACAAATACCCTCTGCCAAGGATTGATGATTTATTTGACCAACTTAGAGGAGCTTCGGTATTTTCCAAGATTGACCTTCGATCTGGATACCATCACTTAAGGGTAAAGGAAGTGGATATTCATAAGACATCATTCATGACTCGATATGGTGATTACGAGTTCCTAGTTATGCCATTTGGGTTGATGAACGCACCTGCCGCTTTCATGGATCTGATGAATCGAGTGTTCCAACCTTACTTGGACCGATTCGTGGTAGTTTTCATCGATGATATTCTGGTATACTCGGAAACCGAGGAGAAACATGAGGAGCATCTACGTATTGTGCTGCAAGTGCTGAGAGAGAAGGAACTGTATGCAAAGTTTAGTAAGTGTGAATTTTGGTTGCGAGAAGTGGCTTTTCTAGGTCTTGTGGTTTCTGCTGAAGGAATTAGAGTGGATCCTCAAAAAGTTGAGGCAGTTCTGGGATGGAAGCCACCAAAATCAGTATCGAAAATTCAGAGTTTTTTGGGTTTGGCAGGCTATTACCGAAGGTTTGTAGAAGGATTTTCTCTGATTGCTGCACCATTGACGAAACTGTTAAGGAAAGGGGTAGCATTTGTCTGGACTGAGAGTCAGCAAAAAGCTTTTGACCATTTGAAAAAGGTATTGACTGAGGCACCAGTGTTGATTCAACCGGAGTCTGGGAAGGACTTCACTGTGTACAGCGATGCGTCACACGTGGGGTTAGAATGTGTACTGATGCAAGAAGGTAAGGTGGTCGCTTATGCTTCGTGGCAGCTTAAGTCTCATGAAGCGAACTACCCTATGCACGACTTAGAGCTAGCAGCAGTGATCTTCGCGTTTAAAATCTGGAGACATTACTTATATGGAGAAAAGTGTATCATATACACGGACCATAAGAGCCTAAAGTGTCTGTTAACTCAGAAGGAGTTTTATGCTTCCGAGGAAGAATTTGTGTTCCAAAGGACTCTGACTTGAGACAGTCAATATTGACGGAAGCTCATGGGGGACTTTGTGCTATGCATCCTGGAGGGAATAAGTTGTATCATGACTTGCGAGAACTGTACTGGTGGCCTGGGCTTAAACGAAAAGTAACGGAGTTCGTGGGGAAATGTCTGACATGCCAGCAAGTGAAAGCTAAACATCAATTTCCTTCTGGATTACTGCAACCGGTGAAAATTCCATTATGGAAGTGGGAGAGAGTCACTATGGACTTTATGAGTGGGCTACCCTTGACACCCACCAAGAAAGATTCTGTGTGGGTAGTGGTGGATAGGTTAACAAAATCTGCCCATTTCATACCAGTTCGTACTGATTACTCCCTGCAAAAGTTGGCTAGGTTGTATGTGGCAGAGATAGTGTGACTACATGGAGTGCCAGTGTCGATTATTTCCGACCGAGACCCTAGGTTTACATCTCGATTCTGGAAGAAGTTGCAGGAGGCATTGGGTACACGTTTGGATTTCAGTACTGCCTTTCACCCACAGACAGATGGACAGTCGAAGAGGGTTATTCAGATTTTGGAGGATATGTTAAGGGGTTGTATCATCGATTTACGTGGGAGTTGGGAGGACTACTTGCCATTGGCGGAGTTTGCATATAATAACAGCTACCAAGCAAGTATTCAATTGGCTCCATATGAGGCACTTTACGGGCAGAGATGTCGTACGCCTACGTGTTGGACAGAGTTGGGTGAATGACAAGTGCTTGGACCGGAGTTGGTGGCAGATACTGAAAGTAAGGTTAAGTTGATAAGAGATCGATTAAAGGAGGCATCTGATAGACAAAAGTCGTATGCGGACCTAAAGCGTAAAGAGATAGAGTTCGCGGTTGGGGATATGGTTTTCTTAAAGGTTTCACCTTGGAAGAAGATCTTGAGATTCGGCAAGAAAGGCAAATTGAGTCCGCAGTCTATAGGGCCTTATCGAGTTCTTAAGCGGGTAGGGCCAGTAACGTATCAGTTAGAGTTACCACCAGAGTTAGACAGAATCCATGACGTTTTTCATGTGTCTATGTTAAGACAATATCGATCGGATCCCTCACATGTTGTGCCAGTGGAGGAGATTGAAGTAAGGACTGATTTGACCTTTGAGGAAGAACCCATACAAATTTTAGATCGAGAGGTTGAAGTTCTAAGAAGGAAGTCGGTTCCGTTGGTAAAAGTACTGTGGCGTAATCATGGAAGGGAAGAAGCTACTTCGGAATCAGAAGAGACTATGCGTCAACAATACTCTCAACTATTTCGATCAGGTAAATTTCGAGGCCGAAATTTCTTTAAAGGGGTAGAGTTGTAACGCCCCAATTTTCGGGAATTTTGTAAATGTTGGCATAGGTTTAATTATGTTAGTGGGCCTCTAGAAGGCCCAAGCTTAAGATAGAACTCGACAATTTTAGTTAATTTTTGTTCCATAAGAAAAAGGGGGTGAAATTATGAAATAGGACCTATGTGAAAATGTTTGAAAATGCTATATGCTAAATTGAAGTGGCCAAACAAATAGGAGTGCAAAATAGGAGGATTTGCATGACAAACCTCCCATTTTACATGAAGTGGCCGGCCATCATGTTGTTGAAGACAATATGTGCACTTGATATCCATAATTTATGGTACAAATTGATAAAAATTGATAATGGGTTATGTAAATGTTCCATGATAATGGGTTAGGTAAATGTTCCATGATGGGCATTTCATGTCTTTTGTATTAAAGAATTAAATGGATGAGATATGACATTTTATTAAAAGAAAAAGGGGTGAAAAGAACAAAGTTTTGTCCATCTTTGTTCATCATAGCCGAAAGGAAGAGAAGAGAAAGGAGAGGAGAAAGCTCTTGAATGTTCGGTCACTTGGGGAAGAAAATTGAAGGTAAGTTCATGGTAGTTTGCTTCTATCTTGATGTTCATGAGTTCTTCTTAATTCTACCTTAACTCTTGAAGCATATTTTGGTTTTCGGGTGTGTTGTGAGCATTTGGTCATGAATTAAAATGAAGGAAATGGCTATTGTTTCATGTTCTTTTCATGAAAAATGGAAGATAGGTGAAGTCGAGCCAAACAAATGATCATGCATGTGCCTTAGATGCTAAAGGGAAAAATCGGCTAACATGTTGTGCTTTAAAATGATGAAATGGAGATTATGCTTAAGTAAAAATCATAGATATGTGATGATTGATTGGTGATATACATGTTTAAATAACATGCATGCAAGATAGGTGTGTGAAAGAGTGATTTGGTAATAAATCTGCTTGGGACAGCAGCAGTAACGTGACTTTGGAAAATCACCATAAATTGTGGGAGATGAATTAGAAGCTGAATAAATTATGTAATTAAATCTTAATGAGTCTAGTTGAAAATTAAATAAATGAGAACATATTTTGAATTCTGTACAATGAGAAATTTGATTCGTAATGAAGAGTGGTCAGATTAGTCAAACAGTGAAACATGGGAAACTTTGAGAAAAATCTGGTATTTATTGGCTTAACTAAAAATTATGAAAATTTTATGGATAGAAGATATATGAGTCTATTTTTGGGGAAAATTAATGGCACTTGATTTGGAGTTTCGTAGCTCCAGTTATAAATGATTTAGTGACTATTGCTCAGGAAGACAGCTTGCAGTGAAATTATGATTATGTGGTAAACATTGACAAAAATTTGTTAATGAGTTGCTTATTGATTTCTTATAAGCTTACTATCACCTGTAGATGTGGTTGGCCGAATATTGTAAGGGGTTAATACGTAGTTTGTATTTGAATAGTTAGATTAACGTGTTAGTAATCCAATTGTAGGCGGTTCGTGTGTGGATCTCGTCAGCATATCGTCGCAAACAGGTGTGTAACTAACACCCTCTTTCTTAGTCTAGATCGGCAAAAGTCGAAAAGCCGAAATGCCGAAAACCGATATTTTGTAGATTTGTGAGTGTACAAATGCTAGTGAGGTAAATCGATTAATGTTTTTGGTAAGCTGAAATGTTTGGACTGCAAAGTGCATGATTTCTGTGCCCTCGATATTTTTGGGCTTAATGGGCCAAAATTTGAAATGATGGGCCAACGGGCCCAATTCGGTAAGAACCCTCGATAGTGATTCTGTTAGTACGTGAAAGGTAGGAATATGCATGAAAAACCCTAAAATAGATAAATTACTGAAATACCTTTAAAAGTGGAAAATTTACAGTTTTACCCCTAGGAGATAAAGTACCGAAATATCCCTAGGGTTAAATTGACCTAAATGCATGTTTGACTGTTGTTATTTACTGCATGCCATGTTGTTATTATCTGATGCATGGGACTGGGATATTGACGGAGGAAGTACTGAAAGTGGCTTGTCCACGCACTAGAGGCTTTGCCTCAATTTACTATTAACTGAGCAGCAAGGCTGCAACTGTGGAGTGTTGGGCTGGGTGGGTTGAGCTATTCCCCACATGGAGTGGATGGCTGGTACGGGTGGAGTGTAGTGGTTGGTGGGTTGAGTAGTCTCCCCAAATGGGCTTGTATATGTTATTGATGTTGTATGTATTTTGAAATGGGCCTATGGGCCATACTATTATCTGAATAAGGGGCTAAGGCCCAGTTTATTGTAATCTGAAAAGGGCTCTAGCCCAGTATCACTGTTACCTGAATGGGCTTAGGCCCAATGGGCTTGAGCTGACTTGGGCTTTGAATGGGTTTTCCTTACACACTGAGTTTCCCCAAACTCACCCCTTCTTTAACCTTGCAGGTGAGCCTTGATATGGGTGACTTGGAGCCGGAGGGGATTCAGAGTGGCCATGGTGAATACTTTTGGGTTTGAAAAAGAGACTGGTTTTCTTAAGCTATTTTCAATTACTATTTAATTTTTGGGTTGTAATAAGGCCATTTTAACTTTATTTTCTTCTTTGATTTTCTGGGATTATATTATTTTAAACAACTTTAAATTGATGGATACTAATTCAAATGGGCTAGACTTAGGGCGTGATTTCAAAACGATAATTGATTTTTTAAATAACACGACGTCACGAATATTCGATTTACCAAAGATAATCACTCAAAGAAATTTCAACTTATTATAACCAAGTGTCGCAATGGATGTGGGCATGTCTAGGATTGGATCCAATTGGAGAGCTTGGTACTTAAGCAGCATTCATGGCTCACCTCCTCTGTTATGGATACCTACCTGGTGCCCAGCTTCCATTCACTTGGTTAGTTTGACAAAAGTCGGCTTTTTAAAACATTAAAAAGGGAACACGGTTTTTTGACTTCAATGTGGCACGTAGGGTTCGGCCTTAACGTCTGGGCCCAGTTTGGGGTGCTAAAAGAGAAATGTTTGTCAAAAAGCTAAAATGAACAAGGTGAATTAAAGGCTAGAGTAGCAGAACTCGAAAAATCTCTGCAGCAATGCAGAAATCATAATTCTGCAATAGAGTTGAGAGCAAGCTTAAACAAGATGAAGGAAATGAAGAGTAGAAGAGTTAGAGACAACATTACAGAATTCTAAAACGTGGATTAAGGTCTTTGAAGCAAGAGAAGAGCATTGGAAAGAAGAGTTTCACTGTTCTCAAAATCAAGTAAAAAATAGAGACTACATTATGGGAGAAGCCGTGGCTTAGATTATGGTGGTAGCCGATCACTTGTAGACTTTGGCTGTGCAAGCAGATATACTGAGCGTGAAGTATGAGTTAGAGTCAGACCGGGGTGGGAACTAGGTTCACTGCTTAGGAAAATTAAAAATTTGAGCATTAGGGCAAAGCCTTATTTGTAACCCGTTTTATGTAAAGAACTTTGTTTTCTAATAAAGTTTTCTAAATGGGATTGAATCAGAATCGACGCCTTTTTTGCATTCACTGCATGAATCTGCATTACATTATATCATATACATTAAAGTCCATCAAAAGATCCTAATTAATTAAAAATTATTTCAGTAATCTGGAAACCAATAAAAATCTACCAAGTACGCATCCTTACGTTACACGAAGAAAAACCAAAACAATGGACAAAATATTAGAAAGGTTGGAACAAATGCAAAAGGAGATGCAAGAAAAAATGAAAGTACAGATGCAAGAGCAAATGGCTCAGATCCAGCAGGATATGAGGGACCAAATGCTAGAGTCTCAAAGGAATATGATGAATCAGATATCCTAATTGCTGGCTAGGGGGCAAAAAAAAAGAGAAAAATCCTATGATTAATAATGAAGAGAATAATAAGGAGCCTCCTTATCCTCCAGGTTTTACCCTAACACATGCTCAAGCACCACTAGAAGTAAGCCCACAGAGATCATCTATTGCGATCAGGCCTCAACAGTTTCAGGCTAGGGCTTCAATGCCAATGAATTTCCAAGCTGGCTCAGGCTTTAACCCAGGAGATAACCCAAATAATCCAGTTGTTCCTGATTTGGATGAAGTTGTGGAAGGGGAGAGGGCAAGGACAAAATCATAAAAGTAGTTAGAGGACTGATGTAAATGGCTAGAAGAAAAGTTTAGGGCAATGGAAAGCATTGATAGTCATCATGGAATCGATGCTAAAGATCTGAGTTTGGTCCCAAACTTAGTACTTCCTTACAAATTCAAAATGCCAGAATTCGAGAAGTATAATGGGACTAGTTGCCGCGAAGCTCATATTACCATGTTCTACAGAAGAATGACTGGGTATGTTAACAAGGATCAATTACCGATCCATTGCTTTCAAGATAGTTTGGTGGGGGCAGCATCCAAATAGTACAATCAGTTGAGTCGTACCATGATTAGTTCATGGAGAGATTTGACACAAGCATTTATGAAGCAGTACAGCCATGTGACAGATATGACTCCTGATAGGATTACTTTGCAAAACATGGAGAAGAAACCGAATGAGAGTTTCAGATAGTATGCACAGAGATGGAGGGAAGTGACTATCCAGGTTCAGCCTTCGATCTTGGAGAATGAAACCACAATGCTCTTTATTAACACTCTAAAGGCCCCGTTTATCACCCACATGCTGTGAAGTGCTACAAGAAGTTTTTCAGAGGTGGTAATGACTGGAGAAATGATTGAGAATGCAATAAGAAGCGTAAGGATAGAGGCAGGGGAGAATACCAAAAGGTCAGCCCCACGGAAAAAGGAAAACAAGGTGAATAATACAAACATTGGGTACTCAAAATAAGTTACTGTAAGCCAACCAAAAGTGATGACAGCTGGTTAGGGCTCATCAAGACAAGAATCTGGTACGAAGCAAAATGTTGAGAAACTCCAATTTATGCCAATCCCAATGAAGTATAGGGAGTTATATCAAAGTTTATTTGATGCGCATGTGGCGGCCCCTTTTTATTTAAAGCCATTACAGCCCCCATACCCTAAATGGTACGATGCAAATGCTCAATGTGAGTACCATGCAGGGATCACAGGACATTCGATAGAAAACTGCACTACCTTTAAGAAGTTAGTTGAAAGATTTATTCAAATAGGTATTGTGAAGTTTGATAATGCACCTAGTGCAGAAAATCTGTTACCTAATCATACCGATAGTGGGGTAAACGCAATAGATGGAAATATGGGGAGAAGGATCAAGGCAGATATTACAGAAGTAAAAACTCATTTGAAATGGGTCTGGAAGGTGATGGCAAAAAGAGGGTTAGTTATTTTGAATCTAGAAGAGAGTTGCGAAGAGACACGAAACTATTGTGAGTTCCATCATGAAGAGGGGCATAAAATTCAAGAATGTAAGGAATTCAAGGCTTTGGTGCAGGGCTTGATGGACAACAAAGAGATAGAATTTTGTGAAGAAATTGAGGAAGAAGGGAGTAATGCGCATCAGAATCAACAACGAATGTCCCTAAAGTCAATTATCCTGTGGTCATTATTTCGCGTCCTAAAAATGAAGCGGGGATTCAGATGACACCAAAGACCATAATTCAAAAACCAGCAATTTTCTCTTACAAGGATAACCAAAGGGTTCCTTAGAATTATGATTGTAATGTGACAGTCTCGGGAAAGGAGAGTTCAGCCAGCACTTTAATGGAGGATCAAGATGTAGGTTCTCACACACGTAGTGGAAAACGCTATGATTTGATAAATGCCCGAACAGAACCTGTAAAAGGAAAAGCTCTGACAGTAGAGCAAAAGAAGGGAAAAATAGTCGTATTTGAGTTGCCTATTAATGAACCAGTAAAAGATGTGGAAGCTAAAGAATTCCTAAAGTTTCTGAAGCAGAGTGAGTATAGTGTGGTGGAACAGTTACATAAAAAACCAGCTCGTATATCTATACTAGCTTTGCTCCTAAGTTCAGAGGTACACCGAAGTGCATTGATGAAAGTGCTAAACAAGATGTACGTGACCAATGATATCTCTGTCAATAAACTGGATCGACTGGTTAGTAACATAAGTGCTGATAATTTTATCTTCTTCAACGATAACGAAATACCACCAGGGGGTATGGGATCCACTAAAGCTCTGCACATTACTACTAGATGCAAAAGATACACGTTGCTAAGAGTCTTGATAGACAATGGGTCAGTACTGACCTTGTCTTTAAATAGGTTACCTGTGGATAGCTCATACATGAAGGGAAGTCAGAATATAGTGCGAGCATTTGATGACACAGAAAGGAGAGTCATGGGGAGAATATAAATACCTCTATTGATTGGCCCAAATACATATGAGGTGGACTTCTTAGTGATGGATATTAAACCCTCCTACAACTGCTTGTTAGAGAGACCTTGGATACATTCGATAGGGGCAGTGCCTCCGTCGTTACATCAGAAGTTAAAGCTAGTATCAGAAGGTCAGTTGGTAACGATAAATGCTGAATAAGATATTATTGTACTGTAAGCAGTGATGCACCATATTTGGAGACAGACGATGAAGCAATTGAATGTTCTTTCTGGTATTTGGAGTTCGTAAATGCAACATTCATCACCGAGGGAAGCAAGATTCCGGCACCAAAAAAATCCAAAACTACAAGGATGAGTCTAAAGTTGATAGTAGGAAGGGGAGCTTTACCAAGAAAGGGACTTGGGAGATGTCTCCAAGGAAGAGTTGAGGTTCCAATGCTGAAGGACAAATATGACCGCTTTGGTTTAGGGTTCAAGCCAAACACGAAACAAAGAAAGAGGGAATTGGAAAAAAGGCAAGAAAAAAGAAGGGCACGTTTGGGTGGTGAAGAAATCAAGTGGGAACCCAGGATAATTCCTTACATATCCAAGACTTTCGTATCAGGAGGGATTATTTATCCTAAGCGAAGGACATCAGGGAAAGAAAACATTAAAGAAATGTTGGGAAATGTTCACTTCAATGCCATATTCGAAGAAGTAACTGAAGAAGGGACTTTGTCTAATATTTGTCCTTAAGAACCTGGGAATATTCTAGACAATTGGACTGCAGAAGAAATTCCTGTAATTTTCAGAACTTACTCAGAGTAATGTTCAAAACACACTTTTTGCTTTAAGCCTAGAGGCAATAAGGATTTCTTTGTGAAATAGGCTCATGTTCAAACATCATTATTTCAATAAAGTTGCTATCATTTGAGCAAATATTCTTTCATTCCTTCTAACAAGTAATTATTTTATTCTTTCCATACGAGTAATTATCTTGGTCCTCTTTGGATTTTCTTCCAAATCATTTTTTTCATTTCACTCATAATCATACAATACAGATAATAATTCTTAAATTCATTCATTTTTTGTATATTTTTGTACATACAATAGGTCATTGGATATCAATGACATGAGTGACGTTGTTACAAACTCAGAACCACTTTTTGAGCAAGACATATGTTTAGAGGGATCCCAAGACTTTAAAGATGACAGAGATTATGTCTTATCTCCGGACTTGTTAAGGATGGTGGAACAATAGGTTAAACAAATTGTACCTCATAAGGAGACAGTGGAAGAAGGAAAAGTTGTAAAAATTGGAACGTTCATAACCGAAAAAACAAAGTGAGACCTTGTTGGGTTACTTCAATAATTTAAATATGTCTTCGCATGGTCATACCAGGATATGCCCGGTTTAAGCACTGATATTGTAGTACATCGCCTTCCCATAAAAGAAGATTGCAAGCCAGTTCAGTAGAAACTTCGAAGGATGAGTCTAGATATTGTGCTAAAAATAAAAGAGGAAGTCAAAAAGTAATTTGATGATGGATTCCTTCAGGTGATCAAATACTTAGAATGGGTAGCCAACATTATGTCTGTTCCTAAGAAAGACTGAAAGGTTCGAATGTGTGTGGATTATAGAGACTTAAATAAAGCTAGCCCAAATGACAACTTCCCCTTACCTCACATTGATACTCTAGTGGACAATACGACTGGTTACTCATTGTTTTCCTTTATGGATGGCTTCTCGGGATATAATCAGATAAAGATGCATCCTGAGGATATGGGAAAGACTACTTTCATAACCTTGTGGGGTACATTCTGTTACAAGGTGATGCCATTTGGGCTGAAGAATGCTGGAGTGACGTATCAAAGGGCCATGGTGACCTTGTTCCATGATATGATGCACAAAGAGATCGAAGTTTATGTTGATGGTATGATTGCCAAATCCCGGACCAAAGAGGAACACATCCATGTTTCGAGGAAGTTGTTCTTGAGATTGAGAAAATTTCAACTAAAGCTCAATCCAACAAAATGTACTTTTGGAGCTAGATCGGGAAAACTGATGGGCTTTATGGTCAGTGATAGAGGAATTGAGATTGACTCAGACAAAGTTCAGGGTTTACTTAGAAGGTTAAATTATATTGCTCGGTTCATTTCACAATTAACGGAGAAATGTGACCCCATATTTCGTCTTCTTAGAAAACACAATCCAGGTGTATGGGATGATGAATACCAGAAAGCTTTCGATAAGGTTAAAAAGTACTTGTCAAGTCCCCCAGTGCTGTCACCTCCAAGCCCAGATAAACCGTTAATAATGTATTTAACAGTGTTTAATAACTCTATGGGATGTGTGCTTGGTCAACATGATGAGTCGGGAAGAAGAGAAAAGGCGATATATTACCTCAGTAAGAAATTCATTGAGTGTGAATTAAGATATTCACCGATTGAGAAATTGTGTTGCGCTTTAATTTGGACAACTCGGAGGTTGAGGCAATACATGCTGTACCATATGACCTGGCTAATCTCGAAGTTAGACCCTCTAAAATATATGATGGAGTCGAATGCTTTGAACGGAAGGATGGCTAGATGATAAATTCTGCTTTCTGAATTTGACATAGTTTATGTGAGCCAAAAACCAGTGAAAGGGAGCATAATAGTAGATTTTCTGGCCAGCAGAGCTCTAAAAGATTATGAGCCCTTGAATTTTGATTTCCTCAATGAAGAGCTAATGTATGTGGCAGCTACTGAAGAGGTCACTACAAAAGATCATCTTTGGAAATTGAACTTTGATGAAGCCTCAAATGCTATGGGTAATGGAATTAGGGCAGTCCTGGTATCCCCAAATGGAGATCATTATCCATTCACATATAGATTAGATTTTGATTGCACAAATAATATGGAAGAGTATGAGGCATGTATCATGGGACTCCGTGCAGCCATAGAACGTAAGATCAGAATGTTGGAAGTATATAGGGATTCCGCGCTAGTGATTTATCAGCTTAAAGGTGGGTGGGAGACAAAAGACTCCAAATTGATTAATTATTGAAGGTTGGTCTTGGGATTAATCAAAGAGTTCGATGATATTACCTTCCATTGTCTCCCACGAGATGAAAACTAGATGGAAGATGCTTTGGCTACTTTGGCTTTATGACCAAAGTGAGTAAACAAGAAGATGTAAAGCCCATTCAGATGAGTATATATAAGTCTCCATCTCATTGTTACAATATAGAAGAAGATAAAGATGGTCACCCTTGGTATCAAGATGAATTACGATATGTGAGAAATCGTGAGTACCCTGACCAAGCAACGGAAAATGATAAAAGGACGTTAAGAAGAATAGCCTGTGATTATGTCTTAGATGGGGAGATCCTGTACAAAAGAAGAAAGGATGAGGTACTATTGAGATGTGTGGACGTTCTGGAAGCCAAGAAAATTTTGGAAACCCGCAAAGGGCGCTTTGAGATCTTCAAAAAAATAAAAATATAAAAATATTAAAAAAAGATAAAAAGGAGAGGCCAAGGTAAAAACCTGCAAAGGGCGCCTTGAGAGCAAAGGGAATTTGAGTTGAAAACCCGAAAAAGGCGGCTCAAATTTTGATCAAAGATGGGGAAGGCGATGATCTTACTATACTTGAATTAATAAGGAAAAGGGTATGCTACATCTTGGGGCATTGATGAAGTACTTCTGATCCCCTAAACACATGTCAAGCTCAAAATTGGTCTTCAAGAAGTTTGTACAGAGAAACTCAGGTTGCGATATCGGGGGTACCTAGTCTTCATCTTATTGAATTGGCTGTCTTTGAAATATTCTTCCTTTTCAAGATATGCATTTCTAATCAATTTCCATCTATATTTTTCTATTTTTGATAATTTATTCACTTTGAGCTATGCTCCAATTCAATTCCATTCTTACCTACTGTTATGACTTGTTGCAAGTATGTTGCAATGAAATAATGATTAATGAACTAATAACATTTTCACAACAGAAGTTTCGCATATTACTCTAGAAGCTTCTAAATAATACAAGAACCTGAAACAGGACTATTGTTTAGAACTCACCAAGCTCAAGTAAATATCTTAGTAGGGGGTTTAAATTGAGACTGTCTCCTTGGATTTTTGTCCAAAATAATGATTGAGCAAAAGGACAAGATATGGCGTCGGTGATACAATTTTGAAAAAAAATTTATCAGTATAAAAGGGAGTCATTCTCGAGAAAAGGAAAATGATATTTTGCATTCATGCAAATATCAGGCATATATATTTGGTCATTACACCCAGGGAATGGTGTAACAGATCAATTTGATTGAAGATGATACAAATCCTATACCTTTGAGTTGTAGCAGGATGGTTGGAAGAAACCAAATCTTATGCCCTTGAAGTTACAGTGGAAGGTACAAATTTTATATCCCAGAAGGTACATGTGACAGCCCTAAATTGACCCTAGTCGAAAAGTGGTTTCGGGACCGCTAAACCGAGTCACCAAAATATTTGAGTATAATATTTATTGTCTAAAATATGTGAATATGAGTGTGTGAAAGTTTTAAGCTTCGATTTAGTTAATTGCATGTGAATTTAGTTAATAGGACTTATGTGTGACACTTTTGAAATGTGATAGGTTAATCTATAAGGACCTATTAAAGCATGTAGTGAAAACAATGGTTTTGCATGTCAAATACTCCTTTTTTTATACATAGTGGCCGGCCATGATGGTGCATATATTAGAATATGTAGTAAATCTTCATGAAATGGTCATTATTTTATGTAAAAGAAAGGAAATAAATAAAAGAAATACTAAGGATAATAAAAGAAAAAGAAGAATGAAAGTGTGATGAAAACAAAAGAAGAAATCGGTTCTTCTTGGCCGAAATGAAAAGAGGAAGAAGAGAGTGAAGCATTCGGTCATCTTAGGTCAATATTAAGGTAAGGAAGTTTATACTAGTTCTTGAAATTTTAGTTGATATTGACTGAGATATCAAGTTATTTTTGTAACCCATGTTGAAATTTTGATTTTGGAATGAGTAAGGTTTTCGGCTATGGAAATTAATAAGGGTGATAGTTGTTGTTTCATGCTAAATCTAGATGAACAATGGTAGTTTGCTTACATCTTGATATTTATGAGTTCCTTTCTTGGTTCTACCTTAGACCCATGAAGTATATTTTTATTTGGTGTTGTTGGAGATTTATGATAGAAGCTAATGAGTGAGAGTTGGATAGATATTATGAGGTTAAAATTCATGGGATTGTAAGCTTGTAAGTTGGATGATGAAATTCATGCTTTGTGAGGGTAAATGGTTTAAAAGGAGCATTCGGCCATGATGTAAAATTATGATGAAGTGATGTTAAATGCTTTGAATATTGAGTATATATTGTTATAAGTTGAATTTAAGGTTGGTTAAGTTGTCTTTGTTATTGCCGAATGTGTGTATAGTTAAAGAAAACTTGTTAAAGTGCTTAGTTAATTGATATTAGGTTAATGATATGTGTATTCGGTCGTAAAGGTGTACATGAGGAAATGTTAAATTAATTGTATTAAATTGCTTAATGTGATTAAAAATGCGTATGACCATTGTGTATTTGAGCTAAAAGTGGCTATATGACCTATTAAATTTCTTGTCATATTCGGCCATAAGCTAGCATAATGAGACTTTAATAAGTTAAACTTGTGTGAACTAGCTCAAGAGCTTAGAGGATCAAAGTTGGATAAAGGAAAGGAAAAAATGATCGAATAGCCGTCGAAACCGTTCGACAACATCCGAGGTAAGTCTTTGAGTAATGGAACGTAGTTTGTGAATTATATGTCAAGATAATTAGTTTATACTTATGACGGGTAGCCGAATGTGGGAATGGTTGATAAGTGTCTTGTGTTTGAGTTCTAGTGATGAAAATGAAATATAAATATGATATGATTTATTGATATATGTGCATGGTTATTCGAATGATAACCGGGCTAGGTCCCGAAGGCCTTTGTGCTAGTGACTAATTCCGGGCTAAGTCCCGAAGGCATTTGAGCGAGTTACTATATCCGGGCTAAGTCCCGAAGGCATTTGTGCGAGTTACTATATCCGGGCTAAGTCCCGAAGGCATTTGAGCGAGTAGCTATATCCGGCTAAATCCCGAAGGTACTTGGTTTGGGAATGAGCGATCTTGCTGTAATAATTTCAATTAATACGCTCGTAAAATCCCAACGATGAGGTAGGTTTTGTATATGCATTGGAATAATTGATTCCTTTTAAATAGTATTCGCTCAATCGGTTAACAAGCTTCCGGCTTTTAGTCAAGTTGATTCCTTATGTATGAATATAAGGGTTGGAAATGTGAAGTAGGTATGATTGTGAGAATATGTGTATATGAAATTATTCGTTTTGTCATATGAATGCTATACTTCAGTTGTGCATGATTTCATTACTCAAAACTTACTAAGCATTAAATGCTTATTCCGTTTCTTTGATTCTCTGTTTTATAGATTTTGGTTCGTCAGCTATCGGACTCGGGAGTGTCAAATTCGAAGTCATCCACACTATCAAAGCCCTTTTTGGTACTCTTTTAGTTGAACTCTGAAAATGGCATGTATAGGACTGCCCTTTTGTTGTTAGTCAAGTACCTTGGTATTGTATATATTTGGATAGCCATGCGAAAATGGCTTATATATTTTGAGCATAGCGTTATAATCATTTTGTATATATATGATTATTGAGAGGTGTGGAAATGTTTGGTAACGATTAGCCATTGGAATGGTTAATCATGATCATTTTGGTGCTATGTATGACAAATTCTAGTTGATTCATGGAAAACCATGAAATAGGTAAAGTTTACCTTAAAAATAGATGCTGACAGCAGCAGTGGTGTGGATTTGAAAAATCACTAAAAATAGTAGGAATGGAATTAAATAGTGAATAAATTATGTAATCGAGCCTTGATAAGTCTATTTTCATATGGAAACGAAACAATCATATGAGTCGTAATTTAAGAGATGTTTAAGTTTTCGTGAAACAGGGCCAGAGCGATTTCTGGATCCCCTGATCTGACTTTGGAAATTCACTATAAATTAACCAGAGATAATTAGAAGTTATGCCCTATATGTACAAATTCCTCTTCGAGTCTAGTTTCATTAGAAACAAACGGCATAAGTATTGAAGCCCTATACAGGGAGATATCTAAGTCGTAATGTGAAGGTCAGAGTAGTCGAACCCTATAATAGGGGAGACTTTAACTAATAAATTGTACTAATTGGCCCAACCAAAAATTCTAGAAAAAAAACTTATAGATGGATATATGAGTCTAGTTTCAGGGAAAATTTACAGAATCAGTTTTCGAGTTTTGGAACTCGAGATATGATTTTTAAGGTAACAGTGATGCAGTTAGCCAGCTTGCCTGGAAATGGTAAAATAAACTGTATAAATAAGTGAATTAAGTCCGTTACCACCTTGTGTCCGACTTCGGCAACGGTCTCGGGTACGGGGTGTTACAGTACAGGGGAAGGGACTCTGAAATTACAGCAGGGCAAGCTTGCTGAGTAGAATGTAATGGTTTCTTTGGGTTTTTACCAAGAATACTAGACGAACAAGATAGCAGCGTAATACGGCAGTGATAATACCCTGATGAACAATGAGCAATGATACCTTAATCATTTAAAAAAGGATCATTCTCATTTCTGCATTCATATATCATTCATAACACATCTAGTTAGGAGCATTTGATTCATTTCGATCATAACATCATAATCATTTGGCATAAGCATAGGTACATGAAACCGATTCTACAGATCATGTCCTTAGAGGACGGTATAGCAACGTTGGTGAATTCACAAATCTTATCTTCTTGAGATAGCAGTGGAGCAGATCGAAGACGGTGAATCTTATTTTCCCGAGGTAGCAGGGGGGCAGATTTTAGCCACCAGCCTTATTTCCCTGAGGTAGTGAGGGAATAAGCTGAAGATTGTAGTCTTATCTTCCTGAGGTAGCAAGGGAGCAGACTGAAGATTGAAGATCTTATCTCCTTGAGATAGCAGTGGAGCAGATAAAAAACGGTGAATCTTATCTTCCCGAGGTAGCAGGGGAGCAGATTTTAGCCACCAACCTTATCTCTCTGAGGTAGCAAGAGAGCAGGTTGAAGTTTGTAGTCTTATCTTTCTGAGGTAGCAAGGGAGAAGACTGAATATTGAAGATCTTATCTCCCTGAGATAGCAGTAGAGCAGATCGAAGACGGCGAATCTTATCTTCTCGGGGTAGCAGAGGAGTAGATTTTAACCACCAGCCTTACTCTCTGAGGTAGCAAGAGAGTAGGTTGAAGTTTGTAGTCTTATCTTCCTGAGGTAGCAAGGAAGAAGACTGAAGATTGTAGATCTTATCTCCCTAAGTAGTAGTGGAGCAGATCGAAGATGGCGAATCTCATCTTCCCAAGGTAGCAAGGGAGTAGATTTTAGCCACCAGCCTTATCTCTCTGAGGTAGCAAGAGAGCAGGTTGAAGATTGTAGTCTTATCTTCCTGAGATATTAAGGAAGTAGATTGAGGATTGTACATCTTATTTCCCTAACCAGAAGTGGAACAAATCAAGGATGGCAAATCTTATCTTCCTAAGGTAGTAAAGGAGCATATTGAAGATGCCAGCCTTATCTCCCTGAACTTGCAGTAGAGCAGGTTGAAATCATCAGGTTTTATCTCCTTGAAAATACAAATCTCTTCTCCCTGAAATTCTAATGGAGTAGATTAAAGCACTATTTATTATACCCTTGAAGGCGCAGTGGGATAGAATGGGGCTGCTTGAAGAAAGGAAATGCCAAGAAAGATTCAGCAAGACCGAAAAAAATTGTTTCTTTTAAAGTCTTTGCTTCATTCTTATTACACAACAATGAACAAAGAGGGGCAGCTGTAAGCAGCCCAATTTGCCCGGGCCCATTAGAAACAATAAAAAAATGATTAACAAAAACCACAAAAAATTAAATAGTCCAAAATAGTCCATTTATAACCTTTAAAATTGTAGCCTAATTTATAAACCCATTTTACAAATAAACCCAAAGCCCAATTATTAAACTAGCCTAACCCAATCCAATTTCAGCGGCCCAATTGAAAGAACCCCAAAAATCCCCATAACCAAAAGTTCTAGAAACCCTAAGGTTTTCTGAAACTGTTTGAACCGCAACCTCACATGGAATCGGTCTCCACGTCACGCCACGAGTGGCCTTCTCCTCCGTACAGCCAAACCTGCAAGAAGAAAAGAATAATAGAATGCAACAGTAGCAATAGCAGTAGAGGAAAAGAAAAAAATTGTAATTATTAGGCTATAAAAGCCACACACGAATCTTGTATTTTTACATATACATTCAAAAATAAAAAGAAAAGAAAAAATCAAGCAGTTTCGAAAGGTGATTTTCTTTTGCTTTTATACTATTTCCTTCTAAAATAAAAAAAATCTGAATATATTGAAAATAATAAGAGGGGGGAGTCACCGGAGGTGCTTCGTCTTCCTCCGTCGATCTTTCTCTTAGGCACTAAGACCCACAACTCCTTTAGGGTTCAATTTGGGATCAACGACACTACAGTTTTAAGAGAAATCGACATTTTTTTTACTCTTCTTTCAAAGGCCGAAGGCTTCACCTCCAACGACGGTGTTCGATGACTTGAACTCGGCAGTCCCTAAGGCCGGAGTTCAAGGACGAGAGAAAAACAGAGGATATTCCTCTTGTTTTTTTAACAAACCCAACAAAAATGTTTTTTTACAAAGAAATTTTGAATTTATAACTAGTTCATACGACGCCATTTTGAATCTGATTACCAATAGCCAAAATGACATCGTTTGGCATGCAACCCGATGACCTGACCCAAACTCGGCCAGATCCGCGTGTTTTGGTCTTTGAGGGTTATTTGCACTATGAGTCCTCCCCTCCTGCACTAATCTTTAATTAGGCCCCGATTATGTTTTAATTTTTTTTACATTTGCCCTGGGATTTGCGCATTGTTTTAATTTAATCCCTATTTAAACGTTGCGTTTCAAGACTTGGGATATTTGTATTTTAAATCCCTTTTCATTTGTGCGCATTTCATTCTAGTCTTTGACTATGTTTTAGTAATTTTATTTGTTTACAAATTATCCTTTTGATTTTTTTTATTTCAATTTAGTTTTTTAGTTCATGTTTTTATATTCTTTATAATTTATTCATTATTCATTTTTTTAGCAAATTATTTTAATATATTATTTTGAATTATTGATTTCACCTTATTTTAGTTTTTTTTATATTTTTAAATTATTTTATTATATAATTTATTTATTTTAAAATTCTCTCTTATATAATTCTATATTTTAAAGGTTTATATAATATTTATTTTCATGCATTGATATTTATATATATACATAATTTATATTAAATTACTTATTTAAATTCCCTTTTAATTATGTTTATAAGTATATTGTTTTCTTTTTCCTTTCGAATCTATTTACGTGTACCTTTCGTTTCTTTTAAGGACCCAATTTTAAATTATATTTGTCTATTTCAAATACTTTCTTATATTATTTTTTTTATGTATACATTGTTTATATTAAGTTTTTCATTTTATGTATATTATTAATTGATGATCAATAAATCTTATTGTATAATCATTGATTTCATATTGTATAGATTGTAATTCATATATATTCTTTTGTATATTTTTATATGGTTGTATTTATATAATTTATTTATGTTAAAACTTTCTAATATGTATATTATTTGTTTTAAATTTTTATAGGGGCATACATTATTATTTTTATGTGCATATTTATTTATTTTAGCTTTAAGTTGTTCTGTATAGCACTAATTTTAAATTTCTTCTTATGATACTTATTTTGAATTCATTTATATGTTGAACTTTATATTTTATGTATTATTTATTCTTATTTTTATTTATTTTATAATTTATTTCAAATTTTTGCATGTGTCATTTGTTTATAAACATATAACTTACTTTTAAATTGTTTTTTACGTTGTCAATTTCAAATTTATCTTCCTTTTCATTATTTATTTTAACACCGTTCATTACCTTTTAAAAGTTTTTTTTTGTTTCATTGTTTAAATAGATTTTTTATTTAATCTTTATTTAGAAATGTTAAATAGTGTATGTTGTAAGATTATTATCATTGGGTGTGTTTTGATTTACATGTTTGTATTCTCAATAATTTGTATAATATGTTATTCATGTATGCTTTTCATATTTGTTACTTTGTTTTTCATTTCCATGTATTGTATTATGATTGAGATTGCCAACTTATTTGCCTGGAATTATTCATTTCATTTTCTTTACTTCAAACAAATCGAATAAGTATATTTCAAGTCCGTTTTTATTATCGGTTCTATTTAAAAACTTCTCAAAATAAGGTAATATTTTGTGTTTGGTAATTCGAGAAATCGTGCCCTAGCGTGCTGGGTTTCGATTTTTAGTTTGACCGAATAACTAAATATCCTTTCAAGATTTCATCCATGTTTTCTTAAATTAAAAAAGAAGGCAATATTTCATGTTTGGATATTCGAGGAATCGTACCCTAACGTGCGGGTTTCGATTTTCAGTTGACCAAATAACCAAATATCCTTTTAAAATTTCAATGCATGAATTTTGGAAATCATAAGATGATCTTGGTATCGAGGACTTGAAATATTGTACCCTAACATGATGGATATGATATTTTACTCCTTTGGGACAAGAGAGTCTTAGCATCCAATTCAAGAATATTCAAACATTTTTAAATGGGATTGTATTTTAAAATCTTTTCAAATTTTCGACATTAGGACATTAATTAATCAATTTGGTACCAATTTTGGGTGTTGCGAGGGTGCTAATCGCTCCTCGTACGTAATCGACTCCCGAACCAGTTTTCGTGAATTTCGAAGGCCAAAATCGATATTTTAATAAAATAAAATGCTTTATTATGTGATTCGATCACACCTAAACAAAAAGGATTGGTGGCGACTCCACAACTCGTTTTAAAGTCGATCCTCGTTTTTCAAAATATAAAAATGGTTTCGACAACAAGCTTGTCATGGCCGTCTGAAGGACACAGGCCAGGCACACGGGCATGTGCCAGGCCATGTGAAAACCCCTGTAGGTGTGCATTTAAAATTATTTCCTCACAAATGGATGACACGGGTGTGTCCCTGTATTGCTTGGGCCGTGTGAGCCACACGGGCCATCACACGACCATGTCGAAATGGCCACACGGGCGTGTGCCTTGTATCACAGTCAAATTTTCTATAGATGGTTTAAGGACCTGGGTTGATCCCGAATAGTTTTCAATGGTTGATTTGGGGCTCGTGGGCCCATAATAAGAAGTTTTAAGTAGAAATTGAAAAAGTTCTAATTTGGATCAAGTCTCGGTGACTTGGGGAATGTTGTGTGCATGAGATCAAGTTAAGTGATGCCTCGTACTCCACTCTAGCGTGGATTACGGTATGGGGTGTTACAGTATCCTAGTGACATGTCACTTGTATCGTAATCTATTCCTAAGGTTCAAATGGGATTTCTCACAATACTGAATCTCTATCGGTAATTTCCGTAGTACCGTACTCAATAATATTCACATTTAAGTTCAATAATATAACATTTATAAAAAATATAACAATTAATCATTAATACATATAGAGTTTAATGCTTATTAAACATACGAACTTACCTCGACATAAAAATGTCGAAAATGACCTAATCGTCAAATACTCGTTTTTTCCCCGTTCTAGTTCCGAACCTCATTTTTCTTGATCTATAATATCACATTTAACTTATTTAATCATTATCCTATTCAAATCAGCCAAAAATCACATTATGGCAAAAATTATATTTTTGCCCCTAAAGTTTCATATTTTTACATTTTAGTCCCTAGGCTCGTAAAATGAAATGTACTCAATTTCTTCAATACCCATGCCTAGCCGAACCTTATACATACTTATAGCAGCCCACATTTTCCTTTTATTCACACATTTACACACATTTTCATAATTTTTACAAACAAGTCCTTTTTGACATTTTTACTGAGAATCACTTAGCAAAAGTCGTTTATCTAAGATCTAACTTGCATTTTCTACCATTAAACATCAAAATACACAAAATATCCATCATGGGTAAAAATTCAAACTTTGATTATATCTAAAATTAGTGGTAGAAATAGATAGATCAACTTATGAGGATATAAAAAACGTAAAAATCATTAAAAACGGGGCTAAAACGGACATACAATCAAGCTTGGAAGCTTGAAAAACCCTACTCATGGTTTTTTCATGGTAATTTCGACCATAGCTTGAAGATGGAAAAAATTGGCTTTTAATTCATTTAATAACTAAATTACTAAAATGCCCTCCACTTAAAACTTTAAAATTTTATCTCACCATGTCCATTTTTGTCCATGCAAATTATAATGGTCTAATTACCATCTAAGGACCTCCAATTTAAAATTTCATAACAATTAGATACCTCTAGCATGTAGAACTTAACTTTTGCACTTTTTATAATTTAGTCCTTTTGACCAAATTAAGTGTCTAATCGTCAAAATTTTTGAACGAAATTTTCACAAAATCATTCCGTAAATTTGTAGACCATAAAAATATAATAAAAATGAATTTTTCCGCGTCAGATTTGTGGTCCTGAAACCACTATTACGACTAGACCCAAAATTAGGCTATTACATTAACCAACCATGAACTTTTTTGGATTGATTTGATTCTTCTGATTTTTTCGATTCTATCGTAACATCATATGCTCCGTCTTCTTTAATACAAAAAAATATATATTCTTCATCAGGAAGACATATCCAGCTCGAGTTTCCGTATTATTTAAAATTATTTTTGTACACCATTATAAATTTTACAAATTAAATATATTGTTCGGAACAAAACAAACTTAATTTAATGGAATTTAAAAAATAATTAAACCTTTCAAATATAGAAAAAAAAGAAGAAAATTGGATTGAATCTATAAATATTTATTAGTGTCAAAGGCATTAGTGGCGTTTTTTTGCATAAACGCCGCAAAAGGTAAGAAAAAAATCATTTTGTTTTAATAAAAAAATGGCACTGTTTTATTGGCTTTTTTAGTGGCATTTTTGAAAAAATGCCACAATAGGTCTAGCTTTAGCGGTGCTCAGGGAAAAACACCGCAAAAGGTTAGTTTGTTTTAGTCAAAATGACGTTGTTCTGCTCTCTTCAATTTTATTCCAACCCATATGTAACACCCATAACCTGTGTCCATCATCGAAATAGGGTTTCGAAGCATTATCAAAACTTTCAGAAACATTTATAGATAAATCCTATAAAATTTCTATTTATTAATCGAGATTATTCATATTGTCCTTTAAATGGACCTTCGAGGTCCAATACAAGCACTAGAATCAAGTTGGGACTTAATCGGAACCTATAAGAAATTTTTTGCGACATTTCAAAATTTTTCCAAGGTGCAGGGCTCATATGCCCATCTAGTCCAAGGGACACGCCCGTGCTGGAGGCCATGCTTGACCCTGTGTAACTCTCTGACTTGTACACACGGCCATGCCACACGCCCGTGTGCTAGGCTGTGTGGTTAATTGATTCAATTCGAAATTAGGTGCAGGTTTCACATGGCCAAGACACACGTCCGTGTTTTAGGCCGTGTAGCACACACGGATGAGACACACGCCCGTGTCTCTGCCCCTGTGTTCAATTCTGAGCATTCTATTTCTCAAAAATTAAGGTGCAGGGGACACACGGCCTAACTACATGCCCATGTACCCGGTCGTGTGTCACACACGGTCTAGACACATGCCTGTGTGTCTGCCCTGTGGACAAAATAAAACCATTCCTAGCTTAATTTCTCACTCAAAATCACACCCATGACCTACACATGGATCACACATCCAAATACCAACCATTTCAAGCATTTAAATCAAGCAAATTCCATCATTCATCATGGCACATCATTTCATGCATACATGTCTACAATCTTACCTTAGTTCAATCTATGTATTAAATATGATTTGATCAACTACTTAACATATATGTAGCTACCATAGTTTGACATTACAAATATATTTAAACAAACCATTACTAGCCATTCCAATGGCTAGATTTCAAGCATCATTTACATGCCAATATGGTCAATATATCCTATACATGCCATTACAACCATAATTGATTTACCATATATATCGATATAAGCCGATGGATAGTGTGAGTGATCTCCACTGAGCTTCCAATCCAACAAGCTTCCGATTTACTCTAAAATAGGAAAATAAAACTAAGTACGCATAAAATGCTTAGTAAGTTTGTATAACATGGTACTTTACTTACCATTCATTCTATTTTGAGGTAACTATGTAAGGTGTAATCAATCAATTTGACCTCAATCCCTTTACACATTCTCATTGCCCTTCTTAGTCATATATTCCATAATAACATCAAATCATATATGGGCTCAACAACAATCAAGTTTCCAAGCAGATATGCTTTCCACAACATGTATTCATTCAACATGCATAGTTCATCTCATTATTTCAAGTATAATTTCATAAAAGTTCATTTCGAGTTTACATCATTTCATATCAGAACTTTACTCATATTACTCGGAATATCAATGTCACGATTAGCACACTCAAGGAGTACAAGTCTATAATCAAGAATGAACTCATATTCATCAAATAAAGTCCATGTACAAATATCATTATCTCGTGTTTTCTTATATCATATGTCATGTATCATCATTTACTGGTATTTCAGCCGGATACGTGTAATAACTCATTTCTTATCCATATCGTTTCCTATCAAGATTTTTACCCTTTGAATTTATCTGAAATATCGATGGTTACATAGGTAGTACACTCAAGGTGTACGAATCAGAACCCATCAATTCATGTCCAATGGTACCTATAGGGTACTATATCGAAGAGTACACTCTCGAGCCACACATGTATACGATAGGATTACCAGTCCAAGCTAAATCCTTTTTATGACATATGCTCTAAAGAACTTGATCTGGATTACCTGTCCGGGCTAAATCCAATTCATAACATATGCTCGAGAGGATTTGTATAAGGATTACCCATCCGGGCTAAATCCTTTCTGTAATGAGGTCAATAGGATTACTCATCCGAGCTAAATCCCGTCAGCAACAAATGTAGTACCTCATTCATTTCGGGAAATCACATATCCATCGAATTTCCATTTTATTCAACCGAGATTTAAACATTTTTCTAAAGAAATATTGGGCATGTGATTATTTCATACATCCACAACATTCGTATAATTTAAATAAACACATTTCACAATCATTTCAAGCATATAGGTAACATTTTCATCCTTTATCCTTTATTATATATCAGGCATTATCATTTAATTCAAACATTTTTATTTATCGGGCTTGATCGGATAAATAATCATTTTCGCATATTTATGACATTTATATAATTTACATAAGAACAATTTAGTTACACGAACTTACCTCAACAATTGTTCGTCTACGAAAAATCTACTAATCTGATTTTTCCTCTTTTCCTCTTTCTAGCTCCGAATTTGGTCTATCCAAATCTATACGAGTAAACTTGAAATCAATTTATCATATTTTTTATTCAAGTGGACTCATTTTTATCCTAGGAAAAATTACCATTTTGCCCCTAACTTTTCCACAAATTCCCATTTCGTCCCTAGGCTCGAAAAATGAAATTTATGCAATGTACTCCCTATTCCAAGGCTAATCGAAATTTATATACTACATTTACAGCACATACATTCACAAATTTCAAAATTTTCCACGGGTTTTATCACTTTTTTCATTTTAGTCCCTAAATCAAGTTTCCATAAAAAATTGCCTTATAAAAGTTGTTTATCTCTAAACAACCTTTCATTTTCTACCATAAATTTCATATTTCCAGCATATTCATCCACGGCCCAAATTTCATACTTTGATAACTTTTCAAATTAATCCCCCAAATAGATAGATTAGACTAACCCAGTTTCAAAAATATAAAAATTACTAAAAACGGGGCTTGATTACTCACCCAAATAAGCTTGATAAGTCCTCTTCCTCTCTCCTAGGGTTTCATAGAAATATTTGGGGAAGATGATATGAAATTGTTTTCTTTTTCATTTAATTAAATTGTCATTTAATAACTTTTCATCTTTCCAATTTAGTCCCTAGTTTCCATGGATGAGTCATAGCAAAATATCTACATAATTTCTTTAATGGTCTAATTACCTTACAAGGACCTTAATTTTTGAATTCCATAGCTATTTGATTCTTCTAGCTACTAGAATCCAACTTTTGCATTTTATTTGATTTGGTCCTTCCCGTAATTAAACACTTAATCGATAAAATTTTCTTATCCAAATTTTCACATGACATGTCTATCAAATTATGGACCATGTAATAAAATAAAAATAAAATTTATTTTTGGCTCGAATTTGTGGTCCCGAACCACTGTTTCAATTTCACTGAAATTGGGCTGTTATACCATATACCTGAAAAACCTTAATTTTTCCCTCTAAAAATTTCCCCAAAACTGTGACACCCTAACCTGTAACCGACATCGGATTAGGGTTACGAGGCATTACCAGACAGACAGAACATTTTAGACCAATACAAAATAACATATATTAAATATCATTAATACAGAGGCATTCATCAACAATTCATTTATTAATACGGTCTACAAGACCTAAAACATACATTTAAGGAAGGTCGGAACTAAAACGAATACATTTAGAATTTTCAGAACTCAACCAATTCTTTCAAACTGTTAAAGTCACACGCCCGTGCGACTAGGCCGTGTGTCACACATGGGCACTAGACACACCCCTGTGAACCAGCCGTGCCAAAAATAGGTCCTATACTGACTTTTTCACACGACCAATAGGCACGCCCGTGTACTATGGTCGTGTGATACTTAGCTAGCTACTAACTTTAGCCCACGGCCATATGACACGCCCGTGTGGTTCTTAGGAGAATACTGATTTTCTTACACAGCCACAAGGCACGCCCGTGTCCCCTGAACGTGTGGCACCAAGCAGGCTTGGTTTAAGCCAAATTTGCCACCCCTTTTTGAGTCCAATCCTACAAGCAATAATATACAACATTCATACCAAAATTTCCAACCAATTCCATGATCAAAACATGCTCCATTATAGCAAAAACATATTAGCTCATAAAACACTACAACCATACATCATTTGGCACCATCAACAAAATACCAAAACTATATACAACATTTCATTTGCTAGCCAACTCCTATGGCATAATATATACACATCAAAACTTATATACATAGACCTTCTAGCCTATACATGCCATACTTTAAAATATGTACACTATCAAAAGTACCAAAATGAGATCGATAGTGTGGTGACGATCCTCGACTATCCCCGAGCCTTTAGTAGCAACGATAACTGTAAAACAGACAGTAAACACACAGAGTAAGCTACAAAGACCTTAGTAAGCCAAATACAATTGGTCTAAATGCTAAAGCATATAAGTACAATTCAACCATATAGATTCATAACCATTTCATAGAATAATTAGCATGCTCCTTTGTTTGCATATATTTCATACTTCATTTCCATACATATTTCACAGAGACAGAGTTTTTCATATTCAGAAATTTAGTACGATAATGTACCTGCATAGGTTATACATTTCATATACTCAATCTCAGATTTCATACGCTATTATCAGACGGGTCAGAAACGATATAGATGCTCATAAACAAGTACAATGCAGACATCCCAGACGTGGTCTTACATGTAGTGCAATATCGATGCCTCTGTTCCAGACAGGGTCTTACACGAAATCAAATACGATACTGATGTCCCAGACATGGTCTTATACGTAAATCTCAATCGAGGCCTGTGTCCCAGACACGGTCTTACACGATGTCTCAGACAGATGTCAACTTTGCTTAGGAACATACAGAGCTTTTCAAATATTATCATATTATCATACTTTACTCCAAAGATAATCATCAGGCACTCAAGGCCATCCAATACAGATTACAGTTTATATGTGCAGAATTTATTCAAATTAACACGTAATTGTAATTTGACTTACCTTAGACGGATTTCGTACGGAACGAGTCGACTATTCGACTATTTTAGACTTTCCTCGATCTAAGTCCGATTTTCTTTGTTCTTGATCTAATACAATACAAATTCAACCATTCAATCATTCATTTCATTCAATTTAATCCATATACAGATATTTAGGGCACTTTGCATTTTAGCCCTTACATTTTCACACTTTGACAATTTAGTCCATTCTTCACAAAATCACCAATATGCAAAATTTCTTTGCAACAAAGGCTAGCCGAATTTTCATGGCTTCTATATAAGCCTATAAAACATGCCCAATTCACAATTTAGTCCTTCAGAACCTCATTTTCAAAATTTAACCCAAATAGCTCAATTTCATCAAAAACTCAAAGACAAAACTTATGAACCATCTACCAAGCCTTCATATTCATTCAAAAACATCACAAAACTCATAATATCAACAATGGCATTTCATGAAATCTTTAACAAAAATAGAAATTTAGACATGGGCTTTGAAGAACACGAAGCAACGATCACAGAAACGTAGAAATGATAAAAAATCGAGCAAAATGGACTAACTTATTCACTCATGCAATGGTCGAATACTTTGAAGCTTCAATGACTTCTTCTTTCTCTTAATTTTTGGCTAAATAAGGTGATAATATGGTCACTTTCACGTTTTCATTTTATTATTATAACTTTAATAATCATTTTTCCCATTTTGCCCTTTGTTATAAAATTATCCATTCACCTAACACATGTCCAATATTGTCCACTTACTATATCAATGTTATATTTGACACAAGGACCCTTATTGTAAAAGCCAAGCCAAATAGGTGCTTTAACATCTAGCACTCAACTTTTACACTTTACGCGATTTAATCCTTTTTCATAATTAAGCACAAAAACAGACAAATTAAATCACAGAAATTTTCACAGATGTAAATTCACATATCATAGACACAAAAAATAATATTAAAATATTTTTCAGAATCGAATTTGTGGTCCTGAAACCACTATTCTGACTAGGGTCAAAATCGAACTGTTACAATTCTCCCCCTTAGGGATTTTCGTCCCCGAAAATCTTACCGTTAAATAGATTCGGATATTATTGTCTCATTGAATCTTCAGGCTCCCACGTAGCCTCTTCAACACCGTGACGATGCCACATCACTTTAACAAGAGGAATTTTCTTGTTTCACAATTCTTTAATCTCGCGGGCTAAAATACGGATCGATTTTCTTGGTAAGTCATATCAGATTGAATCTCAATTTCAGAAGGGGATATCACATGGGACGGATCAGATCTATATCGTCGAAACATTGATACGTGAAACACATTATGAATCTTTTCTAACCCAGATGGTAGCCTCAATCTATAAGAAACCAGTCCAACTTGTTCGATGATTTCATACGGTCCAATGAACCTCGGACTCAACTTGCCCTTTTTGCTAAATTGGAACAATTTCTTCCACGGAGATACTTTCAGAAACACTTTATCACCGACCTTAAATTCGATATCTTTTCTTTTCAAATCTGTATATGATTTCTGACGATCAGAGGCAGCTTTCAAACTATCTCGGGTTACTTTCACTTTCTGTTCTGTTTCTTTTATCAGATCAATACCATAAATTTTATTCTCACTGAGCTCAGACCAGTATAACGGTGTTCTACACTTCCTACCGTATAAGGCTTCGTACGGTGCCATTTTAATGCTCGATTGAAAACTGTTATTATAAACGAATTCAATCAGAGGTAGATATTGTTCCTACACACCTTCAAACTCGAGAATGCAACATCTCAACATATCCTCAAGTATCTGAATAGTCCATTCTGATTTACCATCAGTTTGTGGATGAGAAAGTGGTGCTAAAATGCAATTTAGTACCCAGAGCATCTTGCAATTTCTTCCAGAATCGAGACGTAAATCTCGGGTCTCTATTTGACATTATCGACAATGGCACGCCATGCAATCTCACAATATTAGAAATATACAACTCAGCTAGCTTATCAAGCGAATAATCAAACCGAATTAGAATAAAATGAGTTGATTTCGTCAAACAATCAACTACAACCCAAATTGCGTCTTTCTTTTTCGGAGACAGAGGCAAACCCAAAATAAAATTCATGGTCACTCGATCTCATTTCCACTCCGGAATCATAATCGGTTGTAAGAACCCAGATGGTACTTGATGCTCAGCTTTAACTTGCTGACAGATTAAACATCTCGAAACAAATTCAGAAATATCTCTTTTCATTCCCAGCCACCAATATAGTTGTTTCAAATTGTTATACATTTTCGTACTTCCCGGATGTACAGAAAATCTACTACTGTGAGCTTCACTCAAAATCGTTTGAATCAAATTCGGATTTCTTGGAACACAAAGTCTATTTCTGAACCTCAGACAATCATCATCATCTATTCAAAATTCAAAATCAGAATCAGAATTACACTGAGTTCGTTTAGCCATAATCTCATTATCAACCTTTTGAGCTTCGATAATCTGTTGTAAGAACAAAGGTTTCATTTTTAATTGAGCTAAAACTGAACCATCATCCAACAGAACTAAATGAGCATTCATCGCACTCAAAGCAAATAACAATCTTCAACTCAAAGTATCAGCAACAACAATTGCTTTTCCCAGATGATAATCAATCAGAAGTTCGTAATCTTTTAACAGTTCTAACCATCTTCTCTGCCACAGATTCAAGTCTTTTTACGTCATTGAGTACTTCACACTTTTATGATCAGAAAACACGTGACATTTCTCACCAAATAGATAGTGACACCAGATCTTCAAAGCAAACTCAATAGTAGCTAACTCGAGGTCGTAGGTCGGATAATTCTTTTCATGCGGCTTCAGTTGTCTCGAGGCATATGCTATAACTCTTCCTTCTTGTATTAAAACACAACCGAGTCCATTCAATGAAGCATCACTATAAACAACAAATTCCTTACTTGATTCAGGTTGCACAAGTACGGGAGCTTTAGTTAACAGAGTTTTTAACTGATCAAAACTTTTCTGACACTTTTCAGACCATTCAAATTTTACATCTTTTTGAAGTAACTTTGTCAACGGAGTTGCTCTCGCAGAGAAATCTTTTACAAATTGTCTGTAGTAACCAGCAAGTCCCAGAAAACTGCGGACTTCAGAAACATTCCTCGGAGGTTTCCAATTCAGAATAGCTAAAATCTTACTCGGATCAACTCGGATACCGGAAGCTGATACAATATGACCCAGAAAACCAATTTCTTGCAACCAGAATTCACATTTACTAAACTTTGCATACAACTGTTTATCTCGCAGAGTTTGTAGCACATTCTCAAATGCTTGGCATGTTCAGATTCATCACGGGAATAAATCAATATGTCATCAATGAATACAACAACAAATTGATCAAGATACAGTATGAAAATTCTATTCATTAAATCCATAAATATAGCAGGTGCATTCGTTAAACCAAAAGGCAAAACTAAAAATTGATAATACCTGTACCTCGTTCTGAAAGCAATTTTTGGAATATCAGAATCCTTTACTTACAACTGGTAGAAACCTGATCTCAGATCTACCTTAGAAAACACAGTAGCACCTTTCAACTGATCGAATAAATCATCAATTCTAGGTAGAGGGTATATGTTCTTTACAGTTACTTTATTAAGCTGTCGATAATCAATACACATTCTCATTGTGCCATCTTTCTTTTTCACAAACAGAACAGGAACACCCCATGGTGAAAAATTCGGTCTAGCAAACCCTCGATCAGTCAATTCTTGCAACTGAGATTTTAATTCCTTTAACTCGGTCGGAGCCATTCTATACGGAGCTATTGAAATCGGAGTAGTACCAGGTACTAATTCAATGCCAAACTCAACTTCTCGAATCGGAGGCAAACCTAGTAGTTCTTCAGGAAACACATCAGAGAATTCACAGACAACAGGCACTGATTCAACTTTCTTATCATCCACTTTTGAATCTAACACATAAGCTAAGTAAGCTTCACAACCTTTCTTTACATATCTCTATGCTTTCATTGCAGATATCACAGCTGGCAGTCCATTCAGATCACTAGACTCAATTTGAATTATCTCATCATTCTTACAGCTTAAATCAATGACTTTTCGTTTGCAATTCACAATAGCATCTTGCAAAGTCAACCAGTCCATTCCCAGAATTATATCAAATTCGTCCAAAGGCAAAAGCATCAGATCAGTAGGAAAACAGATATCTCGAATCAATAAAGGGCAATTCTTCCAGACTTTATCAACCAAAACACTTTTGCCTAAGGGGTTTGATATTCTAATTATGAATTCAGTAGACTCTACAGGCAAAGTCTTACTGTGCACTAAATTCATACAAATAGAAGAATGCGTTGATCCGGTGTCTATCAATGCAATTACAGAAGTATCATAAAGAGTAAAAGTACCAGTAATCACGTCGGGAGACGAGGCTTCATCACGAGCTCGGATAGCATAGGCTCTGACAGGTGCTCTGGCCTCAGATCTAACAGCAGTATCCCTAGTAGCTCTTTGACCACCACTTGCATTTCTCGAATTTCTGGAAGGTCTACCTCTAGCTGAGGTATTACTCGGTCTCAGATTCTGTACATTCACTTGCTCAACAGGTTCAGAACAATCTCTTACAAAATGATTCAGAGATCCACATCGAAAACAGGCTCAGTTATTCAATCTACAATTTCCCAGATGTCTTTTACCACAATGTTTACATTCAGATCTCTCAGATCGGACATTCCCAACACTTGCAATAGAAGTAGCAGAAGTTCTAAAATTAGAATGCGATCTAGCGCGATCTCGATTCAAATGTCCTAAATCAGCCTTTGAACGGCTATAATCATCTAAGAATTTCTTTGGCTCAGACTGAATTGATCTACTCGAAGATCTCTTTCTAACATCTTTGGCTTCAGAATCAGCTTTTCTTTTCTCTTTACTTAATTCTTCAGCTTTACATGCTTGCTCAACGAGCACTACCATTTCTTTAATTTCCAAATCCTAACTAATAAATGGATATCTTCGTTTAGTCCATCTTCAAATCTTTTGCACATTACTGCTTCATTCGACACACATTCCCGAGCATATTGGCTCAATCTCACAAATTCACGTTCATATTCAGTAACAGACATACGACCCTGTTTAAGCTCGGGAAACTTTTCATGTTTTTGATCAATGAATCTCTGACTGATATATTTCTTCTGGAATTTAGATTGAAAGAAATCCCACGTAATCCGTTCACTCGGGACTACAAATATTAAAGTTTTCCACCAATGATATGCCGTATCTCTCAGAAGTGAAACGACACATTTAACACATTCCTCTGGACTTAGAGACATTTCATCAAACACTCGTATTGTATTCTCTAACCAGAATTCGGCTCTTTCAGCATCATCATTCATTGTAGATCGGAACTCTTCAGCCCCATACTTTCTAATCTTATCAACCGGTGGTCTACTCAACTGTACCAAATTCACTCGTGGCATATCAGAAGTTTGAGGAGGATTAATCGGGGGTGGAGGTTGTTGTACAGTCGGATTGGTTCTAATGTATTGGGTGAACCATTCATTCATCATCTGATAGAAGGCTTGCTTAACCTCACCATCACGGCTACTCGTAGCCAGTTTAGAATCAGCTTGCACCATCCCTTGCGAGGGAGCAGACGCATTTCTTTCTACATCGTCAGCTACAGCTCTATCGAGATCCATTTGCTATATAAAAGCACATTTCAATGTCACGAGTCATCAAACTATCACAAATTTAGATATATGGCAAGTATAGCTACACTCACACACACTATGGTAGTCTTAGAACCGACTAAACCATAGCTCTGATACCAATAAAATGTCACACCCCTAATCCATAACCGACATCGAATTAGGGTTACGAGGCATTACCAGACAGACAGAACATTTCAGACCAATATAGAATAACATATATTAAATATTATTAATACAGAGGCATTCATCAACAATTCATTTATTAATACGGTCTATGAAACCTAAAACATACATTTAAGAAAGGTCAGAACTAAAACGAATACATTTAGAATTTTCAGAACTCAACCAATTCTTTCAAACTGTTAAAGTCACACGCCCGTACGACTAGGCCGTGTGTCATACATGGGCACTAGACACGCCCATGTGAACCAGCCGTGCCAAAAATAGGTCCTATACTGACTTTTTCACACGGCCATATGACACACCCGTGTGTCCAAACCGTGTGGTTCTTAGGAGAATGCTGCATTTCTTACACGGCCACAAGGCACGCCCGTGTCCCCTGATCGTGTGGCACCAAGCAAGCTTGGTTTAAACCAAATTTGTCACCCCTTTTTTGGGTCCAATCCTACAAGCAATAATATACAACATTCATACCAAAATTTCCAACCAATTCCATGCTCAAAACATGCTTCATTATAACAAAAACATATTAGCTCATAAAACACTACAACCATACATCATTTGACACCATCAACCAAATACCAAAACTATATACAACATTTCATTTGCTAGCCAACTCCTATGGCATAATATATACACATCAAAACTTATATACATAGACCTTCTAGCCTATACATGCCATACTTTAAAATATATACACTTTCAAAAGTACCAAAATGAGATCGATAGTGTAGTGACGATCCTCGACTATCTCCGAGCCTTTAGTAGCAACGATAACTGTAAAAGAAACAGTAAACACACAGAGTAAGCTACAAAGAGCTTAGTAAGCCAAATACAATCGGTCTAAATGCTAAAGCATATAAGTACATGTAATACCCCAAACCCAGCCTAGACGTTATGGCCGTATCCAGCATGTTACATTGAAGTGTTTTAGTGAAAACCATGTTTTCATTGAAAACCCTTCTTAAAATAAAAGAACATCTTAAAAACAAACTCCTTTCTATCACTTGTTTGAAACATAAGATTTGAAAACATGTCACTTAAAAATTTAGTTGTAGAAACATAGAAAAGACATACTATAGTTTAGGAAACCATGTTCAACTTCTTATAATTACAATGAAAATAATAATGATAATCCAAGTAATAATAACATAATGAAAACCTTATTACAATCTGATCTGAACATACTTAAAAGAAATAGAAAACTTAAATGCTTAGAAAAAAAAACAAGCCCGAATTATCTTGCTAGCCGGCCACCCAGAGTCCCTCCAAACATCGAACCTTCTACTGAGCATCAGCTGAAGATAAAATAAAACAGGGGGTGAGTTTTCGCAAACTTAGTGTGTACAACCCTCAATGAAAAACAAGCATTCAAAGAGAAATCTTCAAACATGAAATGCAATCCCATCCAAATTATCCATTCGCTACACACCAGCTCCGTCCCCCGTCACACCATGTGGGGATATAAATATCGACCCACCCAACCCACACACCAATGGTAGCCCGTTGGCGGAACTACCTTCATTTACATAGTGGGCTTTAAAAGCATTCGGTAGATCCACGATTGTCAGGCAACCATGCGATCCTCATATACTTCTTCTATTCCATAGTCCTCACCCATATACAACCTAAGCAGAATATCATATGTACGCATGTCACATCCATAAAACTTACATTCTACACCTAGGGGTATTTTGGTCATTTTTGCCCTTAGGGGCATTTCGATAATTTTCCCTTAATTACGGTTTTCACTTACCTTGGCCCGTTAACAAGTCCTGTGAGCTAAGGTGAACGAACACTATGCTCCAGGTAGGATTCCAGAGAAGAGGATGTAAGTCATTAAGACCGCCTAAGTACCAAGCTCTCCTTAGATCCAATCTTAGACATGCATATACCGTTGCCACACCTTAACCCTTTGACTTGTCTACGGTCGCAATATATTAATTAAGTCTTATGTGGATATCATATACTAGGCCCAAAACCCCTTACAAAGCCCAAACAATTTCACAAGCCTGTATTTGGCCCATTAAGCCCAATCATATTCATGTGGCCCATTAGGCCCAAATCACCTGTATATGGCCTATTAGGCCCAAATCACATTTCTATGGCCCGTTAGGCCCAGTCACATTCATAATAATGCTCACATACAAGTACCTATCACATAGCATCAACATTCAATTTTTGCCTATTATGGGCTCAATAACCCATCGGGCCCATTTAGCCCATTTCGGCCCATATGGCCAAATCACAACCCAAGTCCACGGAATCGCCTGTGGGCCTCAAGCAACCTATCGGTCTCCCCCTTACGAGTGTTCGCGCACTCGCAAGACTATCGTAGCTAAACTTTTCACTTTTTGGCATTTCGGCTTTTCGGCATTTCGGCTTTTGCCGATACATAATGTGTATGAAGTGTATGTACACACCTGGTAAGCAAGCGTGATGCAATCTCCTTAGCCCAAACCTACAATCGATATCACTCAAAGATTAATCTTACATACTTATCAAATACTTTACCAAAATCTAGAATCTCACCTTAACCTTACCTTGCGCGATAAGTATAACAACCCCTTCGCTAACCACGATCAACTCCTAGATCTGCACCAATCGTAACTATTAAAACTAGAATAATAGGTGACTCGTATCAAACACAAGTCGCCTTACCTTACTATGGCTAGTCGGCCAACCTTAGCCAATGGATGAGGAATACTTACCAAAATCGCAAACACCTAAAGAGCAATTCGGTAGAGAGCTAAGATCCGAGATCTGATACTAATTCCCTACCAAAGTTGATTGAAAGAGTGAGGGACAATAATCAATACCTAGCAAAAAAACCGATTGGAAGAGCAACACTTACACTAGATTTGGTCAAAGAGTATTCAGCCCTTGGGAGATTCGGCTTTTCGGCTTTTCAAACTTTGTATGGTGAATAAGGTTTATTTGGTACAGGTTAAAGAAGAAGAGTAGAAGAAGAAATCGGCTAAGTGAAACAAAGAAAATTGTGTAGAGAAGAATAGAAATCGGTAGGAAGAAAAGAAATAAAAACAAAAGGGTTTTCGACTTCTTGGATCTTGAAAAGAAAAAGGTTTTCGGCTTTTGGAGAAAGGGGTTTCTGGCAACAAGATGAAGAAGAATTTCAGCAGTAGCCTGGCAACCATGTATTCGGTCCCTATTTATAGCCCTTATAGTTGAATTTTCCATGCCCAATTCCCAATTCGGCTCCATCACTTCTCCCTTCTCATCTCCTCGTTTTTCTCCCTGATAACCCCTTGATCTTTTCCTTAATTTGCTCTTTTGAACACTCCTCTTGGAGTCCATCTTGACGCCATTCCCATCCTTCTAGAAGGCCAAAATTAAACTTCTAAAAATACTAAGCTAGGATTTGAACCTTGGAGCTCCTCGCTAGCTACTAGCGCCACCTCCCTACTCCCTAAGTGGCGTCACTTAGCCACTCCTCCACAAGGCTTTTTGATGCTATTTTTCCCCTATTTTTATTTAAAAGCCCAACTACTTGCCAACCTTGATTCTTTTAATAAATAAACTATACTTTCATTTATTCCTAGGTTCGAACTCAAACCTTAATTAAGACTTACTATAATTATCACATGGCTAAGAACATAAAACACAATTTTTATCAAAACCGAAAAAAAAGTTCAGGATTTTGAAATTTTTGGGTTTCGGGATTTTTGGGACGAGACAGTACAATTCAACCATATAGATTCATAACCATTTCATAGAATAATTCATAAACTTAATCATGCTCCTTTGTTTGCATATATTTCATACTTCATTTGCATACATATTTCACAGAGACAGAGTTTTTCATATTCAGAAATTTAGTACGATACAAACGTACCCGCATAGGTTATACATTTCATATACTCAATCTTAGATTTTGTACGCTATCATCAGACGGATCAGAAATGATACATATGCTCATAACCAAGTACAATACCGACGTCCCAGACGTGGTATTACATGTAGTACAATATCGATGCCTCTATTCTAGACAGGGTCTTACACGAAATCAGATACGATGTCGATGTCCCAGACATGGTCTTATACATAGATCTCAATCGAGGCCTGTGTCCCAGACACGGTCTTACACGATGTTTCAGACAGATGTCAACTTTGCTTAGGAACATACAGAGCTTTTCAAATATTACCATATTATCATACTTTACTCCAAAGATAATCATCAGGCACTCAAGGCCATCTGATACAGATTATAGTTTATATATGCAGAATTTATTCAAATTAACACGTAATTGTAATTTGACTTACCTTAGACAGATTTCATACAGAAGGAGTCGATTATTCGACTATTTTAGACTTTCCTCATCTAAGTCTGATTTTCTTTGTTCTTGATCTAATACAATAAAAATTCAACCATTCAATCATTCATTTCATACAATTTAATCCATATACACATATTTAGGGCACTTTGTATTTTAGCCCTTACATTTTCACACTTTGACAATTTAGTCCATCCTTCACAAAATCACCAATATACAAAATTTCTTTGCAACAAAAGCTAGTAGAATTTTCATGGCTTCTACATAAGCCTATACAACATGCCCAATTCACAATTTAGTCCTTCAGAACCTCATTTTCAAAATTTAACCCAAATAGCTCAATTTCATCAAAAACTCAAAGATAAAACTTATGAACCATCTACCAAGCCTTCATAATTCATTCAAAAACATCACAAAACTCATGATATCAACAATGGCATTTCATGAAATCTTTAACAAAAATAGAAATTCAGACATGGTCTTTGAAGAACACGAAGCAACGATCACAGAAACGTAGAAATGATAAAAAATAGAGCAAAATGGACTAACTTATTCACTTATGCAATGGTCGAATACTTTGAAGCTTCAATGGCTTCTTCTTTCTCTTATTTTTTGGCTAAACAAGGTGATAATATGGTCACTTTCATGTTTTCATTTTATTATTATAACTTTAATATTCATTTTTCCCATTTTGCCCTTTGTTATAAAATTATCCATTCACCTAACACATGTCCAACATTGTCCACTTACTAATCAATGTTATATTTGACATGCAAGGACCCTTATTTTAAAATCCAAGCCAAATAGGTGCTTTAACATCTAGCACTCAAATTTTACACTTTACGCGATTTAATCCTTTTTCATAATTAAGCACAAAAATAGACAAATTAAATCACAGAAATTTTCACAGATGTAAAGTCACATATCACAAACACAGAAAATAATATTAAAATATTTTTTGAACTCGGATTTGTGGTCTCAAAATGTAACATCCTAATTTTGGGCTTAGTCGAAATAGTGGTTTCAGGACCACAAATCCGATGAGGAAAATTTCATTTTTATTATATTTTTATGGTCTACGATTTCAGGAAATGAAAATTTTGTTCAAAAATTTTGACGTTTGGGCACTCAATTTAGTAAGAAGGACTAAATTGTAAAAAGTGCAAAAGTTGAGTTCTACATGTTAGAGGTATCAAATTGTTATGAAATTTTAAATGGGAGGTCTTTAAATGATAATTAAACCATTGTATAACTTGTTGTACAAAAATGGCCTTGATTGGGTAAAATTTGAAAGAATAGTAAAAAGGGCATTTTGGTCATTTAGGGATAAAATGAATTAAAAGACAAATTTTAAACTCCAAATGTCTACCTTTCTTCTTGCTACAGCAAAATGTACCAAGAGCAGCCATGGTTAGGGTTTGGCCAAGCGTCCAAGCTTAATAGTAAGTGATTCCGAGCTCCGTTTTTAATGTTCTATGTATTTTTGAAATCCCGGTAACATGATCTGCTCATTTCTACCATTATTTTGAGCTAGGATTTATGTTTAAAAATTTACCCATGAATGATATGCATGTATTTTGATGTTTAATGGTAGAATATGAAGCTTGAAATTGTGTTAAACAACTTTTGCTAAGCGATTTTACGTGAAAACGAGTAAAACGGTATAATCAGTAAAAATACCTAATGTTCATAAGTACATGTTAGAATGAGAATTTGATGTTGTCATAGAAGGGAAAAATTATCAGCATGTCATAAGAAATAAGAAAATAGGAAGAAGTTTAATTTCCGAACCTTGGGGAAAAAGTGCAAATATGCAAAAGTTTAGGGGTCAAAATGTAAATTTTTAAAAAATGATTTTTAGACCCATATGAATAGTGTGACTAATTGGTAGGCTAAATGTGATATTACAGATCAAGGAAATTGATATTTAGGGTTAAATCGGGAAAATACAAGGTTATGGAGATTTTTGGATCCGAGGTAAGTTTGTACATAAATAATTTATCGATTCTTTTTATTTTATTATATTTTGTTATCATATGAAATGTGGTTGGCTATAGAATGATTATTTGTTGTAAATTGCAAATTGAAAAAGGACTATGAATAAATTGTAACATGTTGGAAAGTGAGGAATTTCCCGGTTGAGCCTTCGGAATAGAAACGATACGAATGATCTATTGTGAGGTCACATGTGTAGTACTAAGTGCAAGCTACTACGTGTACCGAATTATTGGTCACATGTATAGTACTAAGTGCCGGCTACTATCCGTACCCGATAACTTCGATCACATGTGTAGTACTAAGTGCAGGCTACTACGTGTATCAGATGGTTAGGTCACGTGTGTAGTACTAAGTGCAGGCTATTACATGTACCAGATAATTGGTCGCATGTGTAGTACTAAGTGCAGGCTACTATGCGTACCAGATAGCTTTGGCTACAAGTGTGAAAATATATGTAGGCAACTGAGTATCAGTTATTATTCCGAAGAGTTCAACGGGAAAATGATTAAGTAAAAATACATGTGAACATGATTATATGATGAATAAATGTAGGTATATGTTTAAGAAAATTTTGAGCAATATGCTCGATATTTGAGTGAACTTCGATAAGACAAAATGGATTAAGTGAAATTATGTAAGAGTGAATTTTAGTAGTAAAACAGTGTTGGACAGCAACAGTTGTGTGACTTTGAAAATTCACTAAAAATTTTTTAAGTTGAATTAAATTTAAAATAAATTATGTAATTAAAGATTAATGAGTCTATTTTCATATAAAAGAAACAGGGGGAGAAAAAGAGTTTTATATTATGTGATATTCTAATTTTTGTGAGACAGTTTTAGAATGAATTCGAGATCCCCTATTTTGACTTGGTAAAATTGTTAAAAATTGTAGAAAAATAATTATGGGTTATAATTTATATTATTAGAATATTTGATGAGTCTAATTTTAATATAAACAAACCGGAACATTATCCAAGTCTCTTACTATGAGATAAATAAATTTTAGTGAAGAAAGATCGAAGCTGTCAAACAGCAAAACAGGGGAGACTTTGAATAATAAACTGTACTTATTGACTAGACTAAAAATTCTGAAAATTTTATGGTGGAAAGATACATGAGTATAGTTTCTGGGAAAATTTACTGATCTTAATTTATAGTTCCTTAACTCTCGATATAAATGATTTAGTGACTGTGACTCAAGAAAGTAGCTTAACCAGAACATGTGTAAATGTACAATTGAGTTAGTTTTACTATGGAAAGCATGTTAGTAAATTGCTTATTATTATTTCATGCAAGCTTACTAAGCGTAAAGCTTACCCCCTCCTTTACATTTCTTTTAGTGTTGTCAGGTTAGCTCAGGGTTGGAGATCGTCGGAGGCAGCATCACACTATCAAGCCAACACCTTGACAGTATAAACACATATGCTAGAATTATCAAGTGAGTGACATGTATAGGGACCTAGTTTTATAACATGTGTTATTATAATATGTCCAAATATATTGGTCTTTAGTGAGCTAATGATTCTGTCTTATAAATCTAGCTATTTATGTTATGTTTGATATTGGTGATGTGCATTTGCTTGTTTGCCATGCATGGTTGGCAATATGTTATGTGTTGTTGTGAATGTTTAAGTCCGTTAACGCCTTGAACCCTGTCCTGATGTTGGATACGGGTGAGAGGTGTTACACGAAACCACTATTCTGACTAGGGTCAAAACCAGACTATTACAAAGACCCTCAATCCCCAAATCAAAATCCTAACCCATCTTTGCGTCGCTGGACCCGAGCATCTGCTGCCTTACCGTCGACCTGACCATCTGCTACATCGTCGTTGCACTCCTCTGCCGCAACCAATCGGTAAGTTTTTTCCCTTATACTTGTTTTGATTATTTCTTCCATCTATCAATCGATTCGGTTTGGCAAAAGTAAAATTCAAGTTTCCCTTTTTTCCTTTATACTTTTCGAGTTTGATGGTGTTATTAGATTGGTAATGAAGTTTTCAAGTAATCAAAATCATCTTTCCATCGTTCTAAATGATTTCGAAATGGATTTGGGTAGATTTCAGATTGGGCAACAAGTTTTGGGTTTGTTTTCCTCCTCATCAATTTAGGTCAGTGTCACTAAGGTTTATTATTCGTGTTACTATAATTGCCCTGTACTATTGGACTGTGGCTGGTGTTTGACTCACATTTGAGGATATTAGAATCTGATTATTTTTGTGAAGCAATTAGATCTCTTTTCAATTCATATAGATATTATTAAGATAGTGACATTTGTTATCCTATTTTTGTTTCCTTCCCTAGACTCAAAATTTGCATTGCATTTGTCTGTGTCAAAAATTACTAATGCAAGAGATCTTATCAACATCCTGAAAGATGCCATTAGGAGTGGATACCCAATTTTGATAATTGCTGAAGACATTGAACAGTGAATAAATGAGTTGTACAAATTAAAAACCTCATTAAGGTTGTCTTTCAAGTTTGCGCTAATTGTGGTTACCAGGTTTTCTTGCAGGCTTACAATGTCTAACTTATTATTACTTTAATGCAGGCTACAGAATTGGATTATGAGAAGGAAAAACTTAATGAAATAATTGTTAAATTATCTGGTGGTGTGGAAGTGATTAGTTGAAGGGACATTCTATGTAGTTTATCCTTATGGAATTTGCTTTAAAAAAATTTATATTATTTCTATACAAGTTTTTGATATGATGTTATTTTGAAAATTTAATGGTTGGAGCTCAAACTGAAATAGAGCTAAAAGAAAAGAAATTGAGAATAGAAGATGCTCTTAATGCAACTAAAATAATATAAAAATCTTAAAGCTTGTCTTGATAATTGTTTTGTAATTATTGTAACACCTTTAACTCGTATCCGTCCCCGGAACAGAGTTACAGAGCGTTACAGAGTTAACAGAACATTTATAAATAAATCATATCAATCACCGTTCATTTTTTTAGATTATTCATAACATCTTTTAAATGGACCCTCGAGGCCCAATATGAGCATTAGAATTGAATCGGGACTAAATCGAAGAACTTGAAGAATTTTTTGCAAAATTTCTAAAATTTTCCAAGATGTAGGGCTCACACACCCGTGTGGTCCAAGGGACATGCTCGTGTGACCCTAGGACATGCTCGTGTTGCTTTTCGCGTTCAACCCCGTCTAACTTTCTGACCTACACCACGCGGCCAAACACACGTCCGTGTTGCTATGCTGTGTGGTTAATTTAATGTTTCGAAATTAGGTGTAGGTTTTACACGGCAAAGACACATGCCCATGTTCCAGGCTGTGTAGCACACACGGCTGAGACACACGCCCGTGTCTCTGCTCGCGTGCTCAATTTTGAGCACTCTGTTTTTTAAATTTAAGGTACAGAGGACACACGGCCAAACCACACGCCCATGTACTAAGCCGTGTGTCACACACAGTCTAGACGCACGCCTGTATGTCAACCCGTGTTGACAAAATAAAGCCATTTCTAGCTTCATTTCTCACCCAAAATCATACTAATCACCTGCACTAAAACTCACATCCAAATACCAACCATTTCAAGCATTCAAATTAGGCAAACTCTATCATTCAACATGGTATATCATTACATGCAAACATGTTTATAATCTTACCTTGGTTTAGTCCATATGTTAGACATAATTTGATCAAATACTTAACTTATATGTAGCTACCATAGGATGACATTACAAGTATATAAAAATAAACCATTACTAGTCATTCCAATGGCTAGATTACAAGCATCATTTTCAAGCCACTAATGACCAAGTTATCCTATACATGCCATTATGCCAAAATGATTTTATTATATATATCCAAAATAAACTAGTAGGTAGTGTGATGATGCTTCACTATTCTCCAACCTTCGCGAGCTTCCGAGTACTATAAAACAGGGAAAATAAAACTAAGTAAGCATGTAACAGCCCGGTTTAGATCCTAATCAGAATAGTAGTTTTGGGACCACAAATTTGACTCAGAAAAACATTTTAAAAATATTTTTGGTATTTATATTATGTGAATTGATATGTGTGAAAGTTTTGTGTGAAAATTTTATCGTTTGTGTGCTTGATTTAATAAAAATGACTTAATCGCGTAAAATGCAAAACTTGGCTACTAATTGTTTAAGTTTTGAATTGTTATGTTCTTTATATTTTGGGGTCTATATGTTTCAATTTCACCATTGAAATATATGCATGGACAGTAATGGGCTTATATTATAAGGTTTTATCATTAAAATCATTAAGGTTAGTGTTGTAAATTAGTTAAATATGTTAATATAATAAAACATAACATAAAAAATATGCTTGTTCATCTTTTGCATGACTGAAATTTGAGAAAGAAAAAAAGATTTTATAAGCTTTTGTGTATTTGGCCTCGTCCAAGCTTGATTAAGGTAAGTGTTTTGCTCGGTTTTTGATAATTTTTACGTTTTTGAGATCGTTGCTTCGAGTACTAGCTAGCCCATGCTTGAATTTTTTAATTTGATGATGAATTTGAGATTTTCCATTTTTGATAGCTTGATGATTTTTTGTTTGATGATGAAAAATAAATATATGTTGTTAGATTTTCAAGTTTAATTAAGTGATTTTTAGTAAAAATGCCTATTAGGATTAAATTGTGAACTTTGTAAATTGAGGAGTCAAAATGTGAAATAAATGAAAGAAATGGGCTGCTAGGGACCTCAGTGAAATTCCGCCAAGCATGGGTGTGTTGAAATTTTGAATATTTTGTGTTTTGTGAAATAGGGACTAAATTGTGAAAAATGTTAAGGGAAAATGTGTAATTTGCCCATTTATGTGTTTTTGGATGAATTTGAATGAATATATGATTAAATAAGTCAAATTTGTATTAATTAGATCAAGAAAAGAGGAAATTAGATTTGGATCGAGGAAAATCTAAAGTTGTCAAATAGTCGCTCTGGTCCGTTTGTCTTTGTCCGATGTAAGTTTATAAGTAAATAAATGTTGTTAAATTCATATGAAAATGTGTTTAACTCTGCTGAATTGAATTTTAGTAACTATATATGTGTGCCGAATTGATTTATAATGAATATATGTGTATATGCCGAAGTGAATTAAGCGTGAGAGAATTAATTACGAGCTAGAATCGATCAAATTACGACGTCCATAAGCCCCGTACAAACCTTAGGAATAGTTAGGATACATATGTCATGACATAGGATTACGATATGTGATTTCGTGTAAGACCACGTCTAGGATGTTGGCATCAATTTGAGATTCACGTGTAAGACCATGTCTGGGACATTGGCATCATATATGATCTCGTGTAAGACCCTGTCTGGGACAGTGGCATTGATAGTTGATTACATGTAAGACCTTGTCTAGGACGTAGGCATTGTATGGCCTTTTCAAGCTATCCGAGTATCCTTATTGATTCCGAATGGTTCAACGGGCAATGTTAAGTTAAGATCGAATGTGAAATCAAGTTAAATGGTTCAAGTACGTGCGAAGTTATGTTCATGAAATTAAGGTATGTTTAGTACTTGAAATGATAATATAAATTATGCATGTTATAAAAGGTGATTTTTATGTACATGTGATTGTTTAGATTCGGCCAAGTGATATTGTAATGTTAATATTCATGTGTTGATATATTTGCTTATGACTTACTAAGCTATTCAAGCTTACTGTGTGTGTTTGTTCATTGTTTTATAGATTTTGGAAAGCTAGTTACGAGCTCGGGGATCGTCAAAGAAGTCCATCACATTATCGATCATTATTTCGGTATTTTATAAGTTTGAAACTTTGAACATATGGCCTGTATAGGCTTGTTATATTATGTTTGATTTTGAGTTGTATATATCAGGCCATGTGAAAATGGCTTAATCATTATACTTAAGTTCAGTTATATATGTTCATCGTTAATATGTTTGATGTGTTTGGTTTTGGTGATTTGATAAAGAGTAATGCAAGGCATGATGTAACACCCCAAACCCGGCCTGGAAGTTTGGCTCGAACTTGGCGTGTCACTTTGAAGTGTTTTTCGAAAAAGCCATGTTTCCATTAAAAACCCTTCTTAATAATTAAAAACTTATACCCTTTTTAAAACCTTGTTAGAAAACCTCAGCTGAATAACATTCTTAACAACTTTGTAAAAATCTTGGTAGTTGCGGAAACTTACTTTAAAAACAATTGCGGTTACGTGATGTTTTGAATAACAGTAGTTGCTTTGGAAAATCGTGTTCTAATACTAGCAATTATAAGAACAATAAATAAAATTCCAAATTTGAAATCCAGAAAATTACAACGGCTTTACTACAACCCACATAAAATAATTTAAAGGTAATAATCAAAACTGTAACATAACAGTGTGTGTGGCTTCCTCCGAGCCCCTAGCAACCCCGATCCATCTAAGGCTGGAAATTACCTAAAAGGTTAATAAACGGGGTGAGTTTACGAAAACTCAGTGTGAAATCCCCTACTATAAAAAGGAACAGTCAGTCATCTAAAAGAATTAAAAGTCTGGCCCTAGCCTTACTTACAATTTCAGTACCAATTGGGTCTTAGCCCATTACAACAGACAGTACCAGATGGACCTTAGCCCATTACAGAATAAGAAACATTATCAGAATTGGAACCAAAATGAGAACCAGAATCAGAATCAGTAACAGAATCAGAATCAAAATCAATATTAGTAACAGAATCAGAATCAGAATCAAAATTAGGTGACAGAATCAGAATCAGAATCAGTAACAGAATCAGAATCAGAATCAGTATTAGTAACAGAATCAGAATCAGAATCAGAATTATGTGACAGAATTAGAATCAGAATGTGAATGCAATCCCAACCCAATCCAGCCGTATACACCCCCGTACCAACCTTACACCATGTGGGGAGACAACTCGACCCACCCATCCGCTACACACCACAGAATTTGCAGCATGGCTGCCAGAACAGATATCGTGACAGAGTCACCAGATACAGAATTGTGGAAGAGCCACCAGAATCAGATAATGTGGCAAACCCACCTAACAGAATACGTGGCATAAAGCCATAGATAACTGTAATAACTTCGGCACATAGCCATCAGTGACGGTAATATAACTGGCGCACAGCCTTCGGTAAATATGATTGACACAGAGTCGTCAACAAATATGTTAGGCACATAGCTACAGGTAAATACGTTTGGCACGAAGCCATAGTCAAGATGGCACAAAGCCATATTTAGGTTGGCACAGAGCCATTAATAACGGGTCTATAATCGGCACGAAGCCCACAACAACGGCACACAGCCTTCGGTAGTGTGATCGGCACTTAGCCATCGATCGGTCAACAGATATTGTGACAGAGTCACCAAATACAGATATTGTGGCAGAGCCACCAGAACAGATATTTGTGGCATAGCCACCAGAACGCTTCCTCCGTACAAAATCCCAACCCATGCAACATGTCATGTATGCAGAATGTCATGCCCATAATTGAATCAAACAATCACAGTCAAGTCATTCATATCACCAACATATATTCACAATCAAATCCGTCAAACACACAGTCCAAGTCAGTCACATGCCCACAAGGGCAAAGCAGTCATTTAACACCTTAGGGGCAAAATGGTAATTTTACCCTACAAGGGTATCTCGGTAATCTACCCTACAAGGGTATTTCGGTATTTCTACCCTACAAGGGTATTTCAATAATTCTACCCTACAGGGGTATTTTGGTAATTCTATCCTATAAGGGTATTTCAGTAATTCTACCCTATATGGGTATTTCGGAAATTCTACCCTACAGGGGTATTACAGTAATTGCACAATCAAGGGTAAAACGGTAATTCTGTAAATCGAGGGTAAAACGATAATTTTGTAAACTGAGGGTAAACTAGTAATTCTGTAAATTAAGGGTAAAACGGTAATTTTACAAATTGAGGGTAAAACGGTAATTCTATAAATCGAGGGTAAAGTAGTAATTCTGTAAACTGAGGGTAAAACGGTAATTTTGTAAATCGAGGGTAAAATAGTAATTCTGTAAATTGAGGGTAAAACGGTAATTTTGTAAATCGGGAGTACTTTGGTAATTTTACAAGTCGAGGGCATTTCAGTAATTAGTAAACTAAAGTATTCTAAACATGGATAACAATACGAATGGGCCTAAAGCCTATTCTCGGCCCAAATGGGCCCACACGCTCGTGTGGCCCTTTTAGCCCAAACCTAGCCATAGATATTCGATTCACCTAGCCTAGTCCAATATTTACTACACAATCAAACAACTTATCCAATTGGGCTCGTAGGCCCATTGGGCCCACATGGCCCCTTTCGGCCCATCGCGGCCCGAAGTAGCCATTCAACAACAAGAGTAGTGATAAATACACACCTGATTGGAGACTAGAGTTAATCCACGCTCCGAGCACTCTTAGACGCCCAACCGAAACGAGCACGCCATAAAGCGGAAGGGATTAGCCAAGAAAGGTACCTTTACTCTCCTCATGGTTCTCTCTATTTAAAGCCAGCTTCCCATCCACTCTTATGTTAGCTTCTCGATGTGGGATCCCTCTAACATCAGAGTTTAAATTCAACACCAACTCTTGCCACCCCCTGTTAGCAAAATAAATGCTCTTTGCTTGCTATGGGATTCGAACCCATGCCTCCCCTCAAATGCTCCACACGCCACTTGCCACTAAGCCACAAGGCTTTTTTGTGTCACAATTTCTCCAACAATATTCTTAAGGCCTACCTACTACACCCAGGGTTTGATTCACCTTAAACCAAATTTTTTGCTAGAGTCCAAGTTTAAACCCAGGACTTCTCCAACACTTCTCAACACACTTAACCACTAAAACAAGCCTTCATTAACGAAATTTGCATGCACAACAGAATATTATAAGCTGCCTTCAACCGCTCCCATGCTCAAGACCCGAAACTTCTATGCCCAAATTCAAGGTGTTACAATTCTACCTCCCTTAAAGAAATTTCGTCCTCGAAATTTCCATCTAACAGGGTAGTCGTGTAACATCTACCCCACTATGCTACCGCTGCGCACTCTGATCCTACTATCACTATCACACTTCAACTAGAACTTAAAACATCTCATACATACAACACTTATTCACTGAAGCGGACACATATTTATCACACATATATACAATTTCTATATCAAAACATCACATCCACATAAAATAAATACCAAATTTAAATTCAAACCAATATCTAAAGAATCCACAGTATTTCAATTTCTAAACAGACAAAAGTATCCAGAAAACTTACGGATTCGGTGCCGGAGACTCGGTGTGCCACACTTTTTAAGAGAAATACTTCAAACTGCGCACGTGGTTGAAAATAATTTTCTGAACTTCAACCTTTGAAAACCAAATCCACAGCCGAGTTGTTGCAACCCAGGCTCTGATACCACTAAATGTAACACCCCAAACCCGGCCTGAAAGTTTGGCTCCAACTTGGCGTGTCACTTTGAAGTGTTTTTCGAAAACCATGTTTCCATTAAAAACCCTTCTTAATAATTAAAAACTTATAACCCTTTTTAAAACCTTGTTAGAAAACCTCAGCTGAATAACATTCTTAACAACTTTGTAAAAATCTTGGTAGCTGCGGAAACTTACTTTAAAAACAATTGCGGTTATGTGATGTTTTGAATAACAGTAGTTGCTTTGGACAATTGTGTTCTAATACTAGCAATTATAAGAACAATAAATAAAATTCCAAATTTGAAATCCAGAAAATTACAACGGCTTTACTACAACCCACATAAAATAATTTAAAGGTAATAATCAAAACTGTAACATAACAGTGTGTGTGGCTTCCTCCGAGCCCCTAGCAACCCCGATCCATCTAAGGCTGGAAATTACCTAAAAGGTTAATAAACGGGGTGAGTTTACGAAAACTCAGTGTGAAATCCCCTACTATAAAAAGGAACAGTCAGTCATCTAAAAGAATTAAAAGTCTGGCCCTAGCCTTACTTACAATTTCAGTACCAATCGGGTCTTAGCCCATTACAACAGACAGTACCAGATGGACCTTAGCCCATTACAGAATAAGAAACATTATCAGAATTGGAACCAAAATGAGAATCAGAATCAGAATCAGAATCAGTATTAGTAACAGAATCAGAATCAGAATCAGAATCAAAATTAGGTGACAGAATCAGAATCAGAATCAGTAACAGAATCAGAATCAGAATCAGTATTAGTAACAGAATCAGAATCAGAATCAGAATTATGTGACAGAATTAGAATCAGAATGTGAATGCAATCCCAACCCAATCCAGCCGTATACACCCCCGTACCAACCTTACACCATGTGGGGAGACAACTCGACCCACCCATCCGCTACACACCACAGAATTTGCAGCATGGCTGCCAGAACAGATATCGTGACAGAGTCACCAGATACAGATATTGTGGCAGAGCCACCAGAATCAAATAATGTGGCAAACCCACCTAACAGAATACGTGGCACAAAGCCATAGATAACTGTAATAACTTCGGCACATAGCCATCAGTGACGGTAATATAACTGGCGCACAGCCTTCAGTAAATATGATCGACACAGAGTCGTCAAAAAATATGTTAGGCACATAGCTACAGGTAAATACGTTTGGCACGAAGCCATAGTCAAGATGGCACAAAGCCATATTTAGGTTGGCACAGAGCCATTAATAACGAGTCTATAATCGGCACGAAGCACACAACAATGGCACACAGCCTTCGGTAGCGTGATCGGCACTTAGCCATCGATCGGTCAACAGATATTGTGACAGAGTCACCAAATACAGATATTGTGGCGGAGCCACCAGAACAAATATTTGTGGCATAGCCACCAGAACGCTTCCTCCAAACAAAATCCCAACCCATGCAACATGTCATGTATGCAGAATGTCATGCCCATATTTGAATCAAACAATCACAGTCAAGTCATTCATATCACCAACATATATTCACAATCAAATCTGTCAAACACACAGTCCAAGTCAGTCACTTGCCCACAAGGGCAAAACAGTCATTTAACACCTTAGGGGCAAAATGGTAATTTTACCCTACAAGGGTATCTCGGTAATCTACCCTACAAGGGTATTTCGGTATTTCTACCCTACAAGGGTATTTCAATAATTCTACCCTACAGGGGTATTTTGGTAATTCTATCCTATAAGGGTATTTCAGTAATTCTACCCTATATGGGTATTTCGGAAATTCTACCCTACAGGGGTATTACAGTAATTGCACAATCAAGGGTAAAACGGTAATTCTGTAAATCGAGGGTAAAACGATAATTTTGTAAACTGAGGGTAAACTAGTAATTCTGTAAATTAAGGGTAAAACGGTAATTTTACAAATTGAGGGTAAAACGGTAATTCTATAAATCGAGGGTAAAGTAGTAATTCTGTAAACTGAGGGTAAAACGGTAATTTTGTAAATCGAGGGTAAAATAGTAATTCTGTAAATTGAGGGTAAAACGGTAATTTTGTAAATCGGGAGTACTTTGGTAATTTTACAAGTCGAGGGCATTTCAGTAATTAGTAAACTAAAGTATTCTAAACATGGATAATAATACGAATGGGCCTAAAGCCTATTCTCGGCCCAAATTGGCCCACACGCTCGTGTGGCCCTTTTAGCCCAAACCTAGCCACAGATATTCGATTCACCTAGCCTAGTCCAATATTTACTACACAATCAAACAACTTATCCAATTGGGCCCGTAGGCCCATTGGGCCCACATGGCCCCTTTCGGCCCATCGCGGCCCGAAGTAGCCATCCAACAACAAGAGTAGTGATAAATACACACCTGATTGGAGATTGGAGTTAATCCACGCTCCGAGCACTCTTAGCCGACGCCCAACCCAAACGAGCACGCCATAAAGCGAAAGGGATCAGCCAAGAAAGGTACCTTTACTCTCCTCATGGTTCTCTCTATTTAAAGCCAGCTTCCCATCCACTCTTATGTTAGCTTCCCGATGTGGGATCCCTCTAACATCAGAGTTTAAATTCAACACCAACTCTTGCCGCCCCCTGTTAGCAAAATAAATTGTCTTTGCTTGCTATGGGATTCGAACCCATGCCTCCCCTCAAATGCTCCACACGCCACTTGCCACTAAGCCACAAGGCTTTTTTGTGTCACAATTTCTCCAACAATATTCTTAAGGCCTACCTACTACACCCAGGGTTTGATTCACTTTAAACCAAATTTTTTGCTAGAGTCCAGGTTTAAACCCAGGACTTCTCCAACACTTCTCAACACACTTAACCATTAAAACAAGCCTTCATTAACGAAATTTTCAGGCACAACAGAATATTATAAGCTGCCTTCAACCGCTCCCATGCTCAAGACCCGAAACTTCTAGGCCCAAATTCAGGGTGTTACACATGATGCATATTAGGCCATGAAATTAGCTTAATTTAGAAGGTGTGTTTTTCTTTCATGTGTTTGGTGTGATGTTTGGACTTAAAATTCGTCTTGGTTATGAGATAACAGATGGATGTATGTTCGGTATATGGTGTGTATTAAATTGGTTAAGTATTGTATATGTCATTATTGGTATTTTGCTATTAGGATCGGTTAGTGAAGGTAAGAAATGAATATGCTACTTGACTATTTTGGTTAAGTGTTTTGGTATAATTTCATGTGGTAATTGAGGATTATGATTTAGGTATGTTTTGGTTAGCTTATAATGAAATATTTAAAAGTGTAAAATATGATGTTTATATTCAGCTAATGATAGGCAAACTATGCATAAATAAATATATGATATTTTTTGTTTATGATTCAATTTTTAACGTCAATTTGATTAGTTTAAAGTTTGATTATAATTATGTGTAAAGTACTAGACGAATTTGTACTAATATGGTCCCATGGAATCAGTTATTTTTTAATGAAATGATAAATGGTGCACATTCTTATTCGGCTAAAGATAAGTAATTGAATATATTTATAAATGATGCATATGACATGTTTGCATATGATTCGGTTTGTAATGACAAAGAAAATATTTGTGTCATGAATGATATTTATTATAGGAGTTTTAATGCCATAATATTTAGATGATAAGTTCGGCTAATTGAACTACAATGTACTTGTAAAGTGATGTGTTTACTTTGGGAGTTCGAATATGGCTCAATTGATAAGTACATATGTGGAAAATTTTGTAATAAGAAAATGGATATATTTGTTCATGTTGACTATTGCTAATGCTGCATATGTGAGTGGATATTAAGTTGTGTAATATGGCTCATTTGGTTTTAAAATGTGCATGTGTATTGATTTCGAAGTGGTATGTTTGATATTTAGCTATTGAAATAAATATCTTGTCACATGCTCAATATATGTTAATTAACTACACATGTTTGATTATTTTTAAGTATCAAATGATAAAATTTGTAATCGTATTAAAGTTTCTAATTTTTTTTGAATGAGATAAGTGTTTTAAATGTGGATGAATTTTGAAGTATGGAATATAATGAATGTCTGTTTGAGTTGTGATATGACTGGTAATGCCTCGTAACCCTATTCTGGGGACGGATACAAGTTAGGGGTGTTACATTTGATTGGTATCAAAGTTATGGTTTAGTCGATTCTAGGACTAACATAGCATGTGTGAGTCTAGCAATACATGCCATATTTTTATACTATGATAGTGTGATGATCGCTGACAATTAAAATGTGATTTTGTATAGTAAATGAATCCCAATTGAGCCATAGCAGATGACGTAGAAAGTAATGCACCCGCTCCCGCTCAAGAGGCAGTGCAATCTGATTCTAGACCTATTATGAGTGACCATGAGGGAGAGGCTAAACAAGCCTTTTTCCAGATGATGAATGAATGGTTCACACAATATATTCGTACAAATCCAGCTGTTCAACAACCTCCATCCTCGCCTAATCCTCCTCAGATATATGTAATACCTCAAGTTATTGATCTGATGAGATTAAATAAGTCCCCGGTTGATAAAATCAGAAAACACGAGGCTGAAGAATTCAGAGCCATTGTTGATGACAATGCTGAGAGAGCTAAATACTGGCTTGATAATACTTTCTGTCTGTTTGATGATCTATCCTGTACTCCTGACGAGTGTAATAAATGTGCTGTATCTTTGCTTCGAGATTCTATGTATCATTGGTTGAATACACTAGTATCGGTGGTTCTGAAAGAGCGGGTTATCTGGGAGTTCTTTCAGACTGAGTTTTGGAAGAAATATATCAGCCAGAGATTTATAGATCAAAAACAAAAAAAATTCCTTGACTTAAAATAGGGTCGCATGACAGTGACAGAATACAAATGAGAATTTGTGAGACTCAGCAGATATGCCCAGGAATGTGTATCGACCGAAGAAATAGTGTGTAAAAGATTTTAAGACGGGTTGAATGAAGACATTAAACTGCTAGTCAGTATTCTGGAAATGAAAGAGTTTGTGGTACTAGTTGAGCGAGCATGCAAAGCTGAAGAGCTCAGGAAAGAGAAAATAAATACTGACTTTGAAGCTAGAGATTCACGAAAAAGATCATTAAGTAAGTCATTTCAGTCGGCATCAAAGAAATTCCGAGACCAGTAAGACTTTACCTGTAAAGTCTACTAAGTTTGTGATTAGAGTATCGAATCCCTTAAGCCGGTGTGTTTTGGTTGATAAAGTATGCAAGAATTGTCCATTGATGATTCGAGATTCAAGTTATCTAGTCGATTTGATGTTGTTACCATTCGATGAATTTGATATAATTCTAGGTATGGATTGGCTAACGTTACATGATGTAGTTGTGAATTGTAAACGGAAGACTATTGATTTGCGATGTTAGAATGATGAGATTCTTCAGATTGAGTCTAATGATCTGAATGGTTTACCGGTAGTGATATCTTTGATGTTAGCTCAGAAATATGTGAAAAAGGGTTTTGAAGCTTACTTTGCCTATGTACTCGATTCTAAAGTGACCGAAAAGAAGATTGAATCAGTAACAGTCATGTACGAGTTTCCGGATGTGTTTCCTGAAGAATTACTGGTTTTGCTACCGATCCGAGAGGTAGAGTTTGGCATTGAGTTAGTGCCGAGAACAACTCCGATTTTGATAGCTCCATATGGAATGGCATTGACCGAATTAAAAGAGTTGGAAGCCCAGTTGCAAGAATTGACAGATAAAGGTTTCGCATGATCGAGTTTTTCTCCCTAGGGTGCACCGGTTTTGTTTGTGAAAAAGAAAGACGGAACTATGAGAATGTGCATCGATTATCGACACGAATTGATGATTTGTTCGATTAGCTGAAAGGGGCTACAGTGTTTTCTAAGATAGATTTGAGATTAGGTTACTATCAGCTGCGAGTTAAAGACTCAGATGTGCCAAAAACTACTTTCCGAACGAGATACAGACATTATGAGTTTTTAGTTATGCCTTTTGGACTAACGAATGCACCTATTGCTTTTATGGATTTAATGAACGGGATCTTTAGACAGTATTTGGATCAATTTGTGGTTGTGTTTATTGATGACATCTTGATATATTCCCGCAACGAATTGGAGCATGCCAAACATTTGAGAATAGTGCTACAGACTTTGTGTGATAAGTAATTGTATGTGAAGTTCAGTAAATGTGAGTTCTGATTACGAGTAGTTGGTTTTCTGGGACATGTTGTATCAGCATCGAGTATTAGAGTTGATCCAAGCAAAATTTTCGCAATTCTAGATTGGAAGCCTCTGAGAAATATATCCAAAGTTCGAAGTTTTCTGGGACTCACCGGTTATTACAAACGTTTCGTAAAAGGCTTTTCAATGATTGTAACCCTGACGATGAGACTACTTCAGAAAGATGTTAAGATTGAGTGATCAGAAAAGTGCCAGAAAAGTTTTGATCAGTTGAAATCTTTGTTGCCAGAAGCTCCAATGCTAGTTCAGCCAGAGTCGGGAAAGGAAATTGTAATTTATAGTGATGCATCATTGAATGGACTGGGATGTGTTTTGATGCATGACGGTAAAGTCATAACTTATGCCTTGAGACAGTTAAAGCCGCACGAAAAAGAATTACCCGACGCATGATCTGGAGTTGGAAAATATTATGTTTATGTTAAAAATTTGGCATCATTATCTGTTCGGTGAGAAATGTCATGTCTATTTGGATCACAAAAGCTTAAAATATTTGATGACTCAGAAAGATCTAAATCTACGACAGTGAAGATGGTTAGAGTTTCGAGCTAGTGATTGACTACCATCCGGGAAAGGCCAATGTTGTTGCTGATGCTTTAAGCTGAAAATCTCTATTTTCTGTTCGTGCGATAAAAACGCATATGGCTCTATCTAATGATGGTTCAATTGTAGCTGAGTTGAAAGCAAGACCGTTATTTGTACAGTAGATTTACAAAGCTTAGAAAGTCGATAATGAATTGTTAGCAAAATGGGCTTAATGTGCTTTGAGTACTGATTCAGACTTTCAAATTAATACTGAGGGTCGTTTGAGGTTCAAAGGCCAAATATGTGTTCTGAGGAATTCAGAGTTGATTCAGATGATTTTAAATGAAGCTCACAGTAGTCGGTTATCTGTTCACCCGGGAAGCACAAAAATGTACAACGATCTGAAATAACTTTATTGTTGGCCTAGAATGAAACGTGATATCTCAGAATTTGTTTTGAAATGTCTAATCTGTTAGGAAGTCAAAGCTGAGCATGAGGTATCGTCTGGGTTACTATAGCCGATTATGATTCCCAAGTGGAAATGGGACAGAATCACGATGGATTTTGTATCGGGTTTGCCTCTGTCACCAAGTAAGAAAGATGCAATATGGGTACTTGTTGATAGATTGACTAAATTGGCTCATTTCATTCGGTACACACAGATTATTCACTTGATAAGCTTACTGAGTTGTACATCTCTCAGGTTGTGAAATTGCACGGAGTACCTATTTCATTTTTTTTAGATAGAGATCTAGGATTCACATTGCGATTTTGGAAGAAATTGCAAGATGTATTAGGTACGAAGCTACACTGTAGTACTGCTTATCACCCACAGACGTATGGTTAATCCGAGCGGATTATTCAGATACTCAAGGATATGTCGAGATGTTGCATTCTTGAGTTTGAAGGTACGTGGGAACGATACCTGCCACTGATTGAATTTGTGTATAATAATAGCTTTCAATCGAGTATAAAAATGGCACCTTACAAAGCTTTGTATGGTTGCAAATGTCGAACACCCTTGTATTGGACTGAGCTCAGTGAGAATAAGATACATGGGGTCGATTTGATCAAAGAGACTGAATAGAAAGTAAAAGTGATTCGTAAAAGTATAAAGACAGCGTCAGATTGTCAGAAATCTTACTCAGACTTGAAACAGAAAGATATTGAGTTTTAGATCGGGGATAAAGTGTTTTTGAAAGTATCTCCGTGGGAGAAAATACTCCGATTCGATCGTAAAGGCAAATTAAGTCTGAGATTTATTGGGCCGTATGAGATTATTAAGCGTATCGGACCGGTTGCTTACAGATTATTGTTGCCACCTAAATTAGAAAAGATTCACAATGTATTTCACATATCGATGCTTAGACGATATCGATCTGACCCATCACATGTGATTTCCCCGTTTGAGATTGAGATTCGATCCGATATGACATATGAAGAAGAACCGATCCGAGTTTTAGATTGCGAGGTTAAAGAATTGAGAAATAAGAAAATCTCTTTATTGAAAGTCTTATGGCACTAACACGGGGTTGAAGGAGCTACGTGGGAGCCCAAGGATACTATGAGAGAACGTTACCCAAACCTATTCGATGGTAAGACTTTTGGGGACGAAAATCCCTAAGAGGGAGAGTTGTACCAGCTCGGTTTAGACCCTAATCAGAATAGTGGTTTTGAGACCACAAATCTGAGTCAAAAAAATATTTTAAAATTATTTTTGGTGTTTATAGTATGTGAATTGATATGTGTGAAAGTCTGTGTGAAAATTTTATCGTTTGTGTGCTCGATTTAATAAAAAAGACTTAATCGCATAAAATGAAAAAGTTGGCTACTAATTGTTTAAGTGCCAAATTGTTATGTTCTTTATATTTTGGGGTCCATATGTTGCAAGTTGACCATTGAAAATATGCATGGACGGTAATGGGCTTATATTATAATGTTTTATCATTATAGTCATTAAGGTTAGTTTTGTAAATTAGTTAAATATGTTAATATAATAAAACATAACATAAAAAAAATATGCTTGTTCATCTTTTGCACGACCGAAACTTGAGAAAGAAAAAAAGAGTTTATAAGATTTTGCGTATTCAACCTTGTCCAAGCTTCATTAAGGTAAGTGTTTTGCTCGGTTTTTGATAATTTTTACATTTTTGAGATCATTGCTTCGAGTGCTAGCTAGCCCATGCTTGAATTTTTAAATTTGATGATGAATTTGAGATTTTCCATTGTTGATAGCTTGATGATTGTTGTGTTTGATGATGAAAAATAAATATATGTTGTTAGATTATCAAGTTTAATTAAGTGATTTTTAGTAAAAATGCCTATTTAGGATTAAATTGTGAATTTTGTAAATTGAGGGGTCAAAATGTGAAATAAATGAAAGAAATGGGCTACTAGGGACCTTAGTGAAATTCAACCAAGAATGGGTGTGGTGAAATTTTAAATATTTTGTGTTTTGTGAAATAGGGACTAAATTGTGAAAAATGTGAAATGTTAGAGGCAAAATTGTAATTTTCCCATTTATGTGTTTTCGATGAACTTGAATGAATATGTTATTAAATAAGTCAAATTTGTATTAATTTAGATCAAGAAAAGATGAAATCAAATTTGGAACGGGAGGAATCTATCCAGTCCGTTAGTCTTTATCCAAGGTAAATTCATAAGTAAATAAATGTTGTTAAATTCATATGAAAATGTATTTAACTGTGCCGAATTGAATTTTACTATATATGTGTGTCGAATTGATTTATAATGAATATATGTGTATATGCCGAAGTGAATTAAGCAGTGGAGAATTAATTATGAGCTAGGATCGATCGACTTACGACGCCCGTAAGCCCCATACGAACTTTAGGAATAGTTAGAATACATATGTCATGACATAGGATTACTATATGTGATTTCGTGTAAGACTACGTCTGGGACATTGGCATCGATTTGAGATTTACGTGTAAGACAATGTTTGGGACATTGGCATCATATATGATTTCGTGTAAGACCCTGTCTGAGACAGTGCCATCGATAGTTGATTACATGTATGACCCCGTCTGGGACATAGGCATTTTACGAGATTTTCAAGCTATCCGAGTATCTTTATTGATTCAGAATGGTTCAACGGGCAATGTTAAGTTACGATTGAATGTGAAATCGAGTTAAATGATTCAGGTACGTGCGAAGTTATGTTCATGAAATTAAGGTAAGTTTAGTACTTGAAATGATGATATAAATTATGAATGTTATAAAAGGTGATTTATATGCACATGAGATTGTTTAAATCGGCCAAGTGATATTATAATGTTAATATTCATGTGTTGATATATTTGCTTATGACTTACTAAGCTATTCAAGCTTACTGTGTGTTTTGTTCATTATTTTATAGATTTTGGAAAGCTAGTTACGAGCTCGGGGATCGTCAAAGAAGTCCATCACATTATCGATCATTATTTCGGTATTTTATAAGTTTGAAACTTTGAACATATGGCATGTATAGGCTTGTTATATTATGTTTGATTTTGAGTTGTATACATTAGCCCATGTGAAAATGGCTTAATCATTATGCTTAAGTTCAGTTATATATGTTCATGGTTAATATGTTTGATGTGTTTGGTTTTGGTGATTCGGTAAAGAGTAATGCAAGGCATGATGCATATTAGGCCATGAAATTAGCTTAATTTAGAAGTTGTGTTTTTCTTTCATGTGTTTGGTGTGATGTTTGGACTTATAATTTGGCTTGGTAATGAGATAGTGGATGGATGTATGTTCGGTATATGGTATGTATTAAATTGGTTAAGTATTGTATATGTCATTGTTGGTATTTGGCCATTAGGATCAGTTAGTGAAGGTAAGAAATGAATGTGCTACTTGACTGTTTTGGTTAAGTGTTTTGGTATAATTTCAAGTGGTAATTGAGGATTATGATTTAGGTATGTTTTGGTTAGCTTATAATGAAATATTTAAAAGTGTAAAATATGATGTTTATATTCGGCTAATGTTAGGCAAACTATGCATAAATAAATATATGATATTTTTTGTTTGTGATTAGGTTTTTAACGTCAATTTGATTAGTTTAAAGTTTGATTATAATTATGTGTAAAGTACTAGATGAATTAGTACTAATATGGTCCCATGGAATCGGTTATTTATTAATGAAATGATAAATGGTGCACATTCTTATTCGGCTAAAGATAAGTAATTGAATATATTTATAAATGATGCATATGACATGTTTGCATATGATTTGGTTTGTAATGACAAAGAAAATATTTGTGGCATGAATGATATTTATTATAGGAGTTTTAATGCCATAATATTTAGACAATAAGTTCAGCTAATAGAACTATAATGTACTTGTAAAGTGATGTGTTTAATTTGGGAGTTCGAATATGGCTCAATTGATAAGTACATATGTGTAAAATTTTGTAATGAGAAAATGGGTATATTTGTTCATATTGACTATTGCTAATGCTGCACAAGTGAGTGGATATTAAGTTGTGTAATATGGCTCATTTGGTTTTAAAATGTGCATGTGTATTGATTTCGAAGTGGTCTGTCTGATATTTAGCTATTGAAATAAATATCTTGTCACATGCTCAGTATATGTTAATTAACTACTGATGTTTGATTATTTTTAAGTATCAAATATAAAATTTGTAACGGTATTAAAGTTTCTAATTTTTTTTGAATGAGATAAGTGTTTTAAATGTGGATGAATTTCGAGTTATGGAATATAATGAATGTCTGTTTGAGTTGTGATATGACTAGTAATGCCTCGTAACCCTATTCCGACGACGGATACGAGTTAGGGGTGTTACAAAGCATTACATGCTTAGTAAGTTCGTATAACAAGAATTAAAACCTACCAATATACATTTATTAACATTAAGCATTCAATAACATGCTTTTTCATCAATTTGGAAAATTTACCTATACACATACACTCAATCAAACAAGTTGGTTACATAAGTGTTCACACATACATCAAGTACGCATAGATGAGCTCATCATACTATATTCCTTCAAGAATTATCCATTTCATCCCATAATTCTCTTATCATGTTGAGAGTTGAGTCCATTGAATCATTGAAATTTTGATGGATACTCAAGTAGTACACTCAAGGTGTACAATTCAACAGCCTGTCAATTGTTATTCAAGAGTACCCATTAGGGCACTTAATCAAAGTACACACTCTCGAGCCATATATTGTATTAGAATCCTAATTGTAACATATGTTCGAGAGGGATTATATTAGTATTACCCGTCCGGGCTAAATCCATTCTATAGCGGGGTCAATAGGATTACTCATCCATGCCAAATCCCGTTAGCAACAAATGCAGGACCTCATTCATTTTGGGGAAGCACATATATTCACACTACAACAAAATAGGCTTTTAGCGGCGCTTTTAGCGGCGTTTGGACAAAAAACGCCGTAAAATATGTACATCAGTGGCGTTTGAATAAAAACGCCGCTATAGATCAGAGCTATAGTGGCGTTTGTCAAAAAAACGCCGCAAAAAATAAAGCATTAGCGGCGTTTATAAAAGAACGCCGCAATGGCTGACACATTAGCGGCGGTTGTCAAAAAAAGCCGCAAAAGTGTTGAGCAAAACGGTGCCGTATGTTGGTGAGCTCTTTTGAGGCATTAGCGGCGTTTTACCAAAAACGCCGCTATAACTGAAGCATTAGCGGCGTTTTACCAAAAACGCCGCAATAGGTGACGCATTAGCGGCGGTTTCTACAAACGTCGCAAAAGTATTGAGCAAAACGGCGCCGTGTGTAGGTGAGCTATTGAGGCATTAGCCGCGTTTCTCGTAAAACGCCGTAAAAAGTTCAAGCATTAGCGGCGTTTTTGTAAAAGCGCCGCAATGGGTGAAGTATTAGCGGCGTTTTTAGCAGAAGTGTTGAGCAAAACGGCACCGTCCATTAGTTAGCTATAGGGGAATTAGCGGCGTTTGTTTTTAAAACACCGCAAAATGTGAATTAAGGTTATGAATTTTAAGGTTAATTTAAAGTTTTAGGGTTTATGATATAATGTTTATTATTTTGGGTTATGGATTTACGTTTTAATTAGAGTACTTTGAGTTTGCGGTTTACTGTGTTTTAGGGTTTAAGGTCGAATTAATATTAATATTCATGGTTTTAGGGGTTATGCTATTAGGTTATGATTAATGATAAAAAATTAATTTATTTTAGGGTTTTGGTAAGCATTAAGATTCTATTTTAATTACTTTTGTCCCTTGTTATATATATATATTAAAACTTGTAATATATATTAAGATTCTATATTTTTAGGGTGTAAGTTTAGGTTAAGGGTTTAAGGAAATGATACTATTAGCTAGAAATTAACTGAAGAACATTTGGATTTTACTAAGATTCATGTTATTTTGTACATACTCATATTTTTTAATATAATAATATAAACATATATGTGTTTTAATTTGTACTACACTAAAATTGGCCACACGAATTCCCAAAAATATGTCTACGATTATGGTTTAGGGTTAACAATTTTTAGAGTTTATAGTTTGGGCTTTATGATTTAGGAGTACTTATGGTTGGTTTTGGGGTTAATGGTTTTGGGGTTTAAAGTTTAGGGTTAGGGATTTTGTGTTTGTGGTCTAAGGTTTAGGGTTTAGAGTCTCAGGTTTAGGGTTTCAAATTTAGAGTATGATTTTGGATTTTAATTTAGAAGATAAATGTTAAATCCCAAATAGCTAAGATGAAAAGTGGTTTAGTGTGCAATTGTGTACATGAACTGTAATTTGATCTAGATCTTGTAAAATATTTACACATTATATTGATATAAATAGCATCATGTTTTTATTTAATTAATTTATATGCATACATAATATGTATTTTAAAATGTGTATTAAATGAAAGTTAAAGTTTTAGATATAATTTAAAAGAAATTCTAAATATATAGTTTTAAATTTTGATCAATTTTTATAAAATATTAGGTATTAGCGGCGTTTATACATAAAACGCCGTAAAAGATAATATTTAGCGGTGTTTTTTCAGAAAAAGCCATAAAATATCATTATTCAGAGTAAAACGGCGTCGTCTCCTCTAAATAGTAGTGGCTTTAGCGGCGTTTCTATAATAAACGCCACAACTCGTATTAGAACGGCGTCGTTTTATAGTGTAGATAAAAGAGGCGTTACTGGCGCTTTGCGAAAGAACGCCGCAAAAGGTTTCATTACCGGCGCTTTGCTGAAAACGCCACAAATTTTCCTTATTTGAAACGGCGTCATTTTTTCTCTCCTCAGGTTTATGCCCTTTACCCGAAATCATTTTCGTTTTTTGCTAAGTCATTTTCCCCCATTTCGTCTCTTTTTAATTCCCTAAATCCCTAAAACAGAAAACACCTATTTCTTTTCCCCCAAATCATCCCCTAAATCCCCAAACCCGAAATCCCTAACAATTTCCCCAAGTCCCCTTTTTTTCCCTTAATCTGTTCCCCCATCCCCGAAATCCCTAACTATTTTCCCTTTCCTCTCGTCGACGGTGATATGCTTCGTGGGTTTGAAAAGGTTAGTTTTTGAGTCCCCTTCAAATTAATGTGTAGTTACTGTATTACTTGCCTGTTTTTTTTGTTTGGGAATAAAGCTTAATTGACTGAACTTGCTATTTTGAACAACCACTTCTTTTCTTGATATGTAGTCTGTGCTGGAGTTTTCTTACGTCTTCTTCTCTTGTAGACTTCTCTGTCATTTGTGTAATTAAATGTTATTCATGGAGAACTTGCAACTCGTTTTTAGCACATTAGCTCTGCTCTGATTTGTCCAGTTGCTATAGTAGTCTGGGAGTGATTATGCTGAGGCCATGTTGCTTTGGCTTTTAATTTTCCTTGAAGTACCATGTATGAAACATATTAATAAGAAATGGACATGGAGGTATGACCCTCTAAATATGGTGGTTCATATCTATGTCATTCATCTAACGTAGCAACATCGAAAGATTAAATCTACATTTCTATAAAATTATATCCTCCAATGGCAGCCCTGAAAAAATTTTCCTTTATTTCCAAACAAATTGCTCTTTATCTCTCTGCTTCCAATAAAGCATCCAAAAACGTTGACCCACCACGGATCTGCTGCTTTTTCTTGACCCTTTCAAAATCCATTCCATTCAATTCAATTCCTCCCAATTCTTTGTAAGTTTTTTAATCGTTACATTCGATTTTTTTCTGAGAGATCTTCACAAAGTTTCAAGCTTGTTAAGCATTTCTTTGATCTAGAATGGATAGTAATTATTGAGCTATACCCAAAGGCTCATTTGTAGAATTAGAAATGCATAATTGACACCACGACTTTAGATACCAACAAAAATCGCTCCTCTCTGATAATGCATAATGGATAGTAATTACTTGCCTTTTTGGCCCTTAACTGGTGGAGCTGTGGTTCTAAAGGTACTCTTATCTATGTATTAGGTTTAAGCAACTCTGTTATGAACTGAAACTGTTGAGGTAAGAAGGGTGCAACATTGCAGGGGTATTCAGTTATTTTGTTATGAACTGAAACTCTTATCTCCAGCCCTGCGTGTTACAAATAAAAAATGCTATAAAGTTTTAGGTTTAATGTAATTTATTTATCATGAGTTGTTCCTCTAAACGTTGGTCATGTTAACATCAATTGTCAAACTGTTGGTAATTATCTTGACAAGTAATGAATTTAATTCTGTTATTGGCGACTCAATTTTGGCTTTGTTGAACTCCTCCTCGCATGCAAATACATCCTCCATGTTGTGGCTTAGCTCCATGCTCAGCTCGTTAGCATCACCCATAGAGATTGAATTAAGGATTCTTTGTTTGCTTTCTAGAATGGCATTGTAGTTATCAATACAACTTTTAAGACATAAAGGGAGGAGTCTTGAGGTAGGGGGATTCATTGAAAGCTCGTAAGTCTTGTCTAACGCTTCCTTGGTCTTGTTATGAATTGCATCAATCTCAACTTTGAGAATAGACATAGAGATCATGGCAAAATTTTCATTTAGGAATGGAATAATTGATGTTAAACATTCGATGGGGTAGTCTGTAACAGCCCGAACCCGAGACCGTCGCCGGAGTCGAACACGAGGTGTTAACAGACTTCAAACCACTTATTTGACATTTCCCAGACAAGCTGCCAATCTGCGTACTAGTTGCTTTAAAAATCATATCTTCAGTTCTGAAACTCGAAATAAAGTTCCGTAAATTTTCCCTGGAACTAGACTCACAAACCTATATGGTAGAATTTTTGTAGAATTTTTGGTCTGGCCAATTAGTACAGTTTATTAGTTAAATTCTCTCCTATTACAGGGTGCGACTACACTGACCTTCATGCATTACGATTTGGATAACTCCCTGCACAGAGCTTCAATACTGATGCCGTTTATTTCTATAGAAACTAAACTTAGAGAGGAATCTATACATATATGGAATGACTCCTAATTATCTCTGGTTAATTTATAATGAATTTCCAAAGTCGGAACAGGAAACCCAGAAACCGTTCTGGCCCTGTCTCACGAGAACCTGAATATCTCTTAACATACTATCCATATGATCGTTTCGTTACTTCTATATGAAAATAGACTCATCGAGATTCGATTACATAATTTATTCACTATTTAATTCCATTTCTACTAATTTTTGTAATTTTTCAATCCCACGTCACTGCTGCTGCCAGCATCTGTTACTGAAGCAACTATGCCCATTTCGTGATTTCTCATTGATCTAACTAGTAATTCATCATACATATCACAAAATTATAATCATGACTAGCCATACCAAAGGCTAATCATTGTCAAACATCTCCCTACTACACTATTGCCATATCATGAATCTTAACACCAAAATTAATCAGCCATGACATATGGCATAAAAATCGAATTACCAAGACTTACGACCTAACGTTATAAAACCAAATCCAACCGAACATTTATGTCATTTTCGCATGGCTAAAAGTTTACATACCAAATTTCAACAAAACATATTAGCCTATACATGCCGAAATGTTCTCCTAGACCGACTAAAAAGAAGATACCAAAAGTTGCTAGCCGGTGTGATGACTCTGATGACGGCCCGATCACGCAAAAAGAGACGAGTCCAAGAAACCTAAAATAGGTGACAAGGAAACACCGAGTGAGTATATAACTCAGTAAGTCATAAGCAATGCACTACCATCCATTAATAACATTATCACAAGAAGAAACAAAATGGAACGAGGCTAGTTACTCCATCCATACTGAACCATACCATAGTTCCTTAAACCTATCGGTTCAATCTCCTACCAAGTCATGCATTCACATTCCATATACTAGTCAATAGGATATTTGAGGCATTTTCATACATCATTTTATTTTCGTTACCATCATACAACTAAACGACCTTTCACCTATTCCACGATAAATCTAATGTACGTGACTTCAATTATAATTGTCACATAGGTTCAAACTTACCAAGCTCAACTTCAAATATAAACATAGCGCCTATTAGTCACGAACTCAAGGTACTTACCCGATCCGCTGTCCGTGATCAACTCAATAATGTCGTACACTTAGTGTCCATAGTGATTCAAAAGTATATATTAAGTCCGCACACTCAGTGCTATATAATCAACTCGCACACTTAGTGCTATATAATCAAACTCGCACACTTAGTGCTATATAATCAAACTCGCACACTTAGTGCTGTACAATTTAAACTCGCACACTTAGCGCCAATCTCATGATCATAAATGTTTATACCCGCACACTTAGTGCCGAGATCAACAACTCAATACATCTCACCTCTTTTCTTTTCATTCAACACTTTCATCACCACATACATACATGTATATATATATTTATCATTCCATTCAGCATCATTACATAGACGTTATGACCATTTAAATTAATACAAACTATATGCTTAATGACTTACTTTATGTTGGATAAAATAATTCCAAGTCGGCTATTCGATGACCTTCGATTTCCCTTGTTGGACGCCTCTCCTTTAGGTTCTTGAGCTTAAATAAATAAATCAAGTAGTTTAATTACCTTGCTAGTTATTTATATCCCATAACATTAATAGTTTCATATCAAAAGAAGCATACGGCAACATTTTATTTTTATTCACCTTATGCTTTTTGCTAACTTTAAGCCATTCGGCTATTGATCACCTAAGATCCAATTACTAAAATTAACCCAATAAATATTTCAATAAAACACACATAAATATTATATACACGGCAACCACCCTTGTTAATTACTCATAAATATTTTAATAATTTTCGTTTCATCTTACAACCATTCTTGTTCAAAACATTAGAACCTTAACTAATACTTATAGATTGTCTCAAGGCCGAATGCATTCTTACTTCCAAAGTAACATAGTCGATGATATATTTTATTTCAAGGTACATATTCATAAATCAAATTCAGCCATATAAACCAATATCACCCACTTGATCAATTATAAAGAATTAAAGTTAATATCACAATGTGTACTCTATATGGCCCATTATACATAATCAAATTTAACATCATCTATATATTTACTCATATGGCCGAATATACATACCCCCATATAATATCATTTTCATTCCATTTAACACTTAATTTCCACCACATAAACACTTGGCCGAATAATCCTAAACTAGCAAAACTCCACATTTGTTCATACCATCTTTTAAATTCACATATATCTATTTAGGTAGCTCATATTTTCCCCTTTCTAATATTTCAATCCAAAATATCAAAACACCATCCTTTTAGCATTTATCCAATAATACCGTATGCACAATTTGTTACCAAAACTAAAGAAAAATCAACATATGGGTTACAATAAGAGCTTGACTACTACTAGATTCTCATAAAATCAATAGAAATAACATGAACTCCTACCTTATTTAACCTCCAAGATAGCTGAATGCCCTAGACAAATTCCTTCCTCTTTCCCCTTTTGTTTCGGCTTTGCAAGAAGGTAAGGAAGATGAACACACTCTTTCTTTTTTTTTCTCTTTTCTTTGTCTAGTTACGGCAAATGGAGGGGGGATGGATGAGACAACTTTATTTTCATCACCCCTCCCTTTTCATTACTTAATTACTAACCCTTTTATTTAATCTTTCTAACATAACACACTAAGCCAACATGTTCCCAACATGTTTCCACCCATAGCATGGCCAGCCACTAGCTCAAATTTTGGGTAATTTGACATGCAAACCCATCATTTTCATAACACGCATTAATAGGCCACTTCACATTTGCCTAGCACATTTCTAAATTTTCTCACATAAGTCCTATTTAATAAAATTCACTTACAATTAACAAAATTCAAGCATGAAATTTTCACACATGCATATATACATATAATAAGCATCAAATATGATGGCTAATTATTAGTATGACTCGGTTTTGTGGTCCCGAAACCACTTCCCGACTAGGGTCAATTTTGGGCTGTCACAACTCTCCCCCACTCAAGAAATTTTCATCCCCGAAAATCTTACCGGTAAATAGGTTTGGGTATCGTTCTTTCATCGAGCTCTCGGTTTCCCAAGTAGCTTCCTCGATCCCGTGTTTGAGCCATAACACCTTTACTAACGGAACCCTTTTGTTTCGCAACTCCTTCACTTCACGAGCTAGGATACGCATCGGCTCTTCTTCATAACTCATATCGGCTTGAATTTCAACCTCTGACGGACTAATTATGTGCGAAGGATCAGATCTATAGCGTCGAAGCATCGAAACATGAAAGACATCGTGAATCTTTTCAAGTTCAGGGGGTAAAATCAATCGATACGCAACTGGACCGACTCGTTCGGATATTTCGTATGGCCCAATGAATCTCGGACTCAACTTGCCCTTTCGGCCAAATCTGAGTACCTTTTTCCAAGGCGAAACTTTAAGAAACACTTTATCTCCCACCTGATATTCAATGTCTTTTCGTTTCAAATCCGCATACGATTTCTGACGATCTGTGGCTGCCTTTAGACTTTCACGGATTACCCTTACTTTCTGTTCGGCATCTTTAATCAAATCGACTCCGAAAATTTTACTTTCACCGAGCTCAGTCCAAAACAATGGTGTACGGCATTTACGACCGTACAAAGCCTCGTAAGGTGCCATCTTAATACTTGATTGAAAACTATTGTTGTAAGCGAATTCAATCAAAGGTAAATACCGTTCCCATACACCACTAAACTCAAGGATGCAACATCTCAACATATCCTCAAGTATCTGAATTATCCGCTCGGATTGACCATCGGTTTGTGGATGAAAAGCGGTGCTAAAATGCAGCTTGGTACCCAAAGCTTCTTGCAATTTCTTCCAAAATCGCGAGGTGAATCTCGGATCTCTATCCGACACGATAGAAATAGGTACCCCGTGTAATCTCACAATCTGAGAAACATACAATTCGGCTAGTTTATCCAATGAAAAATCCGTACGCACGGGGATAAAGTGAGCCGACTTAGTCAGTCTATCAACAACAACCCAAATCGCATCCTTCTTACTTGCTGACAATGGCAGTCCAGACAGAAAGTCCATTGTGACTCGATCCCATTTCCACTCGGGTATCATGATCGGCTGAAGAAATCCTGAAGGCACTTGATGTTCCGCTTTCACTTGTTGACATATTAAACATCTCGAAACAAAGTCGGAGATGTCCCGTTTCATACCATGCCACCAAAACTGACGTTTCAAATCGTTGTACATTTTTGTACTCCCCGGGTGAATTGACATTCGGCTACAATGGGCTTCGTTCAGAATCATCGAAATGAGTTCTGAATTTCTTGGAACACACAACCGACTTCTGAACCTCAAACAATCGTCATCATCAATTTGAAATTCGGATTCCATATTCGGAATACATTCAGCCCGTTTTGCAACCAATTCATCGTCGACTTTCTGAGCTTCACGAATTTGAGGAATCAATAATGGTTTGGCCTTTAATTCAGCTACTAACACATTGTCGGGTAGAATAGACAAGTGCACATTCATCGCTCGTAAAGCAAACAGCAATTTCCGGCTTAAGGCGTCCGCAACCACATTAGCCTTTCCCGGGTGGTAATCAATGACAAGCTCGTAATCTTTCAACAACTCAAGCCAACGTCTTTGTCGCAGATTTAAGTCTCTTTGAGTCATCAAATATTTGAGACTTTTGTGATCCGAAAATACATGGCACTTTTCGCCAAACAAATAATGTCGCCATATTTTCAAAGCAAATACGATGGCGGCTAGTTCGAGATCATGGGTTGGATAATTTCTCTCGTGTGGCTTCAATTGTCTCGACGCATAGGCCACAACTCGACCTTCTTGCATCAATACGCAACCCAACCCGAGTAGGGATGCGTCACTATAAATGACAAACTCTTTGCCTGATTCGGGTTGCACTAAAATTGGAGCTTCAGTCAAATGAGTTTTCAGTTGATCGAAGCTTTTCTGACATTTCTCCGTCCATTCGAACTTAGCATCCTTTTGAAGTAGCTTCGTCATTGGTGTGGCTATCATCGAGAAACCTTTTACAAATCATCGGTAATAATCGGCGAGCCCCAGGAAGCTCCGAACTTCGGTAACATTTCTTGGAGGCTTCCAGTTAAGTATAGCTAAATTTTGCTCGGGTCAACTCGAATACCCGATGCGGATACCACATGACCCAAGAAACTAACCTCTCTTAACCAGAACTCACACTTACTGAACTTAGCATATAACTTCTTATCCCGCAAAATTTGCAACACTAATCTCAGGTGCTCAGCATGTTCGGTCTCATCTCCTGAATAGACTAAGATGTCATCAATGAACACAACTACGAACCGGTCCAAATACTGTCTGAAGATCCGATTCATCAAATCCATAAATACCGCAGGGGCATTAGTGAGCCCGAACGGCATCACTAAGAACTCGTAGTGACCTTACCTCGTTCTGAAAGCAGTTTTGGGTACGTCCGAATCTCGAATCCTCAACTGATAATAACCCGATCTCAAATCTATCTTTGAAAACACTGAGGCTCCCTTTAGTTGATCAAACAAATCATCAATACGCGGTAATGGATATTTATTCTTTATCGTCACTTTATTCAGTTGACGATAGTCAATGCACAACCTCATGGTTCCGTCCTTCTTTTTCACGAACAATACTGGTGCACCCTAAGGTGAGAAACTTGGTCGAGCGAAACCTCTATCCGTCAACTCTTGCAATTGAGCTTTCAATTCCTTTAACTCGGTTAGTGCCATACGATACGGAGCTATCGAAATTGGCGTAGTTCCAGGTACAAGCTCAATACCAAACTCTATCTCCCGAATAGGTGGCAAACCCGGTAACTCTTCAGGAAAAACATCCGGGTATTCACAAACCACCAGCACAGATTCGGGTTTCTTTTCTAATTCTTTGTCATCAAGTACATACGCAAGGTATGCTTCGCACCCTTTTCTTACATATTTCTGGGCCAACATTGCTGATATTACAGCTGGCAACCCTCTTAAGTCCGTAGACTCAACTCGGATTATCTCGTTATTTGCGCACCTCAAATCAATAGTCTTGCTTTTGCAATTCACAACCGCATCATGCGCGGTCAACCAATCCAAACCAAGAATAACATCAAATTCGTCAAACGGCAAAAGCATCAAATCGGCCGAAAAACAGGATTCTCGGATTATTAGAGGGCATCTCTTACACACTTTATCAACAAGTACGTATTGACCCAAAGGGTTTGACACTCGAATTACGAACTCAGTGGACTCAACAGGTAGAGTCTTACTGGATGCTAAGGTTTCGCATACATATGAATGAGTAGAGCCAGGGTCAATCAATGCAATCACATTAGTATCAAAGAGAGTGAAGGTACCAGTGATGACGTCAGGGGAGGATGCCTCCTCTCGTGCGCGAATGGCATATGCTCTAGCAGGAGTACGGTTCTCGGCTCGAACAGCCGTATCAGAGGCCCCTCTCTAACTACCACCCCTACCTCCTAAAATTCTCGGTGGTCTACCTCTAGTTGTTACTCCACTAGGTCTTGCACCTTGAATCTTATTCTTCTCATCAAGCTCCGTGCAATCTCTAATGAAGTGGTCCTTCGAACCGCATCCGTAAAAGGCCCTGTTAGTAGACTTACCCCAACATTCACCTAGGTGTCGTCTTCCGCATTGGGAACATTCAGGTTTCTCTTGACGATTATTGCCCACACTAGCTACCGAAGTAGCTCGGGAGTCCGTCGATGGTCGTGCTCTGATGGAAATTCCCGCAGTCGTCCTCGACTTATTAGTGTCCTCCCTGAACTTCTTTACAGCTCAGAACGGAGCTTTACCCGTCGATCTTTTACGATAGTCTCTAGCTTCAAATTCAGCCTTCTTCTTCTCCTTTCCAAGTTCTTCTACCTTGCAGGCCCGTTCGACTAGTGTCACGAATTTTTTTATCTCCAAAATACCCACTAGTAGCTTTAAATCTTCATTCAATCCTTCTTCGAATCTTTTGCACATAGCAACCTCATCAGCTACACATTCCCGGGCATACCTACTGAGTCTTACGAATTCATGTTCGTATTCAAATACTGTCATACGGCCTTGCTTGAGTTCCAAGAATTCCTTGCGCTTTTGATCAATGAACCGTTGACTAATATATTTCTTTCGGAATTCCGTTTGAAAGAAGTCCCAAGTAACTCGTTCATTTGGGACTATGGAAATCAGGGTCCTCCACCAATAGTAGGCTGAGTCCCGCAACAAGGATATAGCACACTTTAGACATTCATCAGGTGTGCATGACAGTTCATCAAACACCCGAATGGTGTTATCAAGCCAGAACTCGGCCCTTTCAGCATCATCAGTAACTATGGCCCTGAACTCCTCAGCCCCGCGCTTCCTAATCAAGTCTACAGGTGGCTTACTCAGCCTCACAGGATCAGTGACTGATGGCATTACGGGCTCTTGGGGTGGATTATTCAAATTCGGGAATTGTTGGACAGCCGGATTGGTTCGGGCATATTGCGCGACCCACTCATTCATCATGGTAAAGAAGGCTTGTTTAGCCCCCTCACCTTGATTATTCGCAGATGACTAAGGTTCAACAGGCGGCGTCCCTTGTGCAGGAGCAGCCGCTACACTTTCAACGTCATCCGCCAAGGTTCTCTCTACACCGGGATCCATTTACTAATCAAAACAAAAATTTTAACCGTCAGAAGTCATCACACATTTAAACATTAACATTAAGGCATGTATAGCTAGACTCATACGTGCTATAGTAGTCCTAGAACCGACTAAACCATAGCTCTGATACCAATAAAATTGTAACACCCCGAACCCGAGACCGTCGCCGGAGTCGAACACGAGGTGTTAACAGACTTCAAACCACTTATTTGACATTTCCCAGACAAGCTGCCAATCTACGTACTAGTCGCTTTAAAAATCATATCTTAAGTTCTGAAACTCGAAATCCAGTTCCGTAAATTTTCCCTGGAACTAGACTTACAAACCTATATGGTAGAATTTTTGTAGAATTTTTGGTCGGGCCAATTAGTACAGTTTATTAGTTAAATTCTTCCCTATTACAGAGTGCGACTACACTGACCTTCATGCATTTCGATTTGGATAACTCCCTGCACAGAGCTTCAATACTGATGCCGTTTCTTTCTATAGAAACTAGACTCAGAGAGAAATCTATACATATATGGAATGACTCCTAATTATCTCTGGTTAATTTATAATGAATTTCCAAAGTCGGAATAGGGAACCCAGAAACCGTTCTGACCCTGTCTCACGAGAACCTGAATATCTCTTAACATACTGTCCATATGATCGTTTCGTTACTTCTATATGAAAATAGACTCATCGAGATTCGATTACATAATTTATTCACTATTTAATTTCATTCCTACTAATTTTGTAATTTTTAAATCCCACGTCACTGCTGCTGCCAGCATCTGTTACTGAAGCAACTATGCCCATTTCGTGATTTCTCATTGATCTAACTAGTAATTCATCATACATATCACAAAATTATAATCATGACTAGCCATACCAAAGGCTAATCATTGTCAAACATCTCCCTACTACACTATTGCCATATCATGAATCTTAACACCAAAATTAATCAGCCATGACATATGGCATAAAAATCGAATTACCAAGACTTACGACCTAACGTTATAAAACCAAATCCAACCGAACATTTATGTCATTTTCGCATGGCTAAAAGTTTACATACCAAATTTCAACAAAACATATTAGCCTATACATGCTGAAATGTTCTCCTAGACCGACTAAAAAGAAGATACCAAAAGTTGCTAGCCGGTGTGATGACTCTGATGACGGCCCGATCACGCAAAAAGAGATGAGTCCAAGAAACCTAAAATAGGTGACAAGGAAACACCGACTGAGTATATAACTCAGTAAGTCACAAGCAATGCACTACCATCCATTAATAACATTATCACAAGAGGAAACAAAATGGAACGAGGCTAGTTACTCCATCCATACCGAACCATACCATAGTTCCTTAAACCTATCGGTTCAATCTCCTACCAAGTCATGCATTCACATTCCATATACTAGTCAATAGGATATTTGAGGCATTTTCATACATCATTTTATTTTCGTTACCATCATACAACTAAACGACCTTTCACCTATTCCACGATAAATCTTATGTATGTGACTTCAATTATAATTGTCACATAGGTTCAAACTTACCAAGCTCAACTTCAAATATAAACATAGCGCCTATTATTCACGAACTCAAGGTACTTACCCGATCCGCTGTCCGTGATCAACTCAATAATGTCGCACACTTAGTGTCCATAGTGATTCAAAAGTATATATTAAGTCCGCACACTCAGTGCTATATAATCAACTCGCACACTTAGTGCTATATAATCAAACTCGCACACTTAGTGCTATATAATCAAACTCGCACACTTAGTGCTGTACAATTTAAACCCGCACACTTAGCGCCAATCTCATGATCATAAATGTTTATACCCGCACACTTAGTGCCGAGATCAACAACTCAATACATCTCACCTCTTTTCTTTTCATTCAACACTTTCATCACCACATACATACATGTATATATATATTTATCATTCCATTCAGCATCATTACATAGACGTTATGACCATTTAAATTAATACAAACTATATGCTTAATGACTTACTTTATGTTGGGTAAAATAATTCCAAGTCGGCTACTCGATGACCTTCGATCTCCCCTTGTTGGACGCCTCTCCTTTAGGTTCTTGAGCTTAAATAAATAAATCAACTAGTTTAATTACCTTGCTAGTTATTTATATCCCATAACATTAATAGTTTCATATCAAAAGAAGCATACGGCAACATTTTATTTTTATTCACCTTATGCTTTTTACTAACTTTAAGCCATTCGGCTATTGATCACCTAAGATCCAATTACTAAAATTAACCCAATAAGTATTTCAATAAAACACACATAAATATTATATACACGGCAACCACCCTTGTTAATTACTCATATATATTTTAATAATTTTCGTTTCATCTTACAACCATTCTTGTTCAAAACATTAGAACCTTAACTAATACTTATAAATTGTCTCAAGGCCGAATGCATTCTTACTTCCAAAGTAACATAGTCGATGATATATTTTATTTCAAGGTACATATTCATAAATCAAATTCAGCCATATAAACCAATATCACCCACTTGATCAATTATAGAGAATTAAAGTTAATATCACAATGTGTACTCTATATGGCCCATTATACATAATCAAATTTAACATCATCTATATATTTACTCATATGGCCGAATATACATACCCCCATATAATATCATTTTCATTCCATTTAACACTTAATTTCCACCACATAAACACTTGGCCGAATAATCCTAAACTAGCAAAACTCCACATTTGTTCATACCATCTTTTAAATTCACATATATCTATTTAGGTAGCTCATATTTTCCCTTTTCTAATATTTCAATCCAAAATATCAAAACACCATCCTTTTAGCATTTATCCAATAATACCGTATGCACAATTTGTCACCAAAACTAAAGAAAAATCAACATATGGGTTACAATAAGAGCTTGACTACTACTAGATTCTCATAAAAATCAATAGAAATAACATGAACTCCTACCTTATTTAACCTCCAAGATAGCCGAATGCCCTAGACAAATTCCTTCCTCTTTCCCCTTTTGTTTCGGCTTTGCAAGAAGGTAAGGAAGATGAACACACTCTTTCTTTTTTTTTTTTTCTCTTTTCTTTGTCTAGTTACGGCAAATGGAGGGGGGGATGGATGAGACAACTTTGTTTTCATCACCCCTCCCTTTTCATTACTTAATTACTAACCCTTTTATTTAATCTTTCTAACATAACACACTAAGCCAACATGTTCCCAACATGTTTCCACCCATAGCATGGCCAGCCACTAGCTCAAATTTTGGGTAATTTGACATGCAAACCCATCATTTTCATAACATGCATTAATAGGCCACTTCACATTTGCCTAGCACATTTCTAAATTTTCTCACATAAATCCTATTTAATAAAATTCACTTACAGTTAACAAAATTCAAGCATGAAATTTTCACACATGCATATATACATATAATAAGCATCAAATATGATGGCTAATTATTAGTATGACTCAGTTTTGTGGTCCCGATACCACTTCCCGACTAGGGTCAATTTTGGGCTGTCACATAGTCAATTTCTCCACAAATTTTTTGAAGCTTAGGATTGATGCCGATAGATAATATAAAAAATGTTTGGTCTTCTTGGGGTTTGGAAATTATCCAAAGGATTTATTAATTTATTTATGTATTTCATAATACATAAACAATAATATAAATTTGGTTTTTATTATTAATTTAAATAATTTATAGCTTTTTGCTTTGGAAAATTCGTTAATGGATCATGTTTTTAATTCTTATTTAATTCTTGTTTATCCTTAGATTATTTTTTTATTTCATGGCTGTTCATTGTTTGCAGGTGTAATTTAATTTGCTAGAATTGAGTCTTCCATCCAATTTATACTTTCTAAGAGGTATGTATATTTAATTTGCTAAATCTTTATTTCTAGGTAAAATATCATGGTGTCATGGGGTTGCAAATGCTGGTCCTCATCCATTGTTCAAAGTTCATAAAGTTAGAAACGTCTAATGAAAATTTCTTGGCCAATTAGTTCCATTGGCTAGATGGTTTGACCCATATTATCAGATCTGTTTGTTTTTAGCCTATTGTTTGTAATGCCTGTCAATGAGTTTCTTCTTATAAACTTCTTTGGATTCTTAAGCTCAGATGTGAACGACTAAAACATTTGCTTCCACCATTTTCTTTTTCCTTTCATATGATTTTTTTAACACTTAACTTATGTTGGAAACTTCTCTTATCACATTACTTGTTAAGGCTAGAGGCCAAAGTTTACTTCTTGCTAATATCAACAATCTTTTACAATAAGATTTTGATGTGCTGCAACAATTTGTTGACCAATATTTTCATGATTAGCTTTTGCAAACACTGCAGCTTGTAAACTTTTACTTATGTCTAAATATGGATGTCATTTCTATCCCTTTTCTATATCTAGGAAAACTGACATGAAGTTTATTTTGACTGGATTATAAATATATGTAATGTAAAAACATTTGCAACAACTGCTGCATATTTTTGGGCTGAGAAGTTTATTTTGACTGAATTATATCGCAAAACTGACATGAAGTTTTACTAAGGATTACTCACATTATGCCTTATATCAATTTCCAATTTAGATGGTTGTAGTTTGAAGATGATCTATTTTGGTACAAATCAGTTGGATTTTGTTGACATTTAATTTTTAAACTTTTTCAGGGTCATTCTTCTGTATCTATTTCTGAGACGCAAGTAAGTTTTATTATTAATTAAATTTACATTTATGTTCTGTGTATTGAATCTAATTTGATAAATCAATGCATTCGAGGGAGCAAATGAAAAAATGATCAGCCATTCAGATTGATAATTTTTGTATCAGTTTATTAGCATCCTTATCAAGTATCAAATGCCTATCTATTACTTCTTGTACACTGCAGGTTGGTTATATAATTCCTTCTTGTTTGGGTTATTCTGTCAAGATTTACTTAGTATTTGAATTAATTTTGTACAAAAATATTTTTTTGACTGCTTTTAACCAACACCTAATTTTTTCTTCCCTTATTTTTGTACAATGACGATTGTTAATAAATTTAATTATTACTATAATAATTATATGAAGTAATATATATGAAGTAAAATTATATTGTATACTAAATATGGTACATATACTTTAATTCCTTGTGTTTTGACTTTTAGGGTATAGTTCCATGTGTCTATATTAGTGAATTAATGTTGTATATGTTTCAGTTACTGCTTCCTGCTCCTCCTGCAACTATTGGTTCAACTGAAGCTGCCATTTAATCTTCGAATTAATATTTGGTACTAATATAGATAAAGTTTTCATATTTGCTTAAACTGAAATATATTTGGTGCTACTCTTATAATCTTACATGTGTCTGTATTAGTGAATTAATGTTGTATGTATTTCAGTTACTGCTTCCTGCTCCTCCTGCAGCTATTGGTTCAACTGAAGCTGCCATTTAATCTTCGAATTAATATTTGGTACTGATATAGATAAAGTTTTTATATTTGCTTAAACTGAAATATATTTGGTGCTACTCTTATAATCTTACATCTGTTCTAGGTACTATCGAGCACCTGAATTAATATTTGGTGCAACTAAATACACCACAGCCATTGACATTTGTTTTAGGTACGTATAGGTTTCGTTGCTAAGTTTTTTTTCCTTATTTCTATACATTTTCACTTTAAATTACTTAACAAATATTACTTTTTTGACTCCAGCCTCTGTTTGCTGGTGAGAGTGGAGTAGACCAGGTACGTTTTATTAAGGTACGTTTTATTTCAAAATTCTAATCAATAATAGTTTTATCATGATGATTTTGGAAAAATTAATATTTTGGGGTTGCGATTTTGTAAAGATTTAATTGCTGGTTCTGTTTGGAGCAGAACTATTTTCTTACCAAATTAATTTTAAATATTTGGTTCAACTTAATTATTATTTGATTCAGCTTAAGTATGAATAAGTATGAATTAATTTTATTATCGTGTAGCTTGCTTGTCCATTAAAATTACAACAATGGATGACCTTCTCTCCAACCTTATTTTAAATATTTTAAAGATTCAAATTATATAGGCTAGAAACCTGACGGGTTGCCGTATATCGAGCTGCAAGATATAATGGATCCTCCCTAGGTGTAACAACGCCACGTATGATGAATCTTAAAAAATTCAAAAAGACTTGAAAAAAGTTCTATCGAGCTCATTTACTATTGAATATTTATTTCCAATGTACTTATAAAAATTAAACTACGATTCTTTTTTTATATTATTATATTCAAATTACTATTTTTTTATATTATTAATGTTTGATTTTAATATTTAAATATTTTAAAGATTCAAAGTATATAGGCTGGAAACCTGACGGGTTGCCTTATATCGAGCTGCAAGATATAATGGATCCTCCCTAGGTGTAACAACGCCACGTATGATGAATCTTAAAAATTCAAAAAGACTTGAAAAAAGTTCTATCGAGCTCATTTACTATTGAATATTTATTTCCAATGTACTTATAAAAATTAAACTACGATTCTTTTTTATATTATTATAATCAAATTACTATTTTTTATATTAATAATGTTTGATTTTAATATTTAAATATTTTAAAGATTCAAAGTATATAGGCTGGAAACCTGACGGGTTGCCTTATATCGAGCTGCAAGATATAATGGATCCTCCCTAGGTGTAACAACGCCACGTATGATGAATCTTAAAAAATTCTACGTTTTATCACAAATATTATCGTTCGTTTTACCATTTAAGTTAAACTTTTTATTCTAACTAAATCATAGCTTTTAAGCTAAATACGGCTGTCCACACAGTGCTTTAATATGTACTTAAGAAAAGATGACTTGTAAAACATAAATTAAATTAAGTGTGAACTATTTTAACTGCACATGTGATTTGTCAAATAAAAACGAACGACATGTATATTACTTAATTAAAATAATTTTTATAAATATTATTTAATTAAATATTATTTAATCCCGCTACTTACCTGTAGATAGTTGATACTTGATATGTATTATCCATGTGATTTTCCACATCATGAAATAAAAAACTTACATAATACATAAATATATTTGATATCATAATTTATATAACTTACCAAACGTACATAACTTATATAACTTAGATAAATATATAACTTACATAACTTACATAATACTTAAATATATATCATATCATACATAACTAGTTTACGAAATTTACTTAACTTACATAATACATAAATCTATAGTTGAAAATCTCGCAACTTGCCTGAATTAGTTTATACCCATTAGAGAATTAATATTTAGTATAATGATATGATTTAAATCAATTGAGAACATTTAAGTAACTGTAATATGTTGTGAACTTTAGATTTCAAGAACTACAAAATGGATAGGAGTTGGATGAAATTGTCAAGGGTAAGCAATGCCTATCAAAATGGAGTACAAACTTTTCTAAATTTTGCATTTCAAAATGCAAGTCAAGAGAATATGATTCTTTGCCCGTGTAAGAAGTGTGGCAACATCCATTGGCATTTTCGTGAAGTTGTCTACGAACATCTAATTGTTGATGGCTTTATTTGTGGGTATAACAAATGGATTTTCCATGGAGAGTGTACATCTAGTGGAACTTCTTCAACGATTAATCTGACTTATCTTGATATTGATTACCATCAGTATGTTAGACAAGATGACATGGAAGATATGTTGCGGGATCCATTTAATATGCGTAGTCATGGTGAGCAATCGTTTCCACCTGACTTTAATTTTACTGGAAATTTTTTTTGCGAAACGGGAACAAGTGCACCTAATGAGGAGCCAAATGAAGAAGCGGCTAAGTTCTACAATTTACTTAATGAAATGAATGAAGAACTTTACGAGGGATCAAAATATTCGAAATTGTCCTTCTGCATTCGTCTATTTCACTTAAAATGTTTGGGAGGGTGGACCGAAAACTCTTTTACAATGCTGCTAGAGTTTCTAAGAGAGATGTTTTCATTTGCAAAAATTCCCTAGTCTTGTCAAGATATGAAGAGACTAATAAAAGATTTGGGCCTTGGGTACGATAAAATTCATAGTTGCCCAAATGACTGCATGTTGTACTGGGGTGATCAGAAAAACCAACAATCTTGTCATGTTTGCGGTAAGTCTCGTTGGATGAATAGTAATACAGAAGATGTGAATACGGATGAAGGTGGGGCACAGTTAAGAAAGAAGCCAGTCAAGGTCTTGCAATATTTTCCCCTGATACCAAGACTTTAAAGGCTTTTCATGTCCTCAAAGACATCCGAATCTATGAGGTGGCATAATGATCAACGGACCGATGATGGATTATTAAGACATCCTGCGGATTCTTTAGCTTGGAAATCATTTGACAGTAAATTTCCAAGCTTTGCAAGCGATCCTCGAAATGTAAGGCTTGGGCTAGCAGCTGATGGCTTTAATCCATTTAAAATCATGAGTACTTCGTACAGTACTTGGCCTGTAGTGCTTGTTCCTTACAATTTGCCTCCATGGATTTGCATGAAGCAATCTTCATTTATTTTATCAATAATTATCCCTGGGGAGAAAGGTCCCGGAAATGATATTGACATCTATTTGCAGCCACTTATTGAAGAGTTAAAACAATTATGGTCGGGTGTTGAGACATATGATGTATTGAGAAAGGAGAACTTTAATTTACGTGCAGCTTTATTGTGGACAATTAATGATTTCCCGGCTTATGCTAATTTATCCGGTTGGAGTACTAAATGACGTTATGCCTGTCCTTGTTGTGCTGCGCAAACTTGTTCGAAGTGGTTGTATAATGGGAAGAAGTTCTCTTACATGGGCCATCGTCGGTGGTTAGATGAAAATCATAAATTTAGATTTCAGAGGACCCTATTTGACGGTACTGAAGAGTACAGAGGAGCTCCTGAGCAGACTGTTGGATCTAAAATCTTGTTTATGTTAAAAGATATCAACTTTAGTTACGGGAAGATGAATCAACCACCTATCACGCAAACAAGGAGAAGATCGAGGGATGAATCTGATGATGAATCTGACGAAGAGGATGATCCTAATGAGGCGGAGTTGTGGAAGAAAAGGAGTATTTTTTTTGAGTTGCCTTATTGGGAGCACAACATTTTACGCCACAATCTTGATGTCACGCATATTGAGAAGAATGTCTGCGAGAACATAATTGGGACAATTTTAAATGTCGATGGGAAATCAAAAGACAATCTTCAGAGCCGACTTGATTTAGTTGACATGAGAATCCGGCGTGATATTCATCCTCAAGTACTGCCGAATGGGAAATATCGGTTGCCGCCTTCTATTTTTTCAATGTCAAAGAAAGAGAAAGAAGTTTTCTGCATGTTGTTGAAGGATATAAAGGTCCCAGATGCGTATGCGTCAAATATATCTCGATGTGTGAGTTTCAAAGACCGAAGATTATATTCATTAAAATCACATGATTACCACATCTTGATGCAAGATTTACTCCCAATTGCTTTACGGTGCTGTATGTCAAAAAATGTAACGTCCTGTATAATTGAACTATCCAATATAATGAAAGCTATTTGTGGCAAAGTTTTGAATGTCGAAGAACTTGAGAAACTACAGGATCGAGCGGCTTTGACTTTATGCAATTTAGAGAAGATCTTTCCACCTTCCTTCTTCACTATTATGGTGCACTTGGTAATCCATCTCCCTCACGAAGCAATCCTTGGTGGACCGGTTTTTTATCGATGGATGTATCCTATAGAAAGGTGCTAATTTATTTCTCAAGTATTCATTCATTCACCTCTATACATTTAGTTACAGCTTTTGATAAATATTGTATATCGTGTTTAGGTTCCTAAGCAAATTGAAGTCATATTGTCACAATAAGCGTTATCCAGAAGGATCAATTGCTGAAGGCTACTTGGCAGAAGAGTGCATGACCTTCTGTTCTAGATATTTAGAAGATGCTGAAACACGATTGAATAGACCAAGTAGAAATGCTGGGCTCAATGATCATGACTTGGCCGAAACTTATTTATTTCAAAGTTATGGAGAACCAATCGGCAAAGTTGAATTTGTAGAATTAGATGATATTCGTGGATACAGGCACATCGATATGTACTTTGTCACCACGATTCAATTGAACCGTTGCGCAAGTAAGTTATAAAATTGTCTTACATATTCGTCGTTTTGATTTGTTTATCTTCTAACCAATTAGACTTGTTTTTAATATAGTGAGTACCAACAAATTTTGAGATCTCGTGCACGCTCTCGAAGATTACAACATCGAGAGATTAATAAGTTATTCACAGAATCTTTTCATGAATGGTTAAGTCAAACGGTATGTAACTAAAGTTAATAAGTTACATATAATCGCGAAATTTAGTTAATCAAATAAGAATGTTTTTACATAATACATTTATAATTATTTAATTTACTTTCGATTCAGTAGGTTTGGAGTGGGAAGGACGTCAATGACGAAATTAAATGGCTTTCCCAAGGTCCGAACAGAGTAATAAAAAGATATAGTGCCTTCCTCATCAATGGATACAGATTTCATACAAAGTATCGCGAGAGAATGAGGAGAACTCAAAATTGTGGAGTTGTTGTTAATTCTTCAATTACAAGTTATGCTAGTGCTAGGGATAGTAATCCGGTTGAGGGTAATGTGGAGTATTATGGACTTCTTACCGACATTATTGAGTTGGATTACTATGACAGATGGAAAGTTATCTTATTTCGATGTGATTGGGCTGATGTTAATACTGCTCGAGGAATTAAAAAAGATCAATTTGGTTTTACAATGGTGAATTTCTCTCGCTTGATTCACACTGGACAACAATTGATGGACGAGCCATATGTATTTTCCTCTCAAGTGAAACAAGTTTTTTATTCGAAAGATCCAACTGATGAGGGTTGGTATGTTGTACTGCGGAACACCCCTAGGACTTGTTTGACATGGGTAATGGAAGTAGAGATGACATTGTCGAAAGATCAGAAACATTACCTTTTCCAGAACAAAACTTAGATGAAAATATCCCTAGTACTAGTACACAATATCAATGGGTTCGAGATTATGTGAATGAAGATATTTACGAATAATGATGTAGTAAGATTTTACGTTTTTTTAATTATATGTAATATTATAGTTTTAATCTTGGTCATGTTATATAATTTGACTATTTTATATGTACTATTACTGTTGTAATTTGTTACTAAAACTTTAACTATTTTATGTGTATTGCAGGAAAAATGCGTAGAAGAAGATTACGTGGTTTAAGTATTGTCCAGAATACTCCAAATTCGGAAGAAGGAAATAGTGAATAGCAGACAGTTGTTGGATCTTCGAATGTGCCAGAGACACTTGACGAGCCTAAAGAATTTCAAAGTAATGTTACGTTTATTTTACATGTGTTGACTTTTATTATTAATTTATTTGTAAATTTTAATATAATAATAGTATATCATTTTTCAGCTGAAAATGGTGGGACGCGCAGAGCTCGAGGACGTACATTGCTTAGTGATTTATACGACTTAGATCCTGCCGACCGTGTCAAAGTAAGTAGAAATACTTATGGCCAGCCTGTTGGATCTGAAGCTCGACTTTTAGCAGGCTATATTGGCATTTTAGCACGAAATGCCAATATGTTGCCCATCAACTACGAATCATGGCATCACATGCCTGATAGCAACAAAAATCAGGCTCTCGCTAATATTAAGGTAACAAAATGTGAATGTAATTTATAATATTTTGGTTTAAGTTTCATTTATATTTACATTCTAAACTTGTGTTTTTTTAGGATAGATTTGTTTTAGAGGTCTCCGATGATTATACCAAGAAGACATTGGGTAAAAAATGGAGAGACAATAAAAGCATTTTAAAAAAACAGTATTTTAAGAAAGACATAAGCCTCGAGGAAAAATTGAGAAATGTCCCGCCGGGAATGCTGAGGTACCAATGGGAAGATGCGGTTAGATTCTGGAATTCAAAGAAAGGAGAGGTATTACGTATTTCCAAACTCTTATATATAGTGTTTACTATATACGTAATAATAATTTCATTATGTAGGACCGTGAGCGAGTTGGAATAAGCAGCAGGCAAAAACAAAAATTCACGCACACGGCAGGGTCGAGAAGTTTTGCTTCTGTAGCTGAGGCCGAGGTATTAAAATTTTATTAATTCTTTCAAATATTAATAACTTTCTAATATTAAATAATATTTTTACTACTATATTGTAGGAAGTCAAATCTGGACAAAAAGTTGGGCGCCTTCAGCTTTTTGAGATTACGCATAGGAAAAAAGATGGATCTCCTATGACATCCGAAGCTGGAGAAATTATGGTATATTTACTTAATAATATTTGATTTATTCTAAATATTTATAATGTTTAATTATAATTGTTTAATTCAATTCATCATTAGTAGTTTTAAATAATGTTATGTTGCATTCCTTTTTATTATATATTTCGTTTCTAACTTTTTAATTGATTTTTTAAGAGAAACTAAAGGATAAGAAGGCGGAATATGAAGCGGCTACTTCGACTGATAGTTCTGTTAATCTTGAGAACATTGATAACAGAATTGTCACTGAAGTTTTGGGTCCTGAAAGGTACGGTCGAGTTCAATTTCAAGGATCTGGTGTTACCCCGACCCAATATTTTGGATCCGGCTCCCAGCAATACATGCCTTCCGGAAGTCAAGCTAAAGCTGAAGTTCAGAGGTTAAGAGATCAGATAGCTCAGATGCAAGCGAACATAGTTGAGCAAATTGCCGAGGTTCAACGAAAATATGAAGAACTCCAGCAACAACTTAGAGCGGAGGCAGCAGAGAGGGAGGCAGCGGCAGCAGCGAGGGAGGCAGAGCATAGGAAAAAGTACGATGACCTCCAGCTACAGCTTCAGCAGATGATGCAGATGTTTCAACAGTCGCAAAAGCCGCCATCTTAGACATTAGTTTTCTCGTTGTAAGAATATTTTTAACTTTGTCACGTTTAACATTATTCTAAGAATATTTTAAATCATACTTTATTAATTACATCATATATCTTTCGTTAAATTTAAAGTATTATTTAGAATTAATATTTTTGGTTGTATTTTTTATCCTAAATTTGCTATTTTGGCTGCATTTTATGCTATATTTATTGTATTTGGTTGGATTTTAATGCAGGAAGGGCTGAATATTGGTGGAAAAAATGTATTGCAAATCTGCCAAAATTAGTGGCGTTTGTGGGAAAAACGCCGCTAAAGACCGTGACTTTTAGCGGCGTTTTTTTCCCAAACGCCGCTAAAGGCCATGACTTTTAGCGGCGCTTTTTTTTCCAAACGCCGCTAAAGGCCACGACTTGTAGCGCGCTTTTTTTCAAACGCCGCTAAAGGCCATGACTTTTAGCGGCGCTTTTTTTTAATAAACGCCACCAATTTTTGCGGCGCCGCCTATAGCGGCGTTTTCAAAAGCGCCACAAAAAGTTTTAGTGGCGCTTAGAAGCGCCACTAAAGGCTAAAAAAAGCGCCGCTAAAAGTCTGTTTTGCTGTAGTGATCACCAGAATTCAATATTCAAACGGAACCTAACCCTTTTTCACTGTTTCAAGCATGTATTCAATTCTTCATTTTAGCAATCAAACAATTCACATCAACATAAGTCACATTCCATAGAAACAGAACATTCAATTTAACATATTTACATGCTCGATTAGTTACACGAACTTACCTCGACACTTGCTTGTGTTTAAAAATCTACTAATTTGAAATGTTTTCTTTTCCTCGGTCTAATCTCGAATTTGTGTTGTCCTGATCTATATAAATGAATTTATTCATCAATTTATCACATTTCATATTCAAGTGGACTCAATTTACATCCTAGGCAAAATTACCATTTTGCCCCCAAATTTTTTGTAAAATTCAATTTCGTCCTTAGGCTCGGAAAATGAAATTTATGCAATTTACTCCCTATTCCAAGCCTAATCAAAATTTCAATATAGAATTTATTGCACATATATTCTATAAATTTCAGAAATTTTCTTCAATTTTCACAACTTTACATTTTAGTCCCTAAGTCATGTTTCTATCAAAAATCATTTTGTAAAAGTTGTTTATCTATCAACAACCTTTCATTTTCTACCATAAATTTCAAATTTTCAGCATATTCATCCATGGCCTAATTTCATACTTTGATAACTTTTCAAATTGACCCCCCAAATAGATAGATTAAGCTATCCCAGTACCAAAAATATTAAAATTACTAAAAACAGGACAAGAAAACTTACCCAATTAAGCTAAGAAAGTTTTTTCTCTCTATCCTAGGGTTTCCATGTATTTTTGGGTTGAAGATGATATAAAATAAGATGATAATTCTTTTATCATATTTTAATTAATTAAATTATTTCAATTTCTAATTTAGTCCTTACACTTTTTTCTAAATTTCCATGGATGAGTCACAAAAATATCTATATACTTTTATTTAATGGTCCAATTACCATATAAGTACCTCAAGTTTTGAATTTCATAGCTATTTAATCCTTCTAGCCACTAGAATTTAACTTTTTCATTTTATGCGATTTAGTCCATCCCGTAAATAAACACATAATCGGTAAAATTTTCTTATCAGAATTTTCACATGATATTTCTAACATAATATGGACCATGTAATAAAATTAAAATAAATTTTATTTTCGGCTCGAATTTGTGGTCCCGAAGCCACTGTTCCGATTTCACTAAAATTTGGCTGTTACAATTATTGTCCTTCAATACCATATAAAACTGCATTTTTTGGGCTATTTATTAGGCAGCAGTTGAGGAAGGTATTGTTGAAATATTCGATGCTCAAACTTACTTTTACATTTTAGAATAGAATTTACGTACTTTTAAATGCTAAGGAGATAGGAGGGAGCAAGTCGGGTAGTCGATTGACAACTTGGAGGAGTTTTGGTAAGTTTTTAGAGGAGGTATGCCAAAAATCATAAACTTATTTGTTATATGTGTTTAAGTGAGGTAAGTTCTTGAGGTTTTGTCTTCAAACTTCATGCTTTAATTATTGCTAAATTAACATGCAACTTTCGACAGTGAAGTACAATGAATTAAACCTTCACTTATTCGGTTGTGTGTGTTTCCTAGTTTTCTTTGGATGTTCGAAAATGATATAATGACATTGTTGCTATCCTAAATGACATTAATAAGTTGTTCAATTTGTGTTATTCATGTTGCTTAAATGTTCAAATTTAGTGTTTTTTTACCTACTTGTATGTAAAGGTGGTTAAGGTTTGGTTTTCTCTGCCATGTTGCTGTTTGAAATTTTGGACAATATGTCGATGATACTGCTTGTTGAATTTTATGATTTTTGGGACATGAAGGATGCGGTTTGACTTTGAATAAAATTAATGAGTAAAAGCCGGATTATATCTCATGATTTTACCTTGTTTATGCTGTTTAAACAGCCTAGTAAGGACAAGTTTTCCAGCATTTATACAAGAGTCTAGTATGTCTTATGTTGTTCAAATTCGAATGGATTGAATAGAGTTCGGTTTGATTAATGGCTACATTATACTGTCTGATTTTTGGACAGATTAAATGTGTTTCGACATAGATAATTTCTAGGTTTAATGAAGTCCAAATGTAGATATAATGAGTGTGAAATCAACTATTTAAATTTAATGATGTTCAATGTTGAAGACTGTGCAAATTTTAGACAAAATTATGGTAAAATTAGCATGTTGAAGCCACAAATTATCCGATTTATGCTGATTGAAATAGTTTGTGTATGGGGTGTTATTGTCAAGGTATTATGCATTTAATGCGTCTTATTCATGGCTGTCCGAAACAGCCTATGTAATTAGAATCATAGCATTTTATAGTGATGTTGAATGTCATGAAGTGCCTACTTGTGCTGTCCGAAACAGCTTATACATGGAAGAATTATTGACAAAAAAACCTACGTTTAATGTACCTTATTCATGGCTGTCCAGAACAGCCTATAGATGTTAAAATTTTAGTATTTACATAAGTGTTGAATCGATCTTAATTATAATGTCCAAGCAGCCCATCATGTTAAATTTCTAGCATTTAATTCATTAAGTCCTATTTCATATTTATACATATTAAATTATAGCATTTCTACAAGCAACTGTTATGACAAAAGTAAGTTGTTCGAAATAGTCTGGCTTGTGTGAATTATCCGCAGCAATGTTAAGCATTTGAATATTATTCTTTACTGCTAAGAATATTATGTTTCAAGTTACCATGAACAGTACTCTGCTTTTTACGCAGTGTGATAACAATTGTGGTTTTCCTTTTGTTATTTAATTATTGGCAGGTGCTCACCAATGATAACCCTAGGTATGGATTCAATGCCGCCATCTGCAGGAATTATTGATCCAACCAAGGTTTGTTCCCTTGTTAAGTGCTTGACTCCATTTTAATTGAATGTTCGCGTGCCAAATAGCTTTGTCCCTAGTTTACAAATTTAACCCAAAGTGTTTTTAAAGCTAGCGGGACTCAAATAAAATTTGTATATCCATGAATTGCAAGAATATTCGGTAGAAAAGAAGCCTAGGGGGAATTCAGGGAAAGGATTTGTGTTCAAATCCCAGTTTTTGATGATTATATTTTTGTTGATATAGGTGGTCAGATGTTGCTTTGAGCATGCAGCATCAGTGGCCAAGACATTCTTAATGTACGATTGTGTGGTTGTGGAAATAAAGGAACCCGAGCCCGTGCCTGTTTTGAACAAGCATGTGCAAAGGTGGATGGATCAATGAATATTAATTTACCCTGAAGTACACGAGGAAGCTTTCTTGGTGGCTGTACAAGCAAGGTAGTCTTTACAGCTAAGCAAACCATAATACTTAAAAGATTTCATTTCTCGTTTTTTGCATGTCATACTTTTGCATGGTTTGCACTCTTTTAACTTCAGGGATTTTGAAATTTTGGAGAATAGACTGTCTTTGGGAATTTGAAGATATAGAGGAAATTGTAGCTGCTAACGAGATTAGGTTCATTGATTATGAACTTGGATCCTTCATTGTTGGTATATAAATATTATTAGTCGGGCATAACAATGATTGAACTTGTGAGCAGGGTTATTGTACCTTATCGATATTGATAAAATTATTTTGATGAAGATATTACCTTTGTACTGTTTTGATTTTTGTTGCCCGAGATGCAATCTTTCTCCCTGTTTAGAGCCCATGTTTGTAAGGTGTGCCAAAAGTTGAACTTGAATCAAAAACATAATATTTAAATTTTAATTTTAAATTTATTTTTTTTATATTTAGTTTTAAAGTTAAAATTTTCATAGAAAATTTAATTTAAATAATATTTTTTTATTTATCCTTAAAAGTATATAGTTTAAAGTTCAAATTTCAAAAATAAAAAAAATATTTATCATAGAAATAAATATTATTTAATTAACTTTTTTTAAAGTTCATTTTCTTTAGCGGCGTTTGTGGAAAAAGTACCGCTAAAGGTCATGTTCTATAGTGGCATTTATAAGGCCAAAAAAATGCCGCTAAAAACCTGTTTTGCTGTAGTGCAAGGGCTATGGCGCGACATTGGTCGACATGATGCCCAAGAATATCAAGGCTATTTTCGTCCACAAAATCAACCTTATACGAAGACCTAGGACGTATTGAAGACCTAATTTGGGCTGCCAACCCTTCTATAAATAACACTAAAAGATCATAGAAGTTTATGAGTATGATTAGATTAGTTTTCTTTCGGCTTTCCATAAACTATTTATTTTTCCTCTTGGAATCAGTTTTGATCCAAGAATTATTTTGTTTTATTAAAGTATTTTAGTTTATTTCTTCTTTGTAATCGACATATTTCATTATTCCAATAAATTAGTTTACTACCGCGTTCTCTATCCAATATAAACCCACGGTTATTCTGATCTCATTTCTCTTCTGATTCAATCGTGTTTTTCACATTATTTATTCAATTGAGATTGAGATTATGAGTAACATGATTGACCAAATCCCTTTGGAGAGATTAACGAGTGGATGGGGATGTGATTAACATAGGATTAAGGGTTTCTTGAAAGGATTAGTTGGTATAAATACGTGTTCTTAAACCCTAGGCTTAACAACCTTAGGAAGTTATCATAGGTTAGACGAGATCGGAAGATAACTCGAATAAAGTAAATCGTAGTTTATCTTGGTTGAGAAAGTGAGGTTGAGAGATAAGCGAGTATCAACCAATTGATTAATTAGTTAGAGGCCGAAAGGTATAAGTGGTTAATTGATAGCTAATCAACCCTAAACCCTAATATGAAGTTAATTATAAACCTTGAAGTGAGTTAATCCTCTTGATTGGTTTATTAATTTTAGTCTTTTGTTAATTTTCTTGTTTATTTATATTAGTTATTTAAATTCTTTCATTAATCTATTTTATTATTTGTCGTAATATAAGAATTAATTACTACTACTTAGACTTATTATTGTAAATTTTTTTATAGATTTACTCCATCCTCCCTTGGGTACGATCCTCAAAATACTTCTAAGTATTTCGTTATAAACAATACTATATTACAATTTTACTTGTGCAAAGTGAGTGTGAGCTCACTTCGAATCAGAAACATTTTCACAAATTACTACTGAGACAATTTCACAATTTCTCTAAACTTAATCACTTTAATATTAAATTAATATAATACTTATCAAGATAAATATTAGATTAAATTTAATATGAAATTTATTAAATTAATAAAATATTTATCTATAAGATAAATATTAAATTAAATTTAATGTTAAGATAATTACTTTAATATTAAATTAATATAATACTATTAAAATAAGTATTAAATTAAATTAAATATTAAATTTATTAAATTTAATATTATTTTTGGAATAATTAATTTGAAATCAAATTATTCGGCAGACTCCTAGTAGTAGTGTGATTCTTCCACTCCTCAACTGTCGAAGGACCACCCGTTGGCCACCAAAATGCCATTGTCGTCACCATCGACACCGTCGTGTTTGGTGGTGCCATTCCAGGTTCAACACCCTCATGAAACCCCGAGCCAAATTGGTCCGAGCCAATGACAACGTGATCAGTCTGATCCTGCCACTGGTTGGACCGTTGACCCGGTTTCACATACTAGGCCCAGTTCTCTGTCTTGGTTTTGGGTTCTCAAGCCCAATTTTCGATCTAAGGTCCAATTTTCAAGTTCAATTACCATTAGGCTAATTGTCTGACTTGAAAATTAATTTCCAAAATTATCATATTTATTTTAATTAATTTAATTAATTTAATTTTACTTGATCAAAATTAATTTTCCCAAAAATCACTTAAATTTTCCAAAATTAATTTTTCAAAAAAAATTCTTTAATCAAATTATCTATTTAAACAATTCTCACGACCACCTAATTAAATTTCACATCGAATAAATCGACTCAATTAAATTATTTCCAAAGCCATAGAATTTTCTTGTGATTCAAATGCAGTCTAATCGAACATTTGTTGAGCTAGCGAAGAGACCAATTGGACATATACAATTAGACTCTAGTAATTGCAATTATGTCGAGAATTATCGTTCCAATAATTCACAATTTACTTAATCATGTAGTCAGTTCAAAAGAAGTATAATGATTTAAAACTCCTTATTCTATACTCTTTACGAAAGCAATTCATGCAACTAATTTGTCTAATGACCTCATCATATGTGTTACTCTCATATGATATCCTTGATTCCTTTAAATTAAATATGTTCACTCAATACAATCCTATTTTATCTCATTGTCACCATTATGTCTTCTTAATGATTAGTATGACCATTGTCAACAAAGGACTATCATAAATTCCTCATTAGAGAATAAGCAACTCGAGGCCACGTTTCATATTTATCAATCCACATAAGCCAATAAAATAATATTGTTAACTCTTTAATCTATGAATTTCACTGTTGCTAATAAAGCCATGCCACACACAAGTTATATACCTAAGATACCGGGTATGGGCTTGACCATCTTTAGAGCATAAGCCTCCACTTATATCAAATCATGTGAGTTACATACGCATGGTTAGTGACTAACTCAGGACTTAGGTAAATTACACCATGAACGTCACAAGTGAATTAATTCACAAATGGATTCAGAATTAATTCATCTTGGGTTCAGTTCAATGTATCATTCTTCCAATTAATACATCTATGTATCTACCTATGGAGTTAACTGTTCTGATAGTCAAGACAAATCATCTCTTCAATTGGAATTGTAGATAACATAATAACCCTTCTAAGTATTTGAATCAAATGCTCACTTTGATTCTTTTACGGGATTCCAGACTCGTTTAGATTATCTATTAAAGTAAGTTGTCTTTCTCACAATGTAAACATTCTTACAATGTCACTTATCATATTTAATGAGCTAATATTTTATTGTCACAATTTCACTATACATGCAAAACATGAAAGACAAAAACACAAAAGAAATAACAGTGAAATGTGAAATTAGCTTTATTTATTTATTCATCATTCAAATATATAGAAAACAATTACATGTTTATTACAATATGGACACACTTCCTAATAATCTCCCACTTGCCCTAGTAAAGTAAATGTGTCATGTTTCACATTCCCATATCCTTGACATGTTTTCGAAACTCCTAGTTACAAGAGTCTTAAAAAACGAATCCGCAAGGTTATATTCAGAAGCTACTTTAACCATATCCACTATTTTTTTGACCAAATAGATATCCGAACATGTGCAAAGCATAACATACATAAGGCTTCCAATTGCTGAAGCATATGAAACCTTACTCATATGCTCTCTTTCTTCCGCAGTCTTAGGACAATTATCCGAACAAAGATGAAAACCCGATGCAGCGGCTGAGCGCTTGACTTTGCATTGGCCATTGCAAACTATTCCAGTACATTATTGATGTATAAAACTTATGATAGAACAATCATTTTATTCTTTCGATCCCTAGGGATTCAAATTCCAAGAATATAACTAGCTTCACCCAAGTTCTTCATGCTAAACTGTTGAAATAACCATAGTTTAACCGATTATAATTCTCCTACATTATTTCTGATAACTAGAATATCATCGACATAGAAAGTGAGGAAGACCACATTTGTATCCTTTATATGCTTATAAACAAAAGGTTCATCAACATTTTTCTCAAATCTAAATGTCTTGATTATTTGATCAAATCTTTTATTCCATGAGTGTGATGTCTGCTTAAGCCCAGAAATGGATCTTAGTAGTTTGCAAACTTTCCACTCTTTTCGTTTGACAACATAGCCATTGGGTTAAGCCATGTAAATGGGCTCATCAAGATAGCCATTCAAGAATGTTGTCTTAACATTCATTTGCCAGATCTCATAATTGAGAGCAGTGACAATGGATAAGAGTATGCAAATAGACTTGAGCAGGGCTACCAGAGAGAATGTCTCATCGTAATAGGTGACTTCTTTCTATATGTATCCTTTCCCTACAAGTCTAGCTTTATGTGTTTCCACTTTCCTTTCTACATCTCTCTTCTTCTTGTAGATCCACTTACACCATATGAGTTTAATCCTAACCAGTAACTCTACAAGTTCCGACACCGTATTGGATTTCATTAAATCCATCTTGGTATCCATGGCCTGTTTCCAGAGCTTGGAATTAGTGTCTTATATAGCCTCCTCATAAGTGAATTGATCATTATCCTAATAATTAGCTTCCGTATTATAAGTACTACCATCATAGATGAAGAAGTTTGCTTTCTTAGAAACTTTCCAATTATGATGGATTCCCCTATGTTATTGATTGTTTGCAGGTATTTCTACAACTTTTTCAAGAATTGAATTTGGTGATTTTCTACAACCCTCAAAAGTTCCTTGATTACCAACTTCGAGGCTTAAATATCCATGTAGTTTTCTTTAAGGAAAGTAGCATATAGAAACTTTAATCATATTATCTTTTGAGTTGTAGAATAATTCATCTTCTGTTCCTTTCAGATATCTTATAAACATTCACAATTATGATCGTGCATCCAACTTCTTTGTATCCTTGTCCAGAATGTACACTGAACAACCCCATATTCTAAAGTGATTTAGAGCAGGTTTCTTTCTATGCCACAGTTCATAAGGTGTCTTACAAGCAGACTTGGTTGGCACATCATTCAGAATATAGCAAGATGTTTGTATCGCATATCCCAATAAGAAAGTAGGGAGTTGTGAATGGCTTAACTTTGAATAAACCATGTTAAGCAAGGTTTTGTTCCTTCTTTCAGCTACATGATCTAGTGCAGAGTACCCGATATAGTCAATTGGTACAAAATCCCATTCTCTATGAGGAGTCCTAAGGTATGTTCCTTCTTTGAGTTTGATTAAGGAATGTAACTAGTTCGGTTTTTGATAATTTTTATGTTTTTGAGATCGTTGCTCTGTTATCTACAAAGCCCATGCTCGAATTTCTGATTTCGGTGAATATTTTGAGTTATGTCATTGATGAATATTTGAGTTTTGTGATGTTAGTTGGTGAAATATGAAAGATATGATTTTGATTGATATGTTTTGTATTGGAATTTTTGATGATTTTGAGTAATTAGGGATAAATTGCAAAAATAATAAATTGAGGGACTAAAACGTGAAATAAATGAAATGTATAGACTTGTATGAACACTAGGAACGTTCGGCCTACGCATGATGTGTGCAAATTTTACATGTTTTGTGTTTTATGCAATTTGTGCTAAATTGTAAAAAGTATGAAATGTTAAGGGTAAAATGGTAATTTGCCCATTTTTGTGTTTTTGGACTAAATTGAGTGAAAATATGTTTGAATGAGTTTAATTTGAATATGTTTAGATCAAGAACCAAAGAAATCAGATTTGAATCGGGAAAAACTAAAGTTGTCGACTAGTCGTCCCGTTCCATTTTCCATCTTCCGAGGTAAGTTTATAAACAAATAGATGCTGTTAATTTTAATTAAATGTAAGCTATATATATGCTGAAATGAAATATGTGAATATATACATGATTTAGCCGAATGTTTACAAGCTTGGCAGTTATGTTTATGAATTCGATTCGACTGAGTTACGACATCCGAAAGTTTTGTATGAACCTTAGGAATAGCTAGGATACATATGTCATGACATAGGATTTTCTATATGTGTTCTCGAGTAAGACAATGTCTGGGATGTTGGCATCGATATGTGGTTACGAGTATCTGAGACATCGGCATCGTATTTGATTCGTGTAAGAACCTATCTGGGACAGTGGCATCGATATAAGATAGCATGTAAGACCAAGTCTGGGACGTTGGCATTGTTCAATATATGTGATTATCCGAGTATCCTATTCAATTCTGAATGGTTCAATGGGAATGATAAGTTGTGTTCGAAGGTGTAAAATGAACTAAACGATCAGGTATGAGTTAGTTGATCATTTATTTGAATTTCTGGTTATGCCTTTCGGACTTACTAATACGCCTACTGTTTTCATGGATTTGATGAATCGGATCTTCAGACAGTATTTGGATCAGTTTGTGGTTGTATTCATAGATGACATTTTGATCTACTCCGTGATGAAATTGAGTATGCCAAACATCTGAGACTTGTGTTACAGACTTTGCGAGATAAACAGTTGTGTGCAAAGTTCAGTAAATGTGAGTTCTGGTTATGTGAAGTCAGTTATCTGGGCCATGCTGTATTAGCATCTGGTATGCAGGTTGATCTGAGTAAAATTTTAGCTATACTTGATTAGAAACCTCCGAAAAATGTTTCTGAAGTCTGAAGTTTTTTGGGACTTGCCGGTTACTATAGATGGTTCGTGAAAGGTTTCTCTATAATTGCAATCTCGATGTCAAAGCTACTTTAGAAAGATGTTAAGTTCGAGTGGTTAGAAAAGTGCCAGAAAAGTTTTGATTAGTTGAAAGCCTTGTTCACCAAAGGTCTAGTGCTAGTTTAGCCAGAATCGGGTAAAGAATTTGTTATCTATAGTGATACATCTTTAAATGGTTTTGGTTGTGTTTTGATACAAGAAGGAAAAGTCATAGCTTATGCCTTGAGACAATTAAAGCTGCATGAAGAGAATTATCCGACACACGACCTAGAATTGACAGCTATTGTGTTTGCATTGAAGATATGGCGTCACTATCTGTTCGGTGAGAAATGTCATGTTTATTCTGATAAAAAAAGCCTGAAATATTTGATGACTAAGAAATATCTGAATTTCAGACAACGACGATGGTTAGAGTTGCTAAAAGACTATGAGCTTGTGATTGACTACCATTCGGGAAAGGCTAATGTTGTTGTTGATGCTTTAAGCCAAAAATCACTGTTTGCTTTACATGAAATGAATGCACATATGGCTATGTTTGATAATGGTTTGATAATAGCTGAATTAAAAGCAAGACCGTTATTTGTTCAACAAATTTGTGATGCTCAGAAAGTTGATAATGGTTTGTTAGCAAAGCGAGTTCAATGTGATTCAAATTTTGAATCCAAGTTTCGAGTTGATGCTGAGGGTTGTTTGAGGTTCAGGAACCGAATATGTGTCCTAAGAAATTCAGAGTTGATTCAGATGATTTTAAACGAAGCTCACAGCAGTAGGTTATTTGTTCACCCAGCTAGTATGAAGATGTATAATGGTCTTAAACAGCTTTACTGGTGGCATGGTATGAAACGAGACATTTTTTACTTTGTTTCGAAATGTTTAGTCTGTCAGCAGGTAAAAGCCGGGCATCAGGTACCTTCTGGGTTGCTTCAGCCAATCATGATACCTGAGTGGAAATGAGACAGAGTCACGATGGATTTTGTATCTGGTTTACCGTTGACACCGAGGAAGAAAGATGCAATCTGGGTTATTGTGGATAAATTGACCAAATCAGCTCACTTTGTTCCGGTTCGTACAGATTATTCACTCGATAAGCTAGCTGAATTGTTTGTTTCTCAGATTGTGCAATTACATGGTGTGCCTATTTCTATTGTTTCGAATAGAGATCCGAGATTTACATCGCGGTTTTGGAAGAAACTGCAAGATGTCTTAGGTATGAAATTAGATTTCAACACTGCTTTCCATCCACAAACAGATGGCCAATCCAAAAGAATCATTCAGATACTTGAAGATATGTTGAGATGTTGCATTCTCGAGTTCGAAGGTATGTGGGAATGATACTTACCTCTGATTGAATTTGCATACAATAATAGATTTCAATCGAGTATCAAAATGGCACCTTACGAAGCTTTGTACGGTCATAAATGTTGTACACCATTATATTGGACCGAGCTCAGTGAAAACAAGATACACAGGGTCGATTTGATCAAAGAGATTGAACAGAAAGTAAAAGTGATCTGTGAAAGCCTGAAAACAGCGTCAAATCATCAGAAATTGTATGTGGATTTGAAACGAAAAGATATAGAGTTTCAGATCAGAGACAAAGTCTTTTTAAAAGTCTCACCATAGAAGAAAATACTCAGATTTGATCGTAAAGGAAAATTGAGTCCGAGATTTGTTGGACTATATGAGATTATAGAGCGTATCGGGTCGGTTGCTTATAGACTGCTGTTGCCACCTGAGCTAGAAAAGATCCACAATGTATTCCATGTTTTGATGCTTCGTAGATATCAATATAATCCCTCACATGTGATTAGTCCATCAGAGATTGAGATTAAGCTCGATATGACAAATGAAGAAGAACCGATTCGCAGTCTGGCTCGCGAGGTTACAAAATTGCCAAATAAGAAAATTTCACTAGTTAAAATATTGTGGCATAAACCCAGAGTTGAGGAAGCAACGTGGGAGGTAGAGGTTGTAATAAAAGAGCGTTATCTGAACCTATTTACCGGTAAGATTTTTGGGGATGAAAATTCCTAAGGGGGGAGAGTTGTAACAGCCCGATTTGGACCCTATTCGGAACGGTGGTTTCAGGACCATGAATTCGAGTCAGAAAAATATTTAGAATTTATTTTCTTTGTTTATTATATGAGAA